>NC_083353.1:26230197-26537005 GCF_030254825.1 Meriones unguiculatus | reverse complement strand
AGTTACAAAAGTGAAAAATTTCACTTTTAGAAAGGTTTACTAAAGTGAAAAAAATGAGGCAGTAAAGTCATACAGTAAAATCTCAAATTAACACCAATTTTTCGCTATGTGATTAAAGGGTAATGAGGGGGAATCAGGGTGTTCTCAAAAACAAGTCAAGGTCAAGATTTGGGGCAAGGATGGCTCCAGAAAATGGACTTAAAAGCAGCAACTCAGCTCATACAATAAATGTAACCATATATTTACAAATACGGGGGTCATATCTTCTGTATTGAAAATGGAGACAGACAGATTCCTTACAAGTCAATGACACTGAGACAGTAGATTGCTTTTGAGCCAGTGCTATTTCTTAACCATGATTTATGATCGAAATGTAGAGATATCAATGTCACAATTTTCACAAATAGGAAGAACCAAAACCACAAATACAAAAATCATCTAGGAATAGTCACCTATTAATTAGCACCATAGACATTGTTCAACAATGCATGGCTGTGATGAGCCAGTGTGTCCTCAGAACAAAGATGCTTTTGCCACTGAGCAGGCTGGCTCAGAAGAAGGTCACAGCTGCTTCCATGCAAGACCAGACAGAGTTCATTTTCAGTAGCCCTGGCTGCTGTGTCAGGAGTGTGACATCACTGTAGAAAATTCGTTCTACTTCGTGTTTTACCCTTTATTTTTATTTTAGTTATATGGGTGTTTGCCTGCATGTGTCTCTGTGAAGTACCCACAGAGGCAAGAGCAGGGTGGAAGATTCCAGCAAATGATCTTACAGCACATATGTGTTCTGGAAATAAAACCAGGGCCCTCTGGACAGCACCCCAGGCTGTTAACTGCTGAGACATTTCTAGACCAACTTTCTAAATTTAAATTGACTTTTATAATCTTTGATTAAAATATAGTACATCACTTTCCCTCTTTCTTGTCTTCCATCCATGCCTTCCAAATCCTTCACTTCAGACTTCTTCCTTCTTCTGTATGAAGAAGTATGTTGTAATACATGATGACAACCTGCTAAGTTTGGTTTTGTTGATTGTGTGTATATGGTTTAAGGACTGATTCAATGCTTTATATCTTGTATAAATAATGATGGCTGAAGCTGTTACAGGCCCCTTGCTTGAATGAGAACTGGTGGTTAGTGTCTTCATTCTCACAAACTGCACACAAATGTCCATGGTTAGACAACAATGCTGGAGCAGGACATCTGCAGACATCACCTAAAGTGGGGCAGCACATAGTGACCATCAAACTGTGACCATCATATTTTTAGTCATCAAAAGTAACCATCATGTATTAGCAATCACAGAGTGGCCATCACATAAGTCCGATCACATAGTGTCCCTCAGTATGATCATTACACAGCTGGACATTAACATAGGACCTTTAATAAATTGAGCATCATTAAGGCTATCACACAGAGAGCATCAAACAATGCCCATCATGGAGAATAAATCACAGAGTTGGCCCTTAAACAGTGGACATCACACAATGGCCATCAGTCACTGGACTTCCCATTGTATCCATAGAAGAGAGTCCATTAGAGTGGCTATCAAATAGTGATGCTCACTTAGTGTTCACCATATATTTCAATTAAAGAGTGACAGTCAAAAAGCAAACATCGAATACTGGGGATCAGACAGTGTTCACAGTGTGGCCATTGCAGAGTGACCATCAGAGAGTTGGCTATCTCATTGTGTCTATATCACATTGGGCATCCTATAGGGGTTATGATCCTCAACCATCACACAGAGGATATAAAACTTTGGTCAACACATTATGTTGATTACTAGTGACCTCCATATGGAAGCCATCGCATAGTGATGATAAAAAGAGAACATTACATACTTTCCACTCCAAGGTGGCCATCACACAGTGACCATCACACTATGTCCATCACAAAATGATGATCACTCAGTGAATTACTCACAGCAGTTCATCACAATGACTATCACAAATTGGGCATCATTTGTGGCCATCACATGCTGGTCACAACATAGTGGATTTTACAGTATCCATCACCCAGATATGACCACAGAGATGCCATTACAGAGTGACCATTATGCTGTAGCCAGAAAACAACAGCTATCAATCTACTTTCATATTGCAATGATAATGAAAATGTGGAGAGTATAAAATGATAAGCATATGTTGACCAACACAGTGACCATCACATCATGGCCTTCACACAGTGTCTCCCACACTGTGACCATCAGAGAGTTGGCCATCACCATGTACATTAACATTGGCCAACACTCGGTGTCCATCACATGCCGTCTTTAACACTCTGGGCATCACCATGTTTATGACATAATCACTATCACACAGTGGCCATCATATAATGAATATTACACAGTGACAATAAAACAGTATCAATCAAAATGTTCATCACATATCAGTGATTACAGAGTGACCATTATGCAATTAAATCATACAGCTAACCATCAATTATTAGCCAGCACAGAATGGCCATTACAAAACAACCGTCAGTCACAGGCCATGGTAGTGAAAATCATGTATTGGTGATGAAGCACTGATCTTTGCACAGTGAACAAAACTCAATGTCAATCACACATTGTCCAACACAAGGTCAAATTTACACAGTGACCATCACACCATATAAATCACATAATGGGATATCAAACAGTGAGCATCAGATAATGGCCATCACAGGGTGACCATCACAGTGGCTATCAAACTTTGACCATCACATAGTGGGATCCCACAGAATTTATAATTCAGTGACCAACACACACAGGCCATCATTAAGTGGCCAGCATACAGTGACCATCAACAGTGTCAAAAAACACATTACTGTCAATCAGAGGCCCTAAAAAGTGGCCATAACACAGTAACCATCACAGAGTAACCATCACACAGTGAACACAACACAGTAGCCATTAATTATGACCATTTCACAGTGGCCATTACATTGTAGCCCTCACAAAATGATAATTAAACAGAGTTCTCACCCAAACGTCACATGGATTAAATTAGAGTGAACAGCACAAAGTTGAATATCATGACAAGTCCATCTCATAGTGTAAATCAACTCATGGTCATACATTGTCTCCATCAGATAGGGAAGACTACATTGAATATCAAACAGAGATCACATATACAGTGGCCATCATACAGAGGGATATATATATGTATAATTTATGATAATTTAAACAGAATATTATATATATACACACACACACATATATATATATATATATATATATATATATATATATATATATATATATATATCACAGCAGGCATCACACAGGTGCAAGTAACCTGTGATATATATATATATATATATGGGTACATTTATATATACATTTAAATATATGAATGTATATCACATATATATATGGTTGAGAATATATATGTATATATCAAGGTACATTTATATATACATATAAATATATGAATGTATATCACATATATATATATATATATATATATATATATATATATATATATATATGGTTGAGAAGCCTGAACCTGGGCACTCAGAAGAGAAGTCCCAGCTTGGGAAACTATCCCAGAGCCAGATTAAGAGCAAGACACACTTGAAAATGAAGGAGTCACAAGAGCTGAGGCTGCAAACCCTGAGAGCCTGCATACAGAGCACACAAGCCAAGAAACTGCAAGGATGCAGACAAATCAAGTTGGTCACTTTCCAAATCCAGGCAAAAAGACCAATGCAGAAAAGGAGACTGAACCTCAGGTGAGAGGTGTTGACTTTTCTGACAAGCACTTCCTCCATGAAGCCTCTACCCACAGCACATGCCAGAGGGATCCTTGCCTGACTATTGGGAAGGCTACAGAACCATCATCCAGGCTAAGAAGAGACAAGGTCCTCTAATGACCTCAAAGCTGGAGAACCACAGTGGTGAGCAGGGTAACCAAAAAGACCACGCAGAAAAACACAGTTGACCTGAGCACATTTGGAGGCAAGGAAGGGCTGTGAACCCCATGGAGTCAGCTAGAGTGGGCTCTGGGTTCCAAGAACAGGCTTCATGAGCTATGGAGGAGGCATGGCTTTCCAGCACTTTAACTTGGGATCCCACTACTACCTGATGGGCAAACATTCTGGAGACACTCTCTGCAGGCCTCTCTGCCTGATCTCCACACTCTTTGGGCGCGTTCCTCCAGCCATCTTCCCAGATCAAGCACTGTGTCTTCCATTGGCCCACCAGATTCCCACTACTCAAGGACTCTGGCGAAGGCTCAAGGTCTAGGCTTCAGGAAGAAAGACCAGCACCAAAAACTCACAAAATGTCCTTCACCTTCCTGAGGGACTCACTGACAGACCCGCCCATACATGCTACTTCCTGATGCACACCTGTCTGAACTGGAAAGGAAGGATGGATTTACTGGAATTCTCACCCCTCTTCTGGAGGGTTGTGCCGAACCAATCATTGACGTCACTTCCCATTTCCAGCTCTCCTCTGCTTGGACAGATCATCTTTTCAGAGTTAGTTTTATATCCCTTAGGGCTTCGTCCATGCCAAGTTACAGAAATTCCTGGGGTAGGACTACTTAGGATAAGTGCCAGGTGTGTTCGTTTCAGCACTAATGAATATTGTGTTCATTTCTCTCCTCTGTATAACAAGCTGTTCATGAATAATCATCTGTGTGTATATACATATGATTGGAAAGAGAGAGTCATTCATGGGCATGGACATAGAGAACTGATAGCCTCTGTGTGAGTATGCATGTGTGTGCAAGTGTGTTTATGTGTGTGTGTGAGGGGGAGTAGTGGGAAATAAACCAGAGAAAAAAAGGGATCCATTTGCAACCCAGAAAACCAAGACCCAGTTGCCCAGGATCAGAATGGAAATGAAAAGCTCTGGGCGGGCTTTTGGGATCTGCACCAGTGTGAACACCTGCGAATGCCTAGCTCCTGGGCTGAAGGAGCCAGGGCAGAAAGGTGGTGTGATAGGTGTGCAAGACAGGACATCCAGGCACCAAGCAGAAATCCACTTGACCCAAGGAGGCTCCACTCACTAGGGTGAAAGAAATCTGTCCCCTCCAAACTCCCCCCACAATGCAATGACTAAAATCGGAGCTCAGAGCAGTTACTAAGCTTTTTTTTCCCTTCCCCCTGCTGTTGTGTGAGCATGAGCAGTGTCTGGCAGGCACCCGAAGCTGGTGTCCCCCACTGGGGAACCGGCTATACCGAGAGAGCCAGCAAAGACTTTACCGAAGCCCCCATTTGCCAGAGCTTGCTTAAAAGCCAAGCAGGGCTGTGAATCCCCTGGAGACCTCCAGTGTGGGCTCTGGGGTCAGAGAACAGGGTTCCTGAGCTGTGGACGGGGCGTGGCCCAGGGAAGCAGAAGTCAGAAGGGGCTGACTCAGATCCAGGAGCCTCAGCTGCTGACTGGGCAGATTTGATCCCAAGGCGTGGTCCAGCAACTCTATATATATCTAGGGGAGGGATGAGCCCCTCTACAGTGAGGCAAAGTGAGGCTGCAGGCTGGAAGACTGCCAGAAGCCTATCCCAGAATCTGCTGCAGAGACACTGGTAGCCACCGCCAGAGGAAGAGGACAAGATCAGTCTGACATGCTGTTTGCTAGGTGGGGCCCAGTCCTGTCCTCAGGATGGAGGCTGGCTGTTCCCAGGGAGCCCTGAATTAGCTGTGTGATCACCTGTGCAAGGACACAGAGCCACGCAAGCTCTACAAGGCCCTGAAGAAACTCGCCTCCGTACCCATCCTGTCTGAACGTCTGGCAGAGATAGGCTTCAGGCAGACCATCAAAGTCTTGAGGAAACAGCAGCTCCTAGTGCCCTACCCAGGAACCTGGAGGCCAGATTGTGGGAGAGTTCCCTGCTGTTGTCCTGGTCTGGCTCAGACCAGGACTCCCCTGACTCTGCCTTGGTGCTGAGCATGAAGACAGAGCAAGGAATAACATCTCTGGCAGAGGAGCACCGAGTATCCACGTCCAGCGAAGCCCAAGACAAGCATACAGAGGCCTTGCAGCTGAGCAGGTGAAGGCCCAGCCCGAGCAAGAGGCGAAGCACATGCCAGAGGCCAGAGGCAAGTGACACAGGCCATGGAAGCCTGGGACCAGCAGCCAAGAGGATCCAAAGGTGAAGACAGTGGCCCTCCTCTGGCCCAGGAGGATGGTCGCGCTGACTCTTTGGGGGCTTGCCTCAACTCTGACCAAGCCCGCTACCCCCTGGGTGTCCCGGGTCCCTCTTAGGGCCAAAATGATGGGGAAGTGCAGCTGTGGCCTGTCAAGTTGGATTCCAAGACACTGGTCTACTCAGGTCCCAGGAGTCCCGTTCACCAGCAGGAATCGCCAGGAGGTCTCCTCCTTGCAAAAGATCCCAAGGGCACGTGGGATGCTCAGTGCCAAGCCACGGAAGCCACTGCAGCCCATGCAGCTGATGCAGCCGAACAATCTGCTCTCCAGGGAATCTCCCAAGCCAAGGATGCCTTCAAAGCCAACACAGCCCAAGCAGCCCAAGGAGCAGAACATGGACAAGCAGGGGACGAGCCTGAGACCCACAGCCAGACTGTGACCAAGACACAGTGGCAGATGGAGGAGGCAGACCAAGAGCTGAGGCTGCAAGCCCTCACAGCCCGCATCCGGAAGCCGACAAACCCAGATGGCCACCTTCTTCACCCAGACCAGGAGCCGAGGCGAGCCAGAGGAGCCCGGACTCCCGGTGCGGGGGCCCTCCTCCGAAACGCACCTCCTCCTGGAGGCCTCTGGCCACGGCCCAATCCAGCGAGCTCTCTGCAACTCGACCCAGGCTAAAAAAAAGAACTGCCCCCCTCATGGCCAAGGCTCTCCGGGATAATTGCACCCAGTTCTCTTGCAGATGAACCCCAGAAGGACACTGTCTGCTCAGGCATGCCTTGAGATTCCCTGGGACTGTACACACCCACTTGTCCCTCACAAAAAAAGTCAGGCTTTCCAGAGCTTGCACCTGGCATCCCACTTGGAGCTCTGGAGACACTCTTTGGAGGCCTCTCTGCCTGATCTCCATAATGTTTTGGCAGGTTCCACCCACCCGTGAGAGCCTGGGCTGCAGCCATCTTCCCAGATCAAGCACTCCGTCTTCCATTGGCCCACCAGTCTCCCACTACCCAAGGACTCTGGCGAAGGCTCAAGATCTAGGCTTCAGGAAGGAAGACCAGCACCAACATCTCACACCTTGGCCTTCACCTCCCCGACGGACTCACTGGCAGATAAGCCCACCAGTGCCACGTCCTGATGCACACCTGCGTGAATTGTAAAGTAAGGATGGATTTCCTGGAATTCTCACCCCCTCTTCTGGAGGGCTGTGCCAAACCAATCATTGACCTCACTTCCCATTTCCAGCTCTGTAGTCCTTGGACAGATCTTTTTCCCAGAGTTAGTTTTCCATCCCTTAGGGCTTTGCCCATGCCAAGGTACACAAGTGCCTGGGGGAGGACTGCTTAGGATAAGAGCCAGATGTGTGTGTTTGAACACTAATGTTTTTATTTTCCTCTTTGTATTCACAGTCTTTTAAGCATGATTATGTTTAGAATGATAAATTTTAATTTGATAACCATTCAGAGATATTTGCATTGTATTTGTACATATCGTTCCAATATTTTTGAATGATGAGCATGCGTTCATATAATTTAACAGAGTAACCTATGGATTCATGTAATTAAAGAGGCATAGGGGAGTAACACATCAAAATGTGATCAAATTTTGGCATGCAAACATCTATTCCGTTCCGAATAACGTTTCAATAAGTTCATCTTCTCGATATCTGTAATAAAATTAAAGGTAAAACCAAAAACCATAAAATAAAATGTGTGAATATGTCTGTTTTTTAAAAGAGGTGGGGGAATTGATGCAGAAAAAAAATGAGGCCAAAAGAGACCAGACCTATGACAACCCACACTTTTGGGATGCCCTGTGTTTCGTGGCCACAGTGATCAGGTGAGAAAACCTGATGAGAAAAACAGAGGAATATGCCTTAATTTATAAAGGAAGTTGGGAGGGTCCACAGACAGACAGTGAAGAGGTGAAAGATATGGAAGAAATAAAATAATAGTGAAACACTGACAGTTACAAAAGGAGAAAGAGAGAGGAAAAGAATGGGGGGACTTAAAATGTCATGGATAAGCTGCAGCAAGGATCCAATGTCCCAATATCAGAAAAGCAGTGAAAAGCCATAGATGGGCTTGAGGTTTTGCTTCTCTGTGGATGGGCTCCTAGCTATGTGCAAACAGTGGGAAGAAAGAGTTGGTGAGCATCAGCCAGCAAGGTGGTGAAGCAGGCTTGCAAGTTATGATATCCAATCCCATTTAGGAAAACCCCTTTCACTGAGGATGCCTATCATAGATGCCTGGTGTGAGTGTGTTTGAACACTATTGTTTTCTTTTCTGTACTTTGTCTTCAAACCTGTTGATATATATTTGCACAAAATTAATTGACAGTAATATGCATAGTTATTTAATTGGTACTTGTACTTATTGACAGATGATATATCATTGTATGTATATTTACATATAGATTAATAAACAAATAAATACATAGCTTGATAGATACAATGAAAATTGACACACTAAAATGTAATGGTAGTTCAGCATGCATCATGCAGACCGTGGACAACATAAGTAAAGATTAAACAAGTAAATGTAATAGAGGATAAATATTAAAGTAAATGAAGAACAACAAAATACCTCCAAATAGTGTGTGTGAGAGAGAGATGAGGGAGAGAGAGGAACAGAGACAGACAAAGGGAGGTGGGCAGACATGAAGGAATGAAGACAAGTTAATAGGACATAAATTTTCCTTTTAGGGCTTTATTTGTAAACTGAGAATGTAAATGTGTAATTCTCTTACAGCACATTTGATGTAACTGATGTAAACATTCAGGTAAAGAAATAGACATTTCCTCAAAATCACAACACAATATGAAAGTTGAATGAGTTGTCCATTGCATATACATTTTAAGCTTTGGACTGTCTGCAAATAGAAATTCATGGAATTTTATCATTTGTGCATGAATGACAGAGACCTGTGTTCTTCATCAGCAAGAAAGAAACTATCCGAATGCAGAAGGATGCATCTGAGCTCTTGTCTGGCCTTTAATGCTTTACTGAAGATGAATGCTAATATTCTCTAAATTACCATGGCCATACAGTTTCAACTATTTCTATAGACACATTTTTTTTTCTAAGAATTTCCGTAAATTTATAAAAAGTACATAAGATTTGATTTTTTTTTTCCTATATTACAGGTGACAGTGAAGATTTCTTTTCAGAATGATTTAATGTTACCTGATTATCCTGTATGGATTTTAAGCACCTTTAAATGATCAAGTATTGATTATAAAATGTTGTAATATACTTTGGTGGTTCATTACACAGTTTTTAGAAGAACTGTTTTGAGTTTATTATTGTAATCACAACCAAAAAGTGAGAAAAGTGATATTGGAAGAAAAGGACTTCAATCTTCTAGTTGATACATGAACATACTAAACATGCACAGTTATATATATACACAGCACAGACTGTATATATATGTAGAACATATAGGATGACATTTCTGTTCCTATAGCAAGTAATAATTGAAATAATGGCTGAAAACAGGCTACAGAAAATTAATTACTTATTTTTTTATGAGTTACAGAATTATTGTAAACATCATATGATTTCCTGCTTAATGGCAAAACCTGAGTCATAAAGAGAAGTTTAAAACACTCATCAATCCCCAGGGTCCGAGGATTGTTCAAGGTTCCTGAATAAACTGCATTGAAAAAAAAAAAACACATGGCTGAGAAACACTTAAAAAAAAACACTCATCAAGTCCATGTTCATACCACCCAGAATGTGCCTTATCTTGTCTGATCCTGGAAGCTAAAACACTCATCAATGGACACCTTCAAACTCAGCGTCACATACTCCATAACTCACAAAAGATATGAGAGAAAGAATGGGAGAGAAAGAGAGAGAGAGAGAGAGAGAGAGAGAGAGAGAGAGAGAGAGAGAGAGAGATGGAGATGGAGAGATTAATTTATGGGGAGCATAGAGATGTTAGATGGAAGAGCTCTGCTGGGTGTGAGAGTAGTCATCAGGGCTAGTTTAATTGCTATGCACACCTAAACAATTACCAGAGCATCTGAACCAATCCAGGCAGATCACAGATTCTTGGTGCTATTTTTCCCTTACCTCAACCCAGCAGATGGAAAAAGTATTCGCTTAAAGATCAAGTTTAAAAATTCCATTCCCATAGTGTAACCATTCCTATGCAATAACAAAACAATCCTCAAAAGGTATTGTTTTTTTTTATTCTTTTTTTTTTCAATGCAGTTTATTCAGGAACCTTGAACAATCATCTGACCCTGGGGAAAGCCAGCCCACAGCTTAAATAGCCTCTGGGTAGCCAACCCAGGTGTGCCACGTGTGCAATGCAGATAGGTCCACATACATGGAAGCAAGCCAAATCCTCAGCCTTAGCCAAATGTGGAATTGTTCGTGACAGAGAGCACTCACCATCGGGAAGGTGGAAGGAAAAGGTATTGTTAACCCTCTATTTTTCCTATGTTAGGTATTTTTTTTTCTTTTTCTGTTTTTTTCCCTCTTTCTTTCTGTTTCTTTCATATTTCCTTCCTTTCTTTCTTTGTCACAAAACAAAAAGAACAAATGTAATTAATACAAGTAAATTTTAAGCCTTTTCCAGAAAATTATAAAATGCTGACATCTAGTGGAGGTGAAAATATAGGCCTAGAAGGAGTTTTAGTAATGCAGTGTCCTAAGTGTAAGCTAAATGCTTCCAGATCCAAATGCAGAAATAAGCACAGGTGGATATGTCTTGTTTATATTTTTATCCTTACTATTATTATTTACAATTTATTTACATCCCAGATGTAGCCCCTTCCCTCTTCTGCTTATGGTCCCACCCTCTCTCCCTCTTCCTTCGCTATCCCTCTTCCCTAGTCCACAGATAGGGGAAGTCCTTCTCCTTTACTGTCTGACCCTAGAATATTAGGTCCCATCATGACTGCCTGGATCCTCTTCCTCAGTGGGCTAGCTAGGTCTTCCAAGCAGGGAAAAGCGCTCAGGGAACAGGCAACCTAGTTCATGACAGAGACTTTGTCTTCTCTACTTATCCAAGTAAGGGTACTCGCTTGGAGACTGAGCTAACTATGGGCTACGACTGAGCAGGGGTTCTAGGTCCTCCCTATGCATAGCCTTTGGTTGATGCATCAATCTCTACAGTCCCCCACTGGGCCCAGGTTTTTGTTGTTTTGTTGGACTCTGTGTAAGGCTCCTGTCTCCTCCATGTCTTTCTATCTCCCTCTTATTCATAAGATTCCCTGCACTCTGCCCAAGTTTGGCTATGTGTCTCAGCATTCACTTTAATATCCTGCTTGGTACTGAAAGGGTCAAACTAACTTTGTAACCTATATGTCTTTTAAAGCCTATAGTTTTGAGTTTTAGGTCTAGGTTAAGCAAAAAACAAACAAACAAACAACAACAACAACAAAAAGCAACAATCAATGACCTTCACTCAGCAAAAAGAATGACCAGACCCTTGTTTTTGAGATAGTGTTTCTTAGCAACCAAACCAGATGACCTCAATCTTTCTTCTGAGTAGCTTCTGACCTCCAGCCAAAAGCCCACAACCCTGATCTTCAAGGATGGGCTAACCAAACCCACCTTCAATTGCAACTGCATCCACACTTGGCCAATCTTGAGCACCTAAGACTAACCAATTATCTTAATTTATAGCTTCCTCATCCAATCCTAAATTGCCAAAACTGCAACTTCAAATTTCCCACACTTTTTCTTTTAAAAAACCTAAGGCCTTTGTCGCCTGGTGCCACTCTTTGCTGACAGGTAGGGGTGACCCCATTGCACAATGGTTAATTTAAACCTCTTGCTTTTCCATTGAGTTGTGGTCTGTGGGAGTTTCTGGGAAGGGAGTGATCTTGAACTCCTGAGCTGTGAGACCCCAGGTCTTACAGTCCAGTCTTTCAGAGGCCCTTTGTGGAAGGCTCCTGTCTTGTTCCTTGTTTTCACCCTCTTCCAATGTCTATCTTGTTTGCCTTTCTGAATGAGGATTGAGCATCTTGAGGACTCAAGAAGGGTCCTCCTTCTTGCTTGGCTGCTTTAGGTGTACAGATTTTAGTATGTTTATCCTATACTATGTGGCTAATATATATGTATGAGTGAATATACACCACCTGTGTCTTTCTGTATCTGGGTTACCTCACTCAAGATGATCTTTTCTAGTTCCCACCATTTGCCTGCAAATTTCATTGTGTCCTTGTTTTTAATAACTGAGTAATGTCCCACTGTGTAAATGTAGCATTCTTCAGTTGAGGGACAGGTTATGGCTATAATGAGTAAAGAGGTCATGAACATAGTTGAGCAAATGACCTTGTATGGTTGAGCATCTTTTGGGTATATACCCACATGTAGTATAGCTGGCACTATTCCAATTGTTTTGAGAAAGCTCCAGATTGATTTTCAAGGTGGTTGTACAAGTTTACATTCCCTAAATCAATTGAGGGGGGGTTACCCTTTTTCCACATCCTCTCCAGCATATGTTGTAGCTTAAGTTTTTTATTTTAGCCATTATGATGGCTCTGAGATGGAATTTCAGAGCCATTTGGATCTGCATTTTCTTGATGACTAAGGATGTTGAGCATTGTACTAAGTGCTTCTCTGTCATTCGATATTCCTTCTTTGAGAATTCTCTGTTTAGTTCTGTACCTCATTTTTATTTTGATTATTTGATTTGTTGGTGTTTAATTTCTTGAGTTGTTTATATATTCTAGATGTTAGCCTTCTGTCAGATATAGGGTTGGTGAAGATATTTTCCCAGTGTGAGGGCTGTCCTTTGCTTAACAGTAGCTTTTCCATTTCATGAGATCCCATTTATTGAATGTTTATCTTAGAGCCTGTGCTGTTGGCATTCTATTCAGGAAGTTGCCTCCTGTACCAATGAGTTCCAGGATCTTCACAAATTTTTCTTCTAACAGTTTTAGTGTGTCTAGTTTTATGTTTTGGTCTTTGATCCACTTGGAGCTTACTTTGTGCAGGGTGACAAATATGGATCTATTTTCAGTTTTGTACATGTAGATATCCAGTTAGGAGAGCATTATTTGTTGAAGGTGTTGTCTTTTTTCCCAATGTATGATTTTGGATTCTTTGTCAAAAATCAGGTGTACACAGTTGTATGGAATTATTTCTGGGTCTTCTATTTGATTGCATTGATTCTCCAGTCTGTTGTTTCTATTTTAGCACCATGCCATTTTTTATTATGGTTGCTCAAAAATACAACTTGAGGTCGGTGATGAAGATGCCTTCAGAAGGTATCCGTTCAGGATGGTTTTAGCTATCCAGTTGGTTTTTTTTTTTCTTTTTCCCCATATAAAGTTGAGAATTTTTCATTCAAAGTCTGTGAAGAATAATGGTGGTATTTTGATGAAACTGCATTGAACCTGTAGACTTCTTTTAGTAGGATGGCTATTTTTACTCTGCTAATCTGTCTTATCAATGAGCATGGTAGATCTTTCCATCTTCTGATATGTTCTTCAAATTCTTTCTTCAAAGATTTGAAGGTTTTTTTTTTTTAACAGTTCTTTCACCTTCTTTGTTAGAGTTACAACGAGGTGTTTTATCTTATTTGTGGCTATTGTGAAGGGTGTTGTTTCCCTAATTTCTTTCTCAATCCATTTGTCTTTTGTATACAGGAGGGCTCCTGATATTTTGAGTTAATTTTGTACCCAGCCACTTTACTAAAGTTTTTTATCAGCTGTAGGAGTTCCCTGGTAGAATTTTTGGGGTCACTCATGTATAGTGTCATATTATCTGCAAATAGTGATACTTTGACTTCTTCCTTTCTATTTTGTACCTTTAGCTCTTTTAGTTGTCTTATTGCTATTGCTAGGACTTCTGGTACAGTATCAAAGAAATATGGAGAGGGTGGGCAGCATTGCCTTGCTCCTGATTTCAGTGGAATTGACTTAAGTTATTCTCCATTTAATTTGATGTTGGCTATAGGCTTGCTGTGCATTGCCTTTTCTATGTTTAGGTATGTGCCTTGTGTCCATGATTTCTCAAGATTTCAAACATAAACAGGTGTGAGATTTTTGTCAAATGCCTTTTTCAGCATCTAAGGAGATGATTATGTTTTTTTTGTTTGTTTGTTTGGTAGATTGATGTATTTCCTTATGTTGAACGACCCTTACATGCCTGGAATGATGCCTCCTTGTTCATAGGGGATGATATCTTTGATGTGTTCTTGGATTCGGTTAGCGAGTATTTTATTGAATATTTTTGTGTCAGTGTTCGTATGAGAGATTGGTCTGAAATTCTCTTTCTTTGTTGGGTCTTTGTGTTGTTTAGGTATCAAGTTGATTGTGTCCTCATAGAATAAATTTGGTAATGTTCCTTCTGTTTGTGTTTTGTGAAATAGTTCGAAGAGTATTGGAACTAGGTCTTCTTTGAATGTCTGGTATAATCCTGCAGTGAAACCATCTGGCCCTGGGCTTTATGTTGATGTGAGACTTTTGATGACCTCTTCTTTTTCTATAGGGGAAGTGGACTATTTAATTTAGTTTTTGGATCTTGATTCAGCTTTTTAAATGGAAGCTACCAAGAAAATTTTCCATTTCACTTAGATTTTCGAATTTTGTGGCATATAGGCTTTTAAAGTAGGACATAATGAATCTTTGGATTTCCTCAGTGTCTGTTGTTATGACCTCCATTTCATTTCTGATTTTGTTGATTTGGATAGTATCTCTCCTCCCTTTAGTTAGTTTTGCAAAGGGTTTGTCTGTCTTGTTGATTTTCTCAAAGAAACAGCTCTTGGTTTCTTTGAATTGTTTTGTTTCTAATTTATTGATTTCTTAGTTTGATAATTTCCAGCTGTCTACTCCTCCTGGTTATGTCTGCTTTTTTCCCTAGTGCTTTCAGATGTGCCAATAAGTTGCTTGTATGTGAAATCTTGTATTTTTCTACGAAGAAACGTAGTGCTATGAACTTTCCTCAGCACTGCTTTGATTGTGTCCCATAAGTTTGGGTAAGTTGTGTCTTCATTTTTGTTGAATTCTAGGAAGTCCTTAACTTTCTTCCCTGTCCCAGCTGCTGTTGAATATAAAGTTGCTCAGTTTCTATGCATGTGTAGGCTTTTTGCTATTTCTATTATTGTTGAGGTATAACATGGTGGTCTCATATGATACAAGGGAGTATTTTAACTTTTCTTCTGTATCTTTTTTTGAGGCTTGCTTTGTGCCTTACTATATGGTCAGTTTTGGAGAAGGTTCCCTGAGCTGCTGAGAAAAAGAAATACTTCTTTGAGTTTGGGTGAAACGTTTTGTAGACATCTATGTGGTCCATTTGATTTAGGATCTCTTAAGTGACATCATTTCTCTGTTTAGCTTCTGACTTGATAACTTAGCTTCTGACTTCTGTCCCTTGGTGAGAGTTGAATATTGAAGCCTCCTATCATTAAGGTCTTGGGATGGATGTGTGATTTAAGCTTTAATAATGTTTATTTTATAAATGCAGAAGAGCTTGTGTTTGGACATAAATGTTCATTATTGTGATATCCTCCTCATGGATTTTTTTCCTATAGTGAGAGTGAAGTGTTCCTCCCCCTCTCTTTTGGTTAATTTTGGTTGAAAGTCTATTTTGTTAGATATTAGGATGGCTAATTCAGCATGCTTCTTGTATCTGCTTGCTTAAAGAAACACTTTTCCTTCCCTTTATTCTGAGGGAGCATCCTTTTTTGCTGTAAAGTTGTATTTCCTGAATGCAGCAGAGTGTTGTTTCCTGTTTCCACAACCATCCTGTTATTCTTTGTTTTTTTTTTTATTGGAGAATCAAGTCCATTGGTGTTGTTAGATATTAGTGACCAATGATGTCTAGTTCCTTTTATTGTGGAATTGGTGGGGCTTGTGTGTTTGTGTGCCTGGTTTTTGTTTGTTTGTTTGTTTGCGTGGTTTTTTTTTGTTTGTTTTATTGTGAAGGTATTTTTTTCTCCTTTATTTCCTTTGTTCTTGTTGATTTTGTTTGATTGGGTTTTCCTTTTCCTTTTCAGCTGTAGGGCTTGGTTGT
This sequence comes from Meriones unguiculatus, assembly GCF_030254825.1. NCBI lineage: Eukaryota > Metazoa > Chordata > Mammalia > Rodentia > Muridae > Meriones > Meriones unguiculatus. The sequence goes on along the minus strand of NC_083353.1, from coordinate 26,520,947 downwards.
TGTTGTATATATTGTTTAAATTTATTTATGTCATGGAATATTTTGTTTTTCCATCTGTGTTGATTTAAAATTTTGCTGGGCATAGTAGTCTGGGTAGGTATCTGTGGTCTCTTAGCTTTTTCATGATATCCACCCAGGCCTTTCTGGATCTCGTAATTTCTGTTGAGAATTCTGGTGTGGTTGTGATTGGTCTGTCTTTATGTGTTAGTTGTCCTTCTTACCTTGCCACTCTTGGTATGTTTCTTTGTTCTGTAGATTTAGTGATTTGATTATTATGTGACAGGAGGAATTCCTTTTCCGGTCTAATCTATTTTGTGTTCTGTAAGCATCTTGTATGTTAAAGGGCATCTCTTTCTTAAGGTTGGGGAAATTTTCAACTATGATATTACTGAGAATATTTTCTGCACTTTGGAAACTGGAATTTTCTTTTTTACCTATTCCTATTATTCTTAGGTTTCTTCTTTTCATGGTATCCTTGATTTCTTCAACATTTTGTATCAGGAACTTTTCCACTTTTACGTTTTCTTCTAGAGACATATATATTTCTGCAATTCTATCTTTGGTGCCTGATAGTCTCTTCCCTGTCTCTTTCCTGTCTCCTGCATTCTGCTGAAGATGCTTACTTTTGTGGTTCCTGATCTGTTCTCTAAGTTCAGCAAGTCCAGGCTTTTCTCTGTTTGTGTTTTCTTTATTGATTCTAATTCCGTTTTCATGTCTTGAAAGATTTTATTCATTTTCTTCACCTGTTTGATTGTGGATTCATATCTGTCCATGATGGCCTCTATTTTTTTTGTTGTTTATTTTGACTTTATGATCCACAAATAATTTCATAATCACAGAATTAAGATAATTTTCCTATGTTTCCTCTGCATTAGAATATCTACTGGTTTGGGGGGATTCTGGTGTATCCATAGTGTCCTGATTTTTGCTGATCAGATTCTTTCCCCAGCCTCTAGTTTTCAGGATGTCTGTAACCTTGACTCTTTTTTCTTGGAGCCTGTACTGCCATGTGCACCTGTGTCTGAAGTCTGCACTAATATACAGGAAGCTGGGAGATTCCAAGGTCTTGAGAATGCATGCTGGAAATTCAGATGTGGCTAAGGAAGGGAGTTCTCTCTGCTGAGTTCATGCTCTCTACTGGCTCACTGTCTGTGATCCAGGTATGCCAGGTAGCTGTGGTGCAGGCAGAAAGATCTCCAAGTCTAGGGCTGCACCAATGCTCCATAGGCTTCCTCAACATGTACAATATGATGTGGTTCTCACATATAGTTCAGATTCACTGGGTTCACTGACTGTGCTGGGTTCCATGTTTCTGACCCAGGTAGGCCAGGAAGATGGCCCATTGAGCAAGCAGAATGGAGCCATGCTCCTTCCCAAATACAGGAGGTATCCACTCCATAAGACCATGAGAGTGAGCACCACTAGCTACTGTGACCAGGAAGGTGTTCCACTGGATGGTGAAAGTGTGCTCCAGGGTTTAAAGCTAGGAGCCACTGGTACCCAGAAGGTGTCCACAGGACTGTGAGAGTGGGCACCTGGGTTTGTAACCTCACCCCCAGTACCAGTGAGAGTGAGTGCCCAAAGTTGGAGATACCAACTACTGGTATCTGAAGGTATCTACAGACAGTGGGCTTCGCATGTAGCCTGGGGCTGTGTCAGTGCTGGACAGGAGCCCAATTATTTTTCTCAGTATTAGACTAAAGATGGACTCTCAAGTATCCCTGTGGATTCTCATCTCATCTGAGAAACAGAGAGATGTTGTGGTTTGGGTTTTCTACAGTATGGCCTGCCATTCATTCTGCTTTCACTGCTGAGCTGTTGTTCAGATACCATGCATAGTAGGCAATAACATCTTGGATGCTTCCCTCTATTCTTTTTTCAATTTCTTCATGCTTCAAACTGAAGATATTTTAAAAAACAATGTTCATTCTACCACATTTGTTTTTTTAGATTTTGTTTGTTTGTTGGTTAACAGCAGAAGAACTGAAGACAATCCACAGTTCTTTTGTTTTGGCTCTGACTCTGTCTCTCTTTTTCTCCTTTCTCTCTTTCAATTTCCTTTCTCTTATTTTTCCTATGATTTTTCTCTTTTATAATTTTATTTATTTACTTTTCATTATTACAGTTTATTCACTTCATATCCCAGTTGTAACCCCTTCCCTTGTCCTCTTCAATTCCACCCTACCTCTCTTATCTCCTCTCATGCCAATTCCCAAGTCCACCTCCCCTTCCATCTGGCCCTAGCCTATCAGGTGTCATCAGGACTGGCTGCATTGCTTTCCTCTGTGGTCTGGTACAGTTGCACTCCCTCTAGGGTGAGGTGATCAAAGAGCCAGACACTTAGTTCCCATCAGAGACAGCCCCTGCTACTCCCCTTACTTGGGAACACACATGGAAGCTGAGCTGCCATTTGCAACATCTGTCCCAGAGGTCTAGGTAACATGCATGCATGGTCCTTGTTGGAGTATAAGACTTGGCAAATACCTATGGGCTCAGATATTTTGGTTCTGTTGCTCTCCTTGTAGAGCTCCTATCCTTTCCAGGTCTTTCTATTTCCTCTTTATTTCATAAGATTCCCTGAAATCTGCCCAAAGTTTGGCAAATAGTGTCAGCATCTGCTTCGATACCCTGCTAGTTAGAATCCTTCAGAGGCCCTCTGTGGTAGGCTCCTGTCCTATTCCCTGTTTTCTCCTACTCCCAATGTCTATCTCATTTGTTTTGAGTGAGGATTGAGCAAACGCCCTAGGGTCCTCCTTCTCATTTAGATTCTTTAGAATTATAGATTTTAGATGTTTATCCCATATTATATGAGTAATATATGCCTATAGTGAATATATACCATGTGTGTCCTTCTGCTTCTAGGTCACCTCATTCAGGATCATCTTTTCTAGTTCCCACCATAGCCCTGCAAAATTTCATGATTTCCCTGTTTTTAATTGCTGAGTAGTATTCCATTGTGTAAATGTACCACCATTTCTGTATCCATTCCTAAGTTTAGGGACATCTGGGTTATTTCCATATTCTGGTTATTATGAATAAAGCTGTTTTGAACATATTTGAGTAAATGTCCTTGCTCATATTTTTGATATATATTACTGGGAGTGTTGTAGATGGATCTTGAAGTGGCAATGTTTCTAAATTTCTGAGAAAGCAGCAGATTGATTCCCAAAGTGGTTGTAATTATTTACATTCCCACCAACAATGGAGGACTTTACCCCTTTCTCCACATCCTCTCCAGCATGTGTTGTCACTTGATTTTTTGTTCTTATCCATTCTGATGGATGTTAGATGAAAACTCATGGTCATTTTGATTTGCATTTCCCTGATAATTAACACATTCAGAATTTTTTTTTGACATTTTAAAACTTTTCTTTATTCTTCATTAATTACACTTTATTTACTTTGTATCCCCCTTGTGGTTCCCTCCCTCCTCCAGTCCCAATCGCTTCCTTCTTCCACCCTCTGCATGCATGACCCTCCCCAAGTCTACTGATAGGGAAGATCTTCTTTTCCTTCCTTCTGATACTAGTCAATTAGGTCTCACCAGGAGTGGCTGCATTGTCTTCTTGTGTGGCCTGGTAATGCTGCTTCTCCCTCAGGGGGAGGTAATTAAAGAGCAGGCCAAACAGTTCATGTCAGAGACAGTCTCTGTTCCTAATAAAATGAAACCCACTTGGATATTCAATTGCTATGGGCTACATCTGTGCAAGGGTCTTAGGTTATCTCCATGCATAGTCCTTTGTTGGAGTATCAGTCTCAGGAAAGACCCCTGTGCTCAGAATTTCTGTTCTGTTGCTGTCTTTGTGGGGTTCCTGTCCTCTCCAGATCTTACTGTTTCCCACTTCTTTCCTAAGATTCCCTGCACTCTGCCCAAAGGTTGCCCATAAGTCTCAACACAAGCATGGATAGTCTGCAGGGCAGAGTCTTTCAGAGGTCCTCTGTGTCAGGCTCCTGACTTGTTACCTCTTTTATCCTTCTTCTGATATCCATCTTCTTTGCCTTTCTGAATAGGAATTGAGCAGTTTAGGAAGAGTCCTCCCTCTTAATTAGTTTCTTTAGGTGTACAGATTTTAGTAGGTTTATCTCATATATCTATATGAGTGAATATATACAGTGTGCATCTTTCTGCTTCTGAGATAGCTCACTCAGAATGATATTTTCCAGATTCCAGCATTTACCTGCAATTTTCATGATTTCCTTTTTTTATTGCTGAGTAATATTCCATTGTGTAGATATACCACAATTTGTGCATTCATTCCTCCACTGAGGGGCATCTGGACTGTTTCCAGCTACTGGCTATTAAAAATATGGCTACTACAAACATGGTTGAGCAAATGTCCTCATTTTGTACTTGAGACTCTTTTGGTTATATGCCTAGAAGTGGTATAGCTAGATCTTGAGGAAACACTATTCCTAGTTGTCTGAGAAAGTGTCAGGTTGCTTTCCAGAGTGGTTTTACAAGTTTACATTCCTACCAGCAGTGCAGGAGGGTTCCCCTTTCTCCACAACCTCTGCAGCATGTGTTGTCTCTTGTGATTTTGAACTTAGCCATTCTGAGGGTTGTAAGGTGAAATCTTAGGATGGTTTTGATTTGCATTTCCCTGATGGCTAATGACATTGAGCATTTCTTTAAGTGTTTCTCTGCCATTCTATATTCCTCTATTGAGAATTCTCTGTTTAGTGCTGTACTCCATTTTTTAATTGGATTTCTAGATTTTTTGCTGTTTAACTTCTTTACTCCTTTATATATACTGGGTATTAGTCCTCTGTCAGTTATGGAGTTGGTGAAGATCCTTTCCCAATCTGTAGGCTGTCATTTTGTTGTGATGACAGTGCCCTTTGCTTTACAGAAGATTTTCAGTCCCATTTGTTGATTGTTGCTCTTAGAGCCTGTGCTGTTGGTGTTCTCTTCAGGAAGTCATTTCATGTGCCAATGAGTTCAAGGCTCTTTCCCATTTTTTCTTCTAAGCATTTTAGTATATCTGGTTTTATGTTGAGGTCTTCGAACCATTTGGACTTTAGTTTTGTGCAGGGTGATAAGGCTGGATTGATTTGCATTTTTCTACATGTAGACATCCAGTTAGACCAGCACCATTTGTTGAAGATACTGTCTTTTTTCCATTGAATGATTTTGGCATCTTTGTAAAAAAATCTTCGTAAGTTTGTGTATTTATGTCAGGATCTTCTATTCAATTCCATTGATCCACCAGTCTATTTCTATACCAGTACCATGCAGTTTTTAGTATTGTTGCTCTATAGTTGAGCTTGAGATGAGGGATGGAGATGCCTCCAGAAGATCTTTTATTGTAGAGGACTGTTTCAGAAATTCTGGGTTTCTTCTTGTTCCATATGAAGGTGAGAATATTTCTTTCAAGCTCTGTAAAGAAGTGTGTTGGTAATTTGATGGGAATTGCATTGAATGAGTAGATTGCTTTTGGTAAGATGGCGATTTTTACTGTGTTAATTCTGTCAAGCCATGGGCATGGGAGATCTTTCCATCTTCTGATATCTTCTAATTCTTTCTTCAGAGACTTGAAATCTTTTTCATACAAGTCTTTGACTTGCTTGGTTAGGGTTACACCAAGGTACTTTATGTCGTTTGTGGCTATTTTGAAGATGTAGATGGCTGGGAATAATGAAAATCATGGCTGAAATCAATAAATTAGAAACAAAGAAAACACTTCAAAGAATCAATGAAACCAAGAGCTTGTTCTTCGAGAAAATCGACAAGATAGACAACCCATTAGCCAAGCTAACTAAAAGGCAGAGAGACACCATCCAAATCAAGAAAATCAGAAATGAAAAGGGGACATTACTACAGATACAAAGGAAACCCAAACAATCATTAGAACTTACTTCAAAGTCTGTATGCCACAAAATTTGAAAATATAAATGAAATTGGCAATTTTCTCGATCGATTCCACTTACCAAAGCTGAATCAAGATCAGGTAAATCAATTAAATAATCCTACATGCCCTAAGAAAATAGAAGTGGTCATCAAAATTCTCCCATCCAAAAAAAGCCCAGGACCATATGGTTTCAGTACAGAATTCTACCAGACCTTTAAAGAAGAGTTAACTCTAGTTCTCTTCAAACTAAATAGAAACAGCAGGAACACTACCAAACTCATTCTATGAAGCCATAGTCACCTTGGTACCTAACCCTTACAAAGACCCAACAAGAAAAAAGAATTTCAGGCCAATCTCACTTATGAACATTGATGCAAAAATACTCAACAAAATACTTGCAAACCGAATACAAGAACACATCAAAGATATCATCCACTATGACTAAGTCTGCTTCAATGAAGGCATGCAGGGGTGGTTCAATATATAGAAATTCATCAGTGTGATCCACCATATAAACAAACTGAAGGAGAAAAACCACATGATCATCTCCTTAGATGCTGAAAAGGCATTTGACAAAATCCAACATACATTCATGTTTAAAGTCTTGGAGATATCAGGGATACCAGACACATAAATGAACATAGTAAAGGCAATATACAGCAAGCCTATAGCCAATATCAAACTCAATGTAGAGAAACTTAAAACAATCCCACAGAAATCAGGGACAAGGCAAGGCTGCCCACTCTCTCCATATCTATTCTGGAAATCTTTGCTAGAGCAATATGCAGTTGAAGATCAAGCAGATACATATTGAAAAGGAAGAAGCCAAAGTGTCACTATTTGTAGATGATAGGATAGCATACCTGAGTGACCCCAAAAATTCTGCCAGTGAACTCCTATAGCTGATAAACACCTTCAGCAACGTGGCCAGTTACAACATTAACTCAAAAAAAAAAAAAAAGAATAGTGCTTCTGTATACAAAAGTCAAAAGGGCTGAGAAAGAAATTAGGAGAGCATTTCTTTAAGTCTTTCTCTGCCATTAGATATTCCTCTACAGAGAATTCTCTGTTTAACTCTGTACCTCATTTTTTATTTGGATTACTTGGTGTGTTAGTGTTTAAATTCTTCAATTCTTTATATATTCCAGATATTAGCCTATGTTTAATGTAGGGTTGGTGATGATACTTTCCCAGTCTCTATGCTGTTGTTTTGTTCTTTTTTTCTGTATCTTTTTTTAATTTTTATTAATTACATGTTATTCAGTTTGTATCCCCCATTAGCCCCTCCCTCATCCCCTCCTGATCCAATCTCCCTACCCCCTACTTCATGCATGCCCCTCCCCAAGTCCACTGATAGGGGAGGTCCTCCTTTCCTACCTTCTGATCTTAGTTTATCAGATCTCATCAGAACTGGCTGCATTGTCTGCTTCTGCTGCCTGCTAAGGCTGCTACCCCCTCAGGGGGAGGTGATCAAAGTGCGGTCCAATCAGATCATGTCAGTTGCAGTCCCTCTTCCCATTACTATGAAACCCACTTGGACACTAAACTGCCATGGGTTACATCTTTGCTGGAGTTCTAGGTTATCTCCATCCCTGATACTTGGTTGGAGTATGGACTCTGGGAAGACCCCTGTGTTCAAATTTCTTGTTCTGTTTCTCTCCTTGTGGAGTTCCTGTCCTCTCCAGATCTTACTATTTCCCACTTCTTACATAAGATTCCATGCTAATTGCCCAACAGTTTGGCCATAAGCCTCAGCATCTGCTTTGACAGTCTGCAGGGCAGAGCCTTACAGAGGCCCTCCATGGCGGGTTTCTAGCTTGATTCCTGTTTTCTTCTTCTTCTGATGTCCATCCTCTTTGCCTTTGGGATAGGGATTGAGCATTTTAGTCAGTGTCTTCTCTCTTGATTAGTTTCTTTAAAGGTACAGATTTCTGTAGGTTTATCCTATATTACATGTCTATATGAGTGAGTATATACTGTGTGTGTCTTTCTGCTTCTGGGACAGCTCACTGAGGATGATCCTTTCCAGGTTCCACCATTTACCTGCAAATTTCAAGATTTCCTTATTTTTCATTGATGAGTAATATTCCATTGTGTAGTTATACCAGAATTTCTGCTTCCATTCTTCAGTTGAGGGGCATCTGGGCTGTTTCCAGCTTCTGGCTATTACAAATAAGGCTGCTAAAAACACGGTTGTGAAAATGTCTTTAATGTGTACTTGAGCCTTTTTTTGGATAACAAAAGCAAACGCCAGATTGAATGCAATTCTCATCAAATTACCAACACAATTCTTCACCGACTTTGAAAGAAAAATTCTCAACATCATATAGAATAACAAGAAACCCAGAATTGCTAAAACAACCCTCTACAACAAAAGATCTTCTGGGGGTATCTCCATCCCTTATCTTAAGCTCTATCATAGAGCAACAGTAACAAAAACTGCATGGTACTGGCTTAGAAACACAATGGTGGATCAATGGAACCAAAAAGAAGATCCAGAAATAAACCCACACACTTATGGACACCTGATCATATAATGGAAAAGATATGGCATCTTCAACAAATGGTTCTGGTCTAACTGGATGTCTACATGTAGAAAAATGCAAATAGATCCATCCTTATCACCCTGCACAAAACTGAAGTCCAAGTGGATCAAAGACCTCAACATAAATCCAGACATTAAATCACTTAGAAGAAAAAGTGAGCAAGACCCTAGAACACATTGGTACAGGAGACAACTTCCTGAACAGAACACCAACAGCACAGGCTCTAAGAGCAACAATTAATAAATGGGACCTCATGAAACTGAAAAGCTTCTGTAAAGCCAAGGACACTGTCATCAAAACAAAAGGAATACCTACAGATTGGAAAAAAATCTTCAACAAAACTTCTTCTGACAGAGGGCTAATATCCAGTATATATAAAGAACTAAAGAAGGTGAAAAGCAGCAAACAAAGTAATCCAATTAAAAAATGGGGAACAGAGCTAAACAGAGAATTCTTAGTAGAGGAATACAGAATGGCAGAGAAACACTTAAAGAAATGCTCAACATCATTAGCCATATGGGAAATGCAAATCAAAATGACCCTGAGATTTCACCTTATACTAATCAGAATGGTCAAGATGAAAAACTTGAATGACAACACATACTGGAGATAGGGGAACCCTCCTCCACTGCTGGTGGGAATGTAAACTTGTAAAATCACTCTGTAAATCAATCTGGCACTTTCTCAGACAACTAGTAATACTGCTTCCTCAAGATCCAGCCATGTTATTTTGTTCTTACGACAGTATCCTTTGCTTTTTAGAAGCTTTGAGAATCATGAGGTCCCATTTATTGATTGTTGATCTTAGAGCCTGTGCTGTTGGTGTTCTGTTTAGGAAGTTGTTTCCTGTGGCTATGAGTTCTAGGCTCTTCCCCACGTAGCTAATGACTTTGTAAATACCTTTGACACCTCATGGATTTTAGACTTTCTTTTCATTTAAGTTTAATACCTCCCTTTTTTTTGACAGTTTTCAGTGCTTTTAAAAATTATTTGTATCTCTTTCCACTTAGACAGGTAAATTTACCTGCTGACAACTGAGTCCATGACCCAGGTCACAGATAGTGTGAGAAGAGAAGGAAGCTCCACAAATTGTACACACATACACAGAGTCATCCCACATACTCATCTCCACTCAGGCATGCATGATTTCCTTACATACTTTCAATTTAAAGCAATTTCACACTCTCTCTCACACACAAGCACATTAAAATGTAATAAAAATTTTTATGCTTTACCCAGAGTAGCTGTAGATACCACAATATTTTTCACTCATGATTTTATTGTATCATTGATATTTTTCATTTATACTAAGAGTTTGTATTTTTGAAAGGTATATATCCTAGCATTTGCATTTTAGCTTGATGCACTCTTTCTTTTCCCCCCTTAATTCTTCTCTTCTTCCTCTATCTTCCTTCTTACTTTTCTTTTTGTTTTACTTCCTTTCCCACTCCCCATACCTTATAATAGGAATATAACACATACCACTTTCTCCACCAATTACTGAAGTTTCTCATAGCATCTTAATTAGAAAGAGTATTACATTTAATAATTTATTTTATTCCAGTTATGTATTATTGCTCAATCTTTGTTCAAAGCCATCAGATTCATTTCACAAAGGGCCCTCTAAGCATGAACTTCCTACCTTTTAAAATTTACACTAATTTTTTAGGACATTTCTCAGGCAAGAATTCTGGGGCAAGAGAACTGCAAGGTAATAATTGCTTGGCTACTTTGAATTGTGTCAAGAAAGAGCCTGACACAGAGGACCTCTTAAAGTCTCTGCCCTGCAGACTATCAATGCAGATGCTGAGACTTATGGGAAACCTTTGGGCAGAGTGCAGGGAATCTTAGGAAAGAAATGGGAAACAGTAAGATCTGGAGAGGACAGGAACTCCACAAGGAGAGCAACAGAACCAAAAAAAAAGCTGAGCACAAGGGTCTTTCCTGAGAGTGATACTCCAACCAAGGCCTATGTATGGAGATAACCTAAGATCCCTGTATATATGTAGCCCATGGCAGTTCAGTATTCAAGTATGTTCTATTGTTATAGGAAAAGGGACTGTCTCTGACATGAACTGATTTTTCTGCCCTTTAATTAACTCCCCTGAGGGGGAAGCAGCATTACCAAGCCACACAAGAAGACAATGCAGCCACTCCTGATGAGACCTAATTGACTAGGATCAAAAGGAAGGAAAAGAAGACCTCCTCTATCAGTGGACTTGGGGAGGAATAAAATGTAATAAATAAAGAATTTTAAAAATTTATATAAGTGGGGAAAAGGGAAAGGGTAAAGACAGATGGTAGCTGTAATGGTAATGAAGAATTTGTTGTGAGGCATGCATACATTGCCACCACGAATTGTTGCATAGAGCTAGAGTGAGGTGGAGACATTCATACCTTGGACATCTCATTCTTGATATGGGTAGGTGGAAGCATTGCTACTTCCCTGTTCTGTGCCAGCATGCATTGGCACTTGTAGTCTTGACCCCCTACCTCTGCTATTCTTGGAGTAATCAAGTAGCCTGGGCACCTGGAATTCTTCCCGATATAAATTGGCAACATCCCAGACCAAGCCAATAATATGTGCCCATCCTGGGAAGCTCTCCCAACCCCAAGGGTCCTGCTTTTCAATGATGGCTTCTATTTTTTTGTTTGTTTCCTCTCTATATTCCGCTAATTGTGCCTCTACTTGTTTGGTTCTATTTGCCTGTATTTCTTTGGGAGCTATGTTCATTACTACCCAATGGCTTGAGTGCCATTCCAGAAACTGTTTCCTGTGTAAAGTTGCATTTGAAGGTGTCTTTACTCTGCCGCCGTTCAATTACCTCCATAGTTTAACCTCATAATTATTAGCTCAGATAGTTTATGGTACCTTTCCCACAATATTTAAATAGCATGTCCTTAATGTTTTAGTATTTAGTATGTAGAATCCATTTTTATTCTCAAAGAGTAGCAATGTCCTGCCTAAATTTGCCTTGTTTCTTCTTCTGCAGTGTAAAATTTTCATGCTTATGACAAGTTGGGGAAGTGACATGTTTTCAAGGAAATATGAAGACTGGCTTCATGGTATCCTAAAAAAGATAGTGGAAGGTAACTTTCCAAAAGTGTTGGTTTGAAAACAAGTGGGTCCACAGAAGAAGAATAGGTTCCTGCCAATTATATTCAACATGGAAAAGAAGAAAATTCCAAGAGATTTCACCGGATTTCTCTGACAATCCTATCACTATTTAAGTAGTTTCTAACTTTTGTCTGAAAACTGAGAATAAGATATTGAATCCAATTCGTTTTAGGCATAAATTTGAATCCATGAAAAAAAGTTTTTTTTTTTTTATTTTTATAGACAGCCAAAAAAAAAAAAAAAAGAAAAACTGAAAGTTGTGTATTTGAAACAAACATCAAAAATAATCCCCGAAGAGGTGCAGTTGCACATAACTTTAATCCCACCACTCTGGAGGCAGAGACAGATGGATCTTTGTGATCAAGACCAACCAGATCTACATATCCAGTTCCAAGACATCCAGGGCTACTTAAACAGATTCCACTAAAAAAAAAAAAATCCTTGGATCAGAAAAACTTGGCAAGCATAGGAAGAAATAAGACTCATGATCTAGCCAGATTTGGAGGCACAGACCTGTAATCTAAGCTACTCAGGATGTTCCATCGGGACCATAAACTCAAGACTCAGCTAGGCTACACAGTGAGCTAAAGGCCAACATGGACAAATTAGTAAGATTCTCTCTCACAACAACAACAACAAAAAATTTAAGAAGTCTCTAGCTCAAGGACAGAGAACACTAGACTTGCAAACATGATGCCCTTTAATCCATCCCAAATGGAAAAATAGAGATAAGAGTAACCAAATAATGACCAAGGCTTGAAAGTCCTTGAAGTATTGAAATACATATTCAAAACCCTGGGAGTGGAGGAGAGAGGGGCTTATGGGGGATACAAAGTGAATAAACTGTAATTAATAAAAAAAAATGTTACTATTTCCATAGGGTAAAGCGTTTTTTATTTCATTATCTATAAACATTAAATTTATTTTTATTAACTATATTGTTTCTCTTAAGATAAATACTGCTTCTTTCAAATGTGTAAGAGTTTGTATGTAAAAGAATAATCGATAAGTACTTGCTCAATACACTTGGCAATTCTGTCTGAGAAACTTGATTATTTACTTATCTTCAAAATAACAGTTGATCACTATTTCAATGTCTTGTTTTTTTATTTGATTAATTAGCCTTTTGTTTCTATGTTTTGACATAATCACTACAAAGACAAAGAAGTGCACACACACACATGCACACACACTCACATACACACAAATTTACATTACTAACAATAAGCCTTATCCAGAATATTTTAGAGACATTTTTTTATTCTTTTTCTACATTACACAAATTTATATAATAAAGAATAAAGCATGTGATTTATATTGTATCTGCATAAATCCTGGCTCTATGGTCCTATGTTGATGACATACCCATTTCTCCTTTAATAGCTCAAAAAATTTAATTACAGTTCATTCACTTTGTATCCCAGAGGTAGCCCTCTCCCCTCATTCCCTCCAAGTCCCACCTCCCCTCTCTCATCTCCTCCTGTGCCCCTTTCTAAGTCCACTGATAGGGGAGGTCCTCCTCCTCTTGCATCTGATCCTAGCTTACCAGGTCTCATCAGGCCTGGTTGCATTGTCTTACTCTGTGGTCTGGTAAGGCTGCTCCCACCTCAGGGGGAGGTGATCAAGGGGCCAGCCACTGAGTTCATGTCAGAGATAGTCCCTGGGAACCCAATTGGATACTGAGCTGCCATAGGCTACATCTGAGCAGGGGTTCTATGTTATATCATGAATGGTCTTTGGTTGGAGTATCAGTCTCAGAAAAGACCCCTGTGTCCAGGTTTTTTGCTTGTGTTGCTCTCCTTTTGGAGCTCCTGTTTAATATCATGCTATGAAATATGCAAAGAGTAAAAAAAGTTCAACTTTTTTCATCTGTACTCATGATGTTCCCTCTTTGATTCAAAGGCCACCTAACAACAACAACAAAAAATCAGACATAAGAAACACTCTTCTTTGTTGTTGGCCAGGGAAGTTAAAAAACAACAACAACAACAACAAAAACAGATTACTACTATTGCCCTTAGCCATCTGCTAAGAAGTGAAAGATAAGTCTTTCATCCTGAAGATACCACTTACTTTAGAAATAGGACCCAGAGACCTATTATCTGGCCCTGAATAAATTTTCCTTTGTGAGAATTAGCTTTCCAGAAGACACCATGCCAGCTTCCAAATGAGGGAAGTAACTAACATTCCTTCATAGCTTTGGTGCCTATGAACCATATCAACGATGAACATGGCAAGGTAAACATAAGGCTGGAATATAGCACTCATACCTTGGCAGTGAGCAACAGCTTTCTAATTGGACTTAAAAACCCACTCAATGAGAAGGATACCATGCCTCATATTAAAAACCTAGCTCACGTCCCAGTTCTAGTGAAGTTGTGGGTTTTGGGAAAATATCTACAGTCATTAATTTACCAATAGCGCAAACTATAAATATTTGTCCTTATTATCAGAAATCGGTGTAGTATTCACTTCTCATTGAGAAAATGTTTCTTTGAGCAGATTCAGACTACTACAGAAAACCATGATCTATCAAAATGCAGCAGTATGGAGCCCAGTCCCAATGAATACCTATACAGAACAATCCAGGACTTAAGGTTCAGGGAACATTGTAGAAGAGGACACTGTAAGACTGTAAGAACCAGAGGATCAGGGAGCTTTCTATAATTGTTTTTCCTTATAAAACCGGGGACTACAGCCATCATTTCTCATCAACATGACTGCCCAAATGTGAGATGAAATTGGATAACACCAAGGGACAGGCCACCATGGATAGAGAAAAGTCTAGAAGGCTTCAACCCTACATAGAAATGTGGGCAACTGAAAAAAGCTGGAGCAGGAGAGGTGATTTTTTCCACAGAGAAGAGTATGGCAATTGGTTGTCCCATGCCAGACCTGCAAAAAATACATACAAGTAACTGTATGTGTACTGAACAAGTTAAATTAAAGAATATATATGTATGTGTGTTCCATTATATATATATGTGTGTGTATGTGTGTGTGTGTGTGTGCTTTCCAAGTATATAGGTAGGTGTGTATGTGTGTCTGTGCAATAACCATTATTGAAAAACAAGGCAATTAATTTGGACCTCGGGGAGGAGTATATTGGAGGGTTTGGAGGGAGGAAAGAAAAGAGAAACATTTTAAGTATATTATAATCTCAAAATTTTTGAAGAATAAACTTCATTACCAAATTGTACTTTAAATTATGTGCAAGAGATAGAACTCCTTGATAGTTTTTCTTATGATAAACCAAGTAGCTAATTAATGTAATAGGTTATGGAGTAGTGCAACAAAAGATTCAGGTAAAGAAAGAGGCATTTCCATAAAGGCATAATATAATGTTAAGGCAAATTGAGTTTGAATTGTCCTTTGAATATGTTCTTTGAGGAGATCTTCAGAGCTGTCTGTACATAAAAATATTTTATTCCATCTGTTCATGCTGCCTGAGTGACAGACCTGTTTCTCAGCATTCATTTTACCACCAAGAGAGAGAAAAGAAATTCAGGTACACATTAATGCAAAAAGTGTTAACTTCACTACCATTCTATTAATGTTAAGTGTAAGCAGAAGAAAACCCTACATATTTTCTGAGATAAGCTGAAATGAAGCCTCTTCCACTAAACATTAAATTCCCAGCAGCCAACTCACATTGTTAACATGCTAACAGTGATATTGATTGAAAACATACTCATTAATTCATATTTTGTGTTTTACTGTTGTTTGACCAATTGGTTTCAATCAAGATTTTATAGGACTTAGTACAGAATATTATCAGGATGCTATTGAAACTAGTTATGTAATCACAGTCTCTTCAATAGCCTTTAGCAAATCATTAAGTCTAAGAATTTTAAGTACTTTAACTAAAACAGAAATCTTGTCGGTATGATTTGATTTCTCTTTATGTAAAAATGTACCAGTGAGATTTTGTTATTTGCAAGGCGATTCAATGTCTTTTAACTAGCTGTGCTTTCTGGGTATGGAGTACTAATAGAATATAAGACTATATGATACTGTGATTTACTTGCAGGATCCATTTCAATCTCTTAGAACAAGAATTCCTTTGAATACATCTTTGTGTACACCACAGAACCTGGCAAAACACCTCACAGAAAGATGGCATAAAATGATTTTTGTTAAAGGGATAGATTTTACAGTCAGTCTGTAACTACCTTTTTCCAGAGAAAGGACTGTATTTAAAACTGAGATAGAGAAAACACACAAAATTCCTGAAAGACAAATGAATCTAAACTTCAGCCAGTTCAAAAGAGTAAATTATCGACTAACTAACGTTTAAGACATTTGTGTCCACAGTAGCCAATTTTCTCTGTACCCTGCACAATACAGAGACTGTAAACCCTCCCACTGCCAACTGTAGGCAAAGTGTTCAGAAGATCTCTTTTAATTGTATGTGTCTTAGTTAGGATAAATATAGAATTACTCCTTACCTTCATTCATCCCCTTTGGCTCTGGGTACTTGGTAAAGATATTAGAGGAAAGGAAATATACATTTTAAAATTGTTATTCAAGTATCCTAAATAATTATTGTCTAAGGAAATTTAATTATACATATTATATTGTGAATTATAAATATATTTAATATATACATAGTAGGTATTCTCCATTGCTCCTCAAGAACTCAACACTTAGCTTAAGTGAAAAAATTTGATGCAAAAATTATTTTTTTATTATGAACAAGTCCATACATTTAACAAGGATATGAATTTACCTTTCATATACAATGCATAAGATATTTCTCTAGGGAACAAGAACTAATAGATATCCTGAAGCAGACCAGTATCTAAGTATAGCCACAGGAAAAGTAGAAAGAATTAAATTTGCAATATAGTAAAAGTGGCAAGGTAAGTTCACTCTTCATTTTTATTCATGAAACAGTATATGAAATAAGTCATAAAATACAGAAACATTTGCTGAGAGATTTAAGTGGAAAACACGATTTAGGCAGTTTTCTGCTGTCATGGAAATTTGAATTATATTTGTTTGCATGCATACACATACATAACCTGTTGTGGGGTGTGTGTGTGTGTGTGTGTGTGGGTGTGTGTGTGTGTGTGTGTGTGTGTGTGTTTGTGTGTGTGTGGGGTCAGACTGACATTGTTATTGATACCTCTGCCTAACATAATGTTAAACTCATGATCAGAAAATCAGTTACATCAAAAGATTGTCTCGGGTGTCTGAGACTATTATCACCATACAATTTTTAGTTCCTGTGTCTTACATGAAAATGGCCAAACAGAAACACTGTTACAGAGGAAAATAAAAAGACAATGTAAGTTCTTCTGAAGAATTATTGGATGCTGACATCTAGTGACTTAGAAAAGTACCATTATGGAGGAATTTTAATAACACAATATACTTCCATAAAAATGTGTATGTTGCCCAGTGCAAAATCACATATGTACAGGTCGATACATTTAATTTTAATACTTAATTATAGCTTTTTATGTGCCTAACTGCTACTGAATAAAGGTAAACCCTTGTGAAATGAACTTTTTTTATCAGTGATACTCCACACTTTGCAGAAAGCATATCATTCCCTATAATATCTTAAAATCTTCCTCCATTACCCTTTTCCTTCCTTCCTTCCTTCCTTCCTTCCTTCCTTCCTTCCTTCCTTCCTTCCTTCCTTCCTCCCTTCCTTCATTCCTTCTTTCCTTCCTTCCTCAATATCTTTTGACCACATTGTCTCTGTATATGCTTTTTTCTTTGCCTCTCTGATATATTCTAATATATATTATCTATATATCCATCCTTCCTCTTTCAATACACTTAAAAGTGTTCTTCAGTTAGGGTTTCCATCACTATGATAAACACTAAGACCAAAAGCAACTTGGTGAAGAAAGGATTTATATCATCTTACAGTAAACAGGTAACAGTCCTTTATGGACAGAACTCAGGACAAGAACTCAAGCAGGCAAGAACTTCCGGGTAGGAACTGACACTGAAGCCATGGAGGAATGCTACTTACTGGCTTCCTCCTCATGATTTGCTCAGCCCACTATTACAGCTCAGCACAGCTGCCCAGAGCTAGTACTGATGTGCCAAAGATTAATTAAGAAGACATCTGAAAGACTTCTGGGTTTCCTTTTCACAGTAATTCTGACTTGTCAAACTGACCCCCCCAAAAAAGTAATTAGTATAAATAGCTTTTCCATCTACTGGATACTAAATCTACAATAACCTAAAATAAGTTTTTTTGTGTTAAATTCTTCTGAAATTTTAATGTACTTTTCCTATATGTCTCATTTGAGGCCTGCTTTACCATACTATTTCAAGTTACACATATGAAAGTATAACCTTGTAATAATGCTTATACCTGTATCTCCTCTTTTCCATTTGATTTCCTTTTTTTCTATTCCTCGGTGAATTACTGATTTACAATCATTATCTTACATTTATTATTTTACATTTTGATTACAATCATTATTTTACAATTATTATTTTACATTTTGATAGCGCTTATATAATTTTCATCAATGAATATGCAGTTAGGACCATATAGAAAGCAGATCACATTGACATTTTATTTTTTTCATTATGAATTTTACTTCTTGATCTCTACCCAAAGCTGCATATCCTGTGCTATTCCAAAAAGCTCTCTACACATAGACTTTTTTCTTTGCAGAATTTACAAGTCCTGTGGCAATAAAATGCAAAGTTTTTAGAATGGAGCACTGATTCATGAATTCTCTAAGATAAGCTGTTAGGAAAAAAAAAAAGCTGTCAGGAAAGAAAAAAGAAAGGAAGGAAGAAAGAGAGAGAGAGAGGAGAGAGATAAACAAAATTGCAGGAGAGTGTGTGAGTGAGAGTCAGGGACAGAGTGATAGAGGAAGAGAGGGAGAGAAGAAGAAAGGGAGACAGGAGGAAAGAAAGGAAAAAGGAAGGAAAGAAGGAAGGAAAGGAAGAGATTGATGAACTACAACTTATAATTTTAATGAAGGTGAAGAGTTTGTGAGTTTAATCCATAAGAAATTGGAAAAGTTGGTGTAGAGGTATGCTTGAGAATTTTAGATGTGCTTCGGTGCCTATCAGATAGAACCTGGAGGAAGAAAAGGACATGAAATCCCCTGAAACAAGAGTTACTACAAAAAGTTGTGAGCCCCCATATGCGCACAAGAAACAAAATTTCAGTCCACTGCATGAGCAGCATGTACTTTGAATTGCTGAGCCCTCTCTGCATCCCTTGTTCTGTATTATTCATCATATATTTAGTATTGAGTTTTTTTCCCCAGAATTCTTGAAAGTTAAGGTCATTATTGCTTAATATTTTCACTAGTGCTCTCTAAAGGCAATAATTCTTCAGCTTTATCTTCAACATTCTTTCTTATAGTGTTTACTGCTGGAGATATTTTACACTGATATTATATGTTTTGTGGAACTTTTAAGTTCTAATCTTTTAATTTGATTATCTTCAGTTTTTTCCTTTGCAGAATGTGTTGTTTAAGTTGCTGAATTTCTCACCTGAGTCTTGAATTGGTGTATTTATTTCATCCATCTTTTTGAATTTTCATTAAAATCATTGCTCTTTGCAGGAGGACTGCAGAGACTGATGCACCAATCAAGGACTAGCATGGAAAGAACTTATAGCTCATGCTCAGATGTAGTCCATAAGCAGTTCAGAATCCAAGTCAGATTCCTAATAAAGGGAGCAGGGGCAGTTTCTGACATGAACTCAGTTGCCTGCTCTTTGATCACTTCCGACTAAGAGGATGGCCTTACTAGGCCACAAAGGAAGAGAACCCAGGCCATCCTGATGAGACTTGATAAGCTAGGGTTAGAGAGTAGGGGAGAAGGACTCCCCCTTTTCAGTGCACTGGGGGAAGAGGATGGGGGGAAGAGGAAGGGAGGGTGCGACAGGGAGGAGATGAAGGAGGGGGTTACAATCATGATGGAAAGTGAACAAATTGTAAAAATAATAAAATATAAGTAATAATAATAATAAAAACTTTATCAGGTCAAAGGTTGCTTGAAAGTCAATCTTCACTGACTGTTTTCACATACCTAAAATTTTCATATAACTATAATCACTGTACAATGAACATGAGCTTGTCTAGTATGTAAGACTATTTTGAATACTTTTTTCTTTGTTGTCAAACTTGTTTCTTCTCTCTTTTGATCGCTTTGCTTTTGTAAAAGTTGAAGTAGAATCTGTTTTGTATCTTGGACTGGACTTAAACCTAAGTTTCACCTGCTTCAGCCTTCTGAGTTCTAGAAGTCTGTGTTCTTAATGCTAAGCAAACTTGGAATATTAACTCAAACTAGTAAGTTTACAATCTAAATTCAGCGATTTTATTATTTATAAAATTGTAAGAGCTATAAACTTTGTACAATATACACAAATTTACATTAGGAATCGGTTTGTTTACTTACTGAACAAATATTAAACACCAACCCACTTGACATTAACTAAATATTTTTCTCTAATGACTACCTAAATAATGCAGCAAAATAGAGAATTTTAAAAGCATGGCATGGACAGGATATTTGGTATGGTACAGTTATATATTGTCAATCGATGAAGTGTCTCAAAAGAGCAGCTCATCCCCCATCCTGTGAAAAGTCCTGAAGCCTCCTGATCCAAGTGAAATGCAGGGTGATATTTCCTGTAAATCAAGTTCTTGGAGAGGAATGACTGTGGACAGTTCCTTTACCTGAACTTTAACTTCATAAAACAAGTGTCTTGTGATCATAGTAAAGGAAGCCCTATTCACCACTAGAGGACACTGCAAAAAAAACATAATTTTTTTTTCTTTTTTAATTTATTTTTCTTTATTAATTAGACTTTACTCACTTTGTATAACCTGGTGGTTCCCTCTCTCCTCCCTTCCCAATCCATCCCTTCCTCCACCCTCTGATTGCATGCCCCTCCCCAAGTCCACTGAGAGGGGAGGACTTCTTTTCCTTCCTTCTGATCCTAGTCAATTAGGTCTCATCAGGAGTGGCTGCCTTGTCTTCTTCTGTGGCCTGGTAATGCTGCTTCACCTTCAGGGGGAAGTAATTAAAGAGCAGGCCAATCGGAACTCCATAAGTAGAGAAACAAAATAAAAAAAAAAAATATGAGCACAGGGGTTTTTCCTGAAACTGCTATTCCACCCAACCACTATGCATGGAGATAACCTAAGGCCCCTGCACATATGTAGCCCATGGCAGTTCAGTATCCAAGTGGGTTCCATTGAAATAGTATCTAGACTTGTCCACCATTTCCCCCCACATTGCTCACAACGGGAGCAGTCTAGGATGCTGTCCTTCCTCATATTGGCAAGGGCCTTCTTAGAAGCAATCCTTACCATGAGACATTTCAATTGCTTTCCAAGTCCTGACACTGTTGTTTTCATTAGATTTAGAATATGATTAAAATTTCTATTGAATTTTACATATGGTCTATTGACATTTTCATTGCCAAGATTTGAGTTTCTCTCTCGTTCAGAAACTTCATCACTTAATCAATTGTTCTTTATTAGCCTATAGTTTATTAGTTAATACATGCAACTACCAATACCCATTTCTTGCATTTATTGATCATTTAAAAAATCATTCACTGAATTATATACCTAACATTTTGGTCCTATACTATTTTCAATATCAGTTATTAAGAATGTATAAACTTCTGGAGTAGTTATGTTTTGTATTTTTCCTTATTTTGCAAGTCTCTATGTTGACACTAAGCAATGTATTAGTTGGACATCAATTGCAAGTGTAAGTGAAAGCATTCAGTATGTGCCATCTTTCTTTGTCATTATCCAAAGAACATTAATTTTCTCATTAAGGCAGCATCCAGAATGAAACCATTGACAAATTGCTTGGGATCATCCTTCTCAAATCAGGTTATTGGTTCTGCAATTCAAACCTGACTCAAAAACAACTTCTCAAGTTCTCAGACATGCACAAGATCTGCATATTTTCAAGCCAGAGAAGGATCTCAACTGAGAGGAGGAAGTGCACCCCAGGGTCCCATCTTTAACAAAGAAGCATTTTTGTTCAGTTTTGACATTTATTGTTTCATTGTTGTTTTGATTGTTGGATTTGTTTCTCTTTTTTGTGGTTTTGTACTTTATTTTTTTTTTAATTTTTGGGGTTTGGTGGGGCTTTTGGGGAAGCAAGAGAATGTAAAGTTGGTGGGGAAGATCTGGAAAAAGTGAAAGGAAAGTAATCAATATGTATTTATAAAAATAATTAAAACTGAAATTAAAAGAACTTTAGAAATGTGCTCTTAGTCAAATGTTCTACTGCTATGAAGAGATGCTATGACTCAGAAGCACTTATTTTTGAAAAGCATTTAACGAGAACTTGGTTACAGTTCAGAGGTTTAGTCCATTATCATAGTGGGAGACATGGGAACACGCAGGCAGATATAATGTTGGAGAGTAGCTGAAGGTTCTTTATCCAGATTGGCAGGCAGAGAGAAGGACACAGCCCTCCAGAAGAGGGGGTGAGAATTCCAGGAAATCCATCCTTCCCATTCCAAATCATGCAGGTGTGCATCAGGAACTGGCATGGGTGGGCGTGTCTGGCAGTGAGTCCGTTGGGGAGGTGAAGATGTAGGTGTAAGTTGAGGTGTGGGTGCTGGTCTTTCTTCCTGAAGCCTAGACCTTGAGCCTTCGCCAGAGTCGTTGGGGAGTGGGTGTCTGGTGGGCCGATGCAGGACGGAGTGCTTGCTCTGGGAAGAAGTCTGCAGCCTAGGCTATCACGGGTGGGTGGAACCCGCCCAAAGGGTGTGGAGATCAGGCCGAGAGGCCTCCAGAGAGTGTCTTCAGAGCTCCAAGCAGGATTCCAGGTGCAAGCTCTAAAAAGCCTGGGTTTTCCGAGAGGGAAGAGTGGGTGTGTCCAGTGCAGCCAGGGTGTCCCAACACATGCCTGAGCAGAGAGTGTCCTTCTGGGGTTCACCTGTGAGAGAACCGGTTGTGATAATCCTGGAGAGCCTTGGCCATGAGGGGGTGGGTCGCTTCTTACCTTGGGTCTTGTTGAAGATAGCCCGCCAGGATGGGCCGTGGCCAGAGGCCTGGGGGAGGAGGTGCGCTTCGGAGGATGGCCCACACAGCGGGGGTCCGGGCACCTCTGGCCTGCCTGGGCTCCTGGCCTGGGTGAAGAAGGTGACCATCTTGGTTTGTCGGCACCCTTGCAGCTTCTTGGCCTATCTGCTCCGGATGCGGGCTGTGACTGCTTGCAGCCTCAGCTCCTGGTCTGCCTCCTCCATCTGCTGCTGTGTCTTGGTCTCAGTCTGGCTGTGGGTCTCAGTCTCGTCGCCTGCGTGCCCATGTTCCGCTTCTTGGGCTGCTTGGGCTGTGGCGGCTTCAAAGGCCTCCTTGGCTTGGGAGATTCCTTGGAGAGCAGGTTGTTCGGTGGCATCAGCTGCATGGGCTGCAATGGCCTCCTTGGCTTGGCAGTGAGCCTCCCACATGCCCACGAGATCTTGGGAAAGGAGGAGCCCTTCTAGCCATTCCTGCTGGAGAACGGGCTTCCTGGCACCTGAGTAGACAGGCGTCTTGGAATCCACCCTGACAGGCGCCAGCTGCACTTCTCGGTCAGTCTGGCCCCAAGAGAGCTCCGGGACACCCAGGGGGTAGCGCGCGTGGTCAGAGTTGGGGCAAGCCCCCAAAGAGCAGGCGCGGCCATGCTCCTGGGACCCGCGGAGAGCATCCTGTCTAGACCTTCGGATCTTCTTGGCTGCTGGCTCCAGGCTTTCACGGCAAGCGTCACTTGCCTCTGGCGTCTGGCATGTGCTTCGCTTCCTGCTCGGGACTGGCCTGCTGCTGCTCAGCTGCAAGGCCTCTGCCCGCTTGTCTTGGGCTCCTCTGGACGTGGATGCTTGGGTCTCCTCTGCCGGAGATGTTCTTCCTTGCTCTGCCTTTTCGCTCAGCACCAAGGCAGAGTCAGGGGAGAGTGGTTCCCGCTCACACCTGGGACACAGCGGGGAACTGTCCCCCCATTTGGCCGCCAAGTCCCTGGCGAAGGGCACTAGCAGCTGCTGTTTCCTCAAGATCTTGATGGTCTGCCTGAAGCCTATCTCTGCCAGACATTCAGACAGGCTGGGCACGGCGGCGAGTTTCTTCAGGGCCATGTAGAGCTTGCGTGGGTCTGTCTCCGTGCACAGGCGATCACACAGCTTCTGCAGGGCTGCCTGGGAAGAGCCAGCCTCCATGTCCATGGCTGAGAACAGGACTGGGCCCCACCGGGCAGACAGTACGTCGGACTGCTCTTTTCCTCTTCCTCTGGTGGTGGCTACCTGTGTCTCTGCAGCAGATTCTGGGCTAGGCTGCTGGGAGTTTTCCAGCTGCTGCCTCTCTTTGCCTCACTGTGGAGGGGCGCATCCCTACCCTAGATATATATACAGGGTCTGGACCACGCCTTGGCTCAAATCTGCCCAGTCAGCGGCCGAGGCTGCTGGTTCTGGGCCCGCCCCTTCTGACTTCTGCTTCCCTGTGCCACGCCCCATCCACAGCTCAGGAAACATGATCTCTGACGCCAGAGCCCACTCTGGCCAAATCCCGGGGGTTCACAGCCCTGCCTTGCTTCCAGGCGAGCTCTGGCAAATGGGGGCTTCCTCAAGGTCTTTGCTGGGGCTCTCGGGATAGTCTGCTCCCCGCTGTAGGACGCCAGCTTCGGGAGCCTGCCAGAGACTGCACATGCTCACACAAAAGCAGAGGGAAGTAAAATCGAGTCAATCAATCAATCAATAAGTAAATAAACAAACAAACAAATAAATAAATAAATAAGCCGAGAATCTGCTCTGGGCTCCAATTTCGCACAGTGCATGGAGGGTGGGTGGGAGACACATCCCTTTCACCCCAGCAAGTTGAGCCTGTCGGGAAAGTGGATTTCTGCTCGGAGCCTGGAAATCCTGTCTTGCACACCTGCCACACCGCCTTGACGGCCTGGGCCCATCTTTCAACCAACTAGGCTTTCACAGGTGTTCACACTGGTGCAGTTCCCCAAAGCCGGCCCACAGCTTTCCATTTCTCTTCTGATCCTGGGCAACTGGGTCTTAGCTTTCTGGGTTCCAAAGGATCCCTTTTTCAATCTGGTTAATTTCCCTCTGCGCACTCTCTGTCTCTGCCTCTGTCTCTGTCTCTGTCTCTGTCTCTCTCTCTCTGTTTGTCTCAAACACACACACACTCACACACACACACACACACACACACACACATACACACCCTTGCACACACATGCACACTCACACAGTGGCTATCAACTCTCTATAACTATGCCTATGAATGACTCTCTCTTTCCAATCATATGTATATACACAGAAATGTTTATTCGTGAACATCTATGTATACAAAGGAGAGAAATGCACACAATATTCATTAGTGCTGAAGCTAACACACCTGACACTTACCCTAAGCAGTTCTCCCTCGGGCAGTTGTGTACCTAAGGCGTGGAAAACTAACTCTGGAAAGAAGATCTGTCCAAGCACTGGAGAAGTGGCAATGATTGCTTCCGCACAGCCCTCCAGAAGAGGGGGTGAGAATTCCAGGAAATCCATCCTTCCCTTCCAAATCACGCAGGTGTGCATCAGTGGGTGGGCGTGTCTGACAGTGAGTCCGTTGGGCAGGTGAAGGCGTAGGTGTGAGTTGAGGTGTGGGTGCTGGTCTTTCTTCCTGAAGCCTAGACCTTGAGCCTTGGCCAGAGTCTTTGGGTAGTGGATGTCTGGTAGGCCGATGCAGGACGGAGTGCTTGCTCTGGGAAGATGGCTGCAGCCTAGGCTCTCACGGGTGGGTGGAACCCGCCCAAAGGGTGTGGAGATCAGGCCGAGAGGCCTCCAGAGATTGTCTCCAGAGCTCCAAGCGGGATCCCAGGTGCAAGGTCTGGAAAGCCTGGGTTTTTCGTGAGAGAAGAGTGGGTGTGTCCAGTGCCGCCGGGGCGTCCCAACACATGCCTGAGCAGAGAGTGTCCTTCTGGGGTTCACCTGTGAGAGAACCGGTTGTGATAATCCCGGAGAGCCTTGGCCATGAGGGGGGCGGGTCTCTTCTTAGCCTGGGTCTTGGTGCAGAGAGCCCGCCGGGACGGGCTGTGGCCAGAGGCCTGCGGGAGGAGGTGCGCTTCGGAGGAGGGCCCCCGAGCCGGGGGTCCGGGCACCTCTGGCTGGCCTGGGCTCCTGGCCTGGGTGAAGAAGGTGACCATCTTGGTTTGTCGGCGCCCTTGCAGCTTCTTGGCCTGTCTGCTCCGGATGCGGGCTGTGACGGCTTGCAGCCTCAGCTCCTGGTCTGCTTCCTCCATCTGCTGCTGTGTCTTGGTCTCAGTCTGGCTGTGGGTCTCAGTCTCGTCGCCTGCGTGCCCATGTTCCGCTTCTTGGGCTGCTTGGGCTGTGGCGGCTTCAAAGGCCTCCTTGGCTTGGGAGATTCCTTGGAGAGCAGGTTGTTCGGTGGCATCAGCTGCATGGGCTGCAATGGCCTCCTTGGCTTGGCAGTGAGCCTCCCACATGCCCACGAGATCTTGGGAAAGGAGGAGCCCTTCTGGCCATTCCTGCTGGAGAACGGGCTTCCTGGCACCTGAGTAGACAGGCGTCTTGGAATCCACCCTGACAGGCGCCAGCTGCACTTCTCGGTCAGTCTGGCCCCAAGAGAGCTCCGGGACACCCAGGGGGTAGCAGGCGTGGTCAGAGTTGGGGCAAGCCCCCAAAGAGCAGGCGCGGCCATGCTCCTGGGACCCGCGGAGAGCATCCTGTCTGCACCTTCGGATCTTCTTGGCTGCTGGCTCCAGGCTTTCACGGCAAGCGTCACTTGCCTCTGGCGTCTGGCATGTGCTTCGCTTCCTGCTCGGGACTGGCCTGCTGCTGCTCAGCTGCAAGGCCTCTGCCCGCTTGTCTTGGGCTCCTCTGGACGTGGATGCTTGGGTCTCCTCTGCCGGAGATGTTCTTCCTTGCTCTGCCTTCTCGCTCAGCACCAAGGCAGAGTCAGGGGAGAGTGGGTCCCGCTCAGACCTGGGACCCAGCCGTGAACTGTCCCCCCATTTGGCCGCCAAGTCCCTGGCGAAAGGCACAAGCAGCTGCTGTTTCCTTAAGATCTTGATGGTCTGCCTGAAGCCTATCTCTGCCAGACGTTCAGACAGGCTGGGCACGGCGGCGAGTTTCTTCAGGGCCTTGTAGAGCTTGCGTGGGTCTGTCTCCGTGCACAGGCGATCACACAGCTTCTGCAGGGCTGCCTGGGAAGAGCCAGCCTCCATGTCCATGGCTGAGAACAGGACTGGGCCACACCGGGCAGACAGTACGTCGGACTGCTCTTTTCCTCTTCCTCTCGTGGTGGCTACCTGTGTCTCTGCAGCAGATTCTGGACTAGGCTGCTGGGAGTTTTCCAGCTGCTGCCTCTCTTTGCCTCACTGTGGAGGGGCGCATCCCTACCCTAGATATATATACAGGCGCTGGACCACGCCTTGGCTCAAATCTGCCCAGTCAGCGGCCGAGGCTGCTGGTTCTGGGCCCGCCCCTTCTGACTTCTGCTTCCCTGTGCCACGCCCCATCCACAGCTCAGAAAACATGATCTCTGACGCCAGAGCCCACTCTGGCCAAATCCCGGGGGTTCACAGCCCTGCCTTGCTTCCAGGCGAGCTCTGGCAAATGGGGGCTTCCTCAAGGTCTTTGCTGGGGCTCTCGGGATAGTCTGCTTCCCGCTGTAGGACGCCAGCTTCTGGAGCCTGCCAGAGACTGCACATGCTCACACAAAAGCAGAGGGAAGTAAAATCGAGTCAATCAATCAATCAATAAGTAAATAAACAAACAAACAAATAAATAAATAAATAAGCCGAGAATCTGCTCTGGGCTCCAATTTCGCACAGTGCATGGAGGGTAGGTGGGAGACACATCCCTTTCACCCCAGCAAGTTGAGCCTGTCGGGGAAAGTGGATTTCTGTTCTGAGCCTGGAAATCCTGTCTTGCACACCTGCCACACCGCCTTGACGGCCTGGGCCCATCTTTCAACCAACTAGGCTTTCACAGGTGTTCACACTGGTGCAGTTCCCAAAAGCCAGCCCACAGCTTTCCATTTCTCTTCTGATCCTGGGCAACTGGGTCTTAGCTTTCTGGGTTCCAAAGGATCCCTTTTTCAATCTGGTTAATTTCCCTCTGCGCACTCTCTGTCTCTGCCTCTGTCTCTGTCTCTGTCTCTGTCTCTCTCTCTCTGTTTGTCTCAAACACACACACACTCACACACACACACACACACACACACACACACACACATACACACCCTTGCACACACATGCACACTCACACAGTGGCTATCAACTCTCTATAACTATGCCTATGAATGACTCTCTCTTTCCAATCATATGTATATACACAGAAATGTTTATTCGTGAACATCTATGTATACAAAGGAGAGAAATGCACACAATATTCATTAGTGCTGAAGCTAACACACCTGACACTTACCCTAAGCAGTTCTCCCTCGGGCAGTTGTGTACCTAAGGCGTGGAAAACTAACTCTGGAAAGAAGATCTGTCCAAGCACTGGAGAAGTGGCAATGATTGCTTCCGCACAGCCCTCCAGAAGAGGGGGTGAGAATTCCAGGAAATCCATCCTTCCCTTCCAAATCACGCAGGTGTGCATCATTGGTTGCCGTGTCTGACAGTGAGTCCGTTGGGCAGGTGAAGGCGTAGGTGTGAGTTGAGGTGTGGGTGCTGGTCTTTCTTCCTGAAGCCTAGACCTTGAGCCTTGGCCAGAGTCTTTGGGTAGTGGATGTCTGGTAGGCCGATGCAGGACGGAGTGCTTGCTCTGGGAAGATGGTTGCAGCCTAGGCTCTCACGGGTGGGTGGAACCTGCCCAAAGGGTGTGGAGATCAGGCCGAGAGGCCTCCAGAGATTGTCTCCAGAGCTCCAAGCGGGATCCCAGGTGCAAGGTCTGGAAAGCCTGGGTTTTTCGTGAGAGAAGAGTGGGTGTGTCCAGTGCCGCCGGGGCGTCCCAAGACATGCCTGAGCAGAGAGTGTCCTTCGGGGGTTCACCTGTGAGAGAACCGGTTGTGATAATCCCGGAGAGCCTTGGCCATGAGGGGGGCGGGTGTCTTCTTAGCCTGGGTCTTGGTGCAGAGAGCCCGCCAGGACGGGCCGTGGCCAGAGGCCTGCGGGAGGAGGTGTGCTTCGGAGGAGGGCCCCCGAGCCGGGGGTCCGGGCACCTCTGGCTGGCCTGGGCTCCTGGCCTGGGTGAAGAAGGTGACCATCTTGGTTTGTCGGCGCCATTGCAGCTTCTTGGCCTGTCTGCTCCGGATGCGGGCTGTGACGGCTTGCAGCCTCAGCTCCTGGTCTGCCTCCTCCATCTGCTGCTGTGTCTTGGTCTCAGTCTGGCTGTGGGTCTCAGTCTCGTCGCCTGCGTGCCCATGTTCTGCTTCTTGGGCTGTTTGGGCTGTGGCGGCTTCAAAGGCCTCCTTGGCTTGGGAGATTCCTTGGAGAGCAGGTTGTTCGGTGGCATCAGCTGCATGGGCTGCAATGGCCTCCTTGGCGTGGCAGTGAGCCTCCCACATGCCCACGAGATCTTGGGAAAGGAGGAGCCCTTCGGGCCATTCCTGCTGGAGAACGGGCTTCCTGGCACCTGAGTAGACAGGCGTCTTGGAATCCACCCTGACAGGCGCCAGCTGCACTTCTCGGTCAGTCTGGCCCCAAGAGAGCTCCGGGACACCCAGAGGGAAGCGGGCATGGTCAGAGTTGGGGCAAGCCCCCAAAGAGCAAGCGCGGCCATGCTCCAGGGACCCGCGGAGAGCGTCCTGTCTGCACCTTCGGATCTTCTTGGCTGCTGGGTCCAGGCTTTCACGGCAAGAGTCACTTGCCTCTGGCGTCTGGCATGTGCTTCGCTTCCTGCTCGGGACTGGCCTGCTGCTGCTCAGCTGCAAGGCCTCTGCCTGCTTCTCTTGGGCTCCTCTGGACGTGGATGCTTGGGTCTCCTCTGCCGGAGATGTTCTTCCTTGCTCTGCCTTCTCGCTCAGCACCAAGGCAGAGTCAGGGGAGAGTGGGTCCCGCTCAGACCTGGGACCCAGCGGGGAACTGTCCCCCCATTTGGCCGTCAAGTCCCTGGCGAAGGGCACTAGCAGCTGCTGTTTCCTCAAGATCTTGATGGTCTGCCTGAAGCCTATCTCTGCCAGACGTTCAGACAGGCTGGGCATGGCGGCGAGTTTCTTCAGGGCCTTGTAGAGCTTGCGTGGCTCTGTCTCCGTGCACAGGCGATCACACAGCTTCTGCAGGGCTGCCTGGGAAGAGCCAGCCTCCATGTCCATGGCTGAGAACAGGACTGGGCCCCACCGGGCAGTCAGTACGTCGGACTGCTCTTTTCCTCTTCCTCTGGTGGTGGCTACCTGTGTCTCTGCAGCAGATTCTGGGCTAGGCTGCTGGGAGTTTTCCAGCTGCTGCCTCTCTTTGCCTCACTGTGGAGGGGCGCATCCCTACCCTAGATATATATACAGGGGCTGGACCACGCCTTGGCTCAAATCTGCCCAGTCAGCGGCCGAGGCTGCTGGTTCTGGGCCCGCCCCTTCTGACTTCTGCTTCCCTGTGCCACGCCCCATCCACAGCTCAGGAAACATGATCTCTGACGCCAGAGCCCACTCTGGCCAAATCCCGGGGGTTCACAGCCCTGCCTTGCTTCCAGGCGAGCTCTGGCAAATGGGGGCTTCCTCAAGGTCTTTGCTGGGGCTCTCGGGATAGTCTGCTCCCCGCTGTAGGACGCCAGCTTCGGGAGCCTGCCAGAGACTGCACATGCTCACACAAAAGCAGAGGGAAGTAAAATCGAGTCAATCAATCAATCAATAAGTAAATAAACAAACAAACAAATAAATAAATAAATAAGCCGAGAATCTGCTCTGGGATCCAATTTCGCACAGTGCATGGAGGGTGGGTGGGAGACACATCCCTTTCACCCCAACAAGTTGAGCCTGTCGGGGAAAGTGGATTTCTGTTCTGAGCCTGGAAATCCTGTCTTGCACACCTGCCACACCGCCTTGACGGCCTGGGCCCATCTTTCAACCAACTAGGCTTTCACAGGTGTTCACACTGGTGCAGTTCCCAAAAGCCAGCCCACAGATTTCCATTTCTCTTCTGATCCTGGGCAACTGGGTCTTAGCTTTCTGGGTTCCAAAGGATCCCTTTTTCAATCTGGTTAATTTCCCTCTGCGCACTCTCTGTCTCTGCCTCTGTCTCTGTCTCTGTCTCTGTCTCTCTCTCTCTCTCTCTGTTTGTCTCAAACACACACACACTCACACACACACACACACACACACATACATACACACCCTTGCACACACATGCACACTCACACAGTGGCTATCAACTCTCTATAACTATGCCTATGAATGACTCTCTCTTTCCAATCATATGTATATACACAGAAATGTTTATTCGTGAACATCTATGTATACAAAGGAGAGAAATGCACACAATATTCATTAGTGCTGAAGCTAACACACCTGACACTTACCCTAAGCAGTTCTCCCTCGGGCAGTTGTGTACCTAAGGCGAGGAAAACTAACTCTGGAAAGAAGATCTGTCCAAGCACCGGAGAAGTGGCAATGATTGCTTCCGCACAGCCCTCCAGAAGAGGGGGTGAGAATTCCAGGAAATCCATCCTTCCCTTCCAAATCACGCAGGTGTGCATCAGTGGGTGGGCGTGTCTGACAGTGAGTCTGTTGGGTTGGTGAAGGCGTAGGTGTGAGTTGAGGTGTGGGTGCTGGTCTTTCTTCCTGAAGCCTAGACCTTGAGCCTTGGCCAGAGTCTTTGGGTTGTAGATGTCTGGTAGGCCGATGCAGGACGGAGTGCTTGCTCTGGGAAGAGGGCTGCAGCCTAGGCTCTCACGGGTGGGTGGAACCCGCCCAAAGGGTGTGGAGATCAGGCCGAGAGGCCTCCAGAGATTGTCTCCAGAGCTCCAAGCGGGATCCCAGGTGCAAGCTCTGGAAAGCCTGGGTTTTCCATGAGAGAAGAGTGGGTGTGTCCAGTGCCGCCGGGGCGTCCCAAGACATGCCTGAGCAGAGAGTGTCCTTCTGGGGTTCACCTGTGAGAGAACCGGTTGTGATAATCCCGGAGAGCCTTGGCCATGAGGGGGGCGGGTCTCTTCTTAGCCTGGGTCTTGGTGCAGAGAGCCCGCCAGGACGGGCCGTGGCCAGAGGCTTGCGGGAGGAGGTGCGCTTCGGAGGAGGGCCCCCGAGCCGGGGGTCCGGGCACCTCTGGCTGGCCTGCGCTCCTGGCCTGGGTGAAGAAGGTGACCATCTTGGTTTGTTGGCGCCCTTGCAGCTTCTTGGCCTGTCCTCTCCGGATGCGGGCTGTGACGGCTTGCAGCCTCAGATCCTGGTCTGCCTCCTCCATCTGCTGCTGTGTCTTGGTCTCAGTCTGGCTGTGGGTCTCAGTCTCGTCGCCTGCGTGCCCATGTTCCGCTTCTTGGGCTGTTTGGGCTTTGGCGGCTTCAAAGGCCTCCTTGGCTTGGGAGATTCCTTGGAGAGCAGGTTGTTCGGTGGCATCAGCTGCATGGGCTGCAATGGCGTCCTTGGCGTGGCAGTGAGCCTCCCACATGCGCACGAGATCTAGGGAAAGGAGGAGCCCTTCGGGCCATTCCTGCTGGAGAACGGGCTTCCTGGCACCTGAGTAGACAGGCGTCTTGGAATCCACCCTGACAGGCGCCAGCTGCACTTCTCGGTCAGTCTGGCCCCAAGAGAGCTCCGGGACACCCAGGGGGTAGCGGGCGTGGTCAGAGTTGGGGCAAGCCCCCAAAGAGCAGGCGCGGCCATGCTCCTGGGACCCGCGGAGAGCGTCCTGTCTGCACCTTCGGATCTTCTTGGCTGCTGGCTCCAGGCTTTCACGGCAAGCATCACTTGCCTCTGGCGTCTGGCATGTGCTTCGCTTCCTGCTCGAGACTGGCCTGCTGCTGCTCAGCTGCAAGGCCTCTGCCCGCTTGTCTTGGGCTCCTCTGGATGTGGATGCTTGGGTCTCCTCTGCCGGAGATGTTCTTCCTTGCTCTGCCTTCTCGCTCAGCACCAAGGCAGAGTCAGGGGAGAGTGGGTCCCGCTCAGACCTGGGACCCAGCGGGGAACTGTCCCCCCATTTGGCCGCCAAGTCCCTGGCGAAGGGCACTAGCAGCTGCTGTTTCCTCAAGATCTTGATGGTCTGCCTGAAGCCTATCTCTGCCAGACGTTCAGACAGGCTGGGCACGGCGGCGAGTTTTTTCAGGGCCTTGTAGAGCTTGCGTGGCTCTGTCTCCGTGCACAGGCGATCACACAGCTTCTGCAGGGCTGCCTGGGAAGAGCCAGCCTCCATGTCCATGGCTGAAAACAGGACTGGGCCCCACCGGGCAGACAGTACGTCGGACTGCTCTTTTCCTCTTCCTCTGGTGGTGGCTACCTGTGTCTCTGCAGCAGATTCTGGGCTAGGCTGCTGGGAGTTTTCCAGCTGCTGCCTCTCTTTGCCTCACTGTGGAGGGGCGCATCCCTACCCTAGATATATATACAGGGGCTGGACCACGCCTTGGCTCAAATCTGCCCAGTCAGCGGCCGAGGCTGCTGGTTCTGGGCCCGCCCCTTCTGACTTCTGCTTCCCTGTGCCACGCCCCATCCACAGCTCAGGAAACATGATCTCTGACGCCAGAGCCCACTCTGGCCAAATCCCGGGGGTTCACAGCCCTGCCTTGCTTCCAGGCGAGCTCTGGCAAATGGGGGCTTCCTCAAGGTCTTTGCTGGGGCTCTCGGGATAGTCTGCTCCCCGCTGTAGGACGCCAGCTTCGGGAGCCTGCCAGAGACTGCACATGCTCACACAAAAGCAGAGGGAAGTAAAATCGAGTCAATCAATCAATCAATAAGTAAATAAACAAACAAACAAATAAATAAATAAATAAGCCGAGAATCTGCTCTGGGCTCCAATTTCGCACAGTGCATGGAGGGTGGGTGGGAGACACATCCCTTTCACCCCAGCAAGTTGAGCCTGTCGGGGAAAGTGGATTTCTGTTCGGAGCCTGGAAATCCTGTCTTGCACACCTGCCACACAGCCTTGACGGCCTGGGCCCATCTTTCAACCAACTAGGCTTTCAAAGGTGTTCACACTGGTGCAGTTCCCCAAAGCCGGCCCACAGCTTTCCATTTCTCTTCTGATCCTGGGCAACTGGGTCTTAGCTTTCTGGGTTCCAAAGGATCCCTTTTTCAATCTGGTTAATTTCCCTCTGCGCACTCTCTGTCTCTGCCTCTGTCTCTGCCTCTGTCTCTGTCTCTCTCTCTCTGTTTGTCTCAAACACACACACTCACTCACACACACACACACACACACACATACATACACACCCTTGCACACACATGCACACTCACACAGTGGCTATCAACTCTCTATAACTATGCCTATGAATGACTCTCTCTTTCCAATCATATGTATATACACAGAAATGTTTATTCGTGAACATCTATGTATACAAAGGAGAGAAATGCACACAATATTCATTAGTGCTGAAGCTAACACACCTGACACTTACCCTAAGCAGTTCTCCCTCGGGCAGTTGTGTACCTAAGGCGTGGAAAACTGACTCTGGAAAGAAGATCTGTCCAAGCACTGGAGAAGTGGCAATGATTGCTTCCGCACAGCCCTCCAGAAGAGGGGGTGAGAATTCCAGGAAATCCATCCTTCCCTTCCAAATCACGCAGGTGTGCATCAGTGGGTGGGCGTGTCTGACAGTGAGTCCGTTGGGCAGGTGAAGGCGTAGGTGTGAGTTGAGGTGTGGGTGCTGGTCTTTCTTCCTGAAGCCTAGACCTTGAGCCTTGGCCAGAGTCTTTGGGTAGTGGATGTCTGGTAGGCCGATGCAGGACGGAGTGCTTGCTCTGGGAAGATGGCTGCAGCCTAGGCTCTCACGGGTGGGTGGAACCCGCCCAAAGGGTGTGGAGATCAGGCCGAGAGGCCTCCAGAGATTTTCTCCAGAGCTCCAAGCGGGATCCCAGGTGCAAGCTCTGGAAAGCCTGGGTTTTCCGTGAGAGAAGAGTGGGTGTGTCCAGTGCCGCCGGGGCGTCCCAAGACATGCCTGAGCAGAGAGTGTCCTTCTGGGGTTCACCTGTGAGAGAACCGGTTGTGATAATCCTGGAGAGCCTTGGCCATGAGAGGGGCGGGTCCCTTCTTAGCCTGGGTCTTGGTGCAGAGAGCCCGCCGGGTCGGGCCGTGGCCAGAGGCCTGCGGGAGGAGGTGCGCTTCGGAGGAGGGCCCCCGAGCCGGGGGTCCGGGCACCTCTGGCTGGCCTGGGCTCCTGGCCTGGGTGAAGAAGGTGACCATCTTGGTTTGTCGGCGCCCTTGCAGCTTCTTGGCCTGTCTGCTCCGGTTGCGGGCTGTGACGGCTCGCAGCCTCAGCTCCTGGCTGCCTCCTCCATCTGCTGCTGTGTCTTGGTCTCAGTCTGGCTGTGGGTCTCAGTCTAGTCGCCTGAGTGCCCATGTTCCGCTTCTTGGGCTGCTTGGGCTGTGGCGGCTTCAAAGGCCTCCTTGGCTTGGGAGATTCCTTGGAGAGCAGGTTGTTCGGTGGCATCAGCTGCATGGGCTGCAATGGCCTCCTTGGCTTGGCAGTGAGCCTCCCACATGCCCACGAGATCTTGGGAAAGGAGGAGCCCTTCTGGCCATTCCTGCTGGAGAACGGGCCTCCTGGCACCTGTGTAGACAGGCGTCTTGGAATCCACCCTGACAGGCGCCAGCTGCACTTCTCTGTCAGTCTGGCCCCAAGAGGGCTCCGGGACACCCAGGGGGTAGCGGGCATAGTCAGAGTTGGGGCAAGCCCCCAAAGAGCAGGCAGGGCCATCCTCCTGGGACCCGCGGAGGGCGTCCTGTCTGCACCTTCGGATCTTCTTGGCTGCTGGGTCCAGGCTTTCACTGCAAGAGTCACTTGCCTCTGGCGTCTTGCATGTGCTTCCCTTCCTGCTCGGGCCTGGCCAGCTGCTTCTAAGCTGCAAGGCCTCTGCCCGCTTGTCTTGGGCTCCTCTAGACGTGGATGCTTGGGTCTCCTCTGCCGGAGATGTTCTTCCTTGCTCTGCCTTCTCGCTCAGCACCAAGGCAGAGTCAGGGGAGAGTGGGTCCCGCTCAGACCTGGGACCCAGCGGGGAACTGTCCCCCCATTTGGCCGCCAAGTCCCTGGTGAAGGGTACTAGCAGCTGCTGTTTCCTCAAGATCTTGATGGTCTGCCTGAAGCCTATCTCTGCCAGACGTTCAGACAGGCTGGGCATGGAGGCGAGTTTCTTCAGGGCTTTGTAGAGCTTGCGTGGCTCCATCTCCATGCATAGGCGACTCTGTCCTACTGCGCTCTCTCTGTCTTTCTCTGTCTCTCTCTGTCCCAAACACACTCTTTCTCTCTGTCTCTCTCTCTGTCTCTGTCTCTTTCTCTCTCTCACACACACACACACATACACACATACACACACCCTTGCACACACATGCACACTCACACAGATGCTATCAACTCTCTATGGCTATGCCTATGAATGACTCTCTCTTTCCAATCATATGTATATACACACAAATGTTTATTCGTGAACATCCATGTATACAAAGGGGAGAAATGAAGACAATATTCATTAGTGCTGAAGCTAACACACCTGGTGAAAATCCCAAACGCCTGCCCAGAGCTTTTCCTTTCTCTTTTCATATTCGGGAACTGGGTCTGTGTTATACACCTGCCACACTGCCTTGCCTCCAGGCTCCTTCTTTTCACCAACTGGGCCTTCACAGCTGTTCACACTGGTGCAGATCCCAGAAGCCCGTGGAGACCTTTTCATTTCCATTTTCTTCTTTGGCAACTGGGACTTGGCTTTCTGAGTTGCAAAGGGATCTCTTTTTCACTCTGGTTAATTTCCCACTACTCTCTCTCTCTCTCTCCTCCTCTCTCTTTTATACACATACATATATACAAACACACACAAATAAACACACACACACACACACATATACTTATCCTATAAGTTTTTTTTTTCTCTAGAGAACACTGACTCATACCATGGGTGACTGAGACCCTGTCTCAAAAAATAAATTAGAGAAGCATTTGAAGATGATATCCAATTTTGACCCTACTTGCTTTATATGTTTACATATGAATACACTTACATAGCATACAAAACATGCTTGTGTTAGACTTTATTGTTGTCATAACACATTATCGTCATTGCTAAAAAACTGTTTTCTATGTGCTCGAGATCCAAATAGTTTTGATAAGTTAAAATCAATCTGGCATCAAGTTTCAGTTCCTTCTGGGGAGAGAAACATTCTGATTTCCTGCCTTTTCAGTATATGGTGACCATTTATATGTCTTGTTTTGTAGCCCTCTTACATCTCCTAATCCAGACACAGGAAGAGTGTTTCTTACAGTGTGTCCTTCTGATTGTCCTCATTTCAAATTTTTTGTATTCTCTGTAGTGTCTCCCTTTTGAAAATCTCCTTAAAATCCATTTGTTGTACTGTGATGAACCATGATAACATTTAGAGTGGCAATGAGCAAACATGACTTCATTTTGAGATGTAAAATGTCCTGTTCACTGAATAGAATATAATCATCTTAAAGTGGTGGGAAAGTATTATAGGATAAAATTAAAAAATTGACTTGAATTAGGAAATAATCTTAAATATGCATTATTCTAAATACCCCTTTATTCCATTAAATATTTAAGTTCATTATAATGTGGCACAGAGAAAGAAAATTGTATTTGATTGACAGAGAAAATGTAAACTACATAGTACAATGCTACACACAAAAAATTCCTGGCTCATTGTGGTGGCACCTGCTTATAAACTCAGGTATTCTGGAGGCCAAGGCAACCCGAATTCTAAGAGCAAAGGTAGCTGGGAGTATACACTAAGTATGAGACCAGTTTGGGTTACCTAAGGGATACACTGTCAAAAACAAATCAGATACAAATGTTGAGGAAAAGCTATCTATTCCCAAACCAAAAGATTCCAGTTGTTCTTTCAGCCTAACATTTTTAACAATATATCATGGTATCACTGCATGCCAACAGTAAAGGACTAGAGCAAAAACTGGAACAAATAGGGAAAACTTTAGGAAATACAAGTAAGATAAAATAAATACAGAACAAAATTAAATCCCATTTCTTCTTGATTTATTTCATATAAAAATATTAGTTAAAATAGATACTCGAGCCTATACACTCTAGAATAAAATGTGAGTATATGGAGTTACCTAGAGAAAGTCTGGTTTGGGTTCTCAGAACTGTATGTTACTGTGATCACTAGCCAATGCCAAACATCACTGTTTTCTGTTTCCATGAATGGATGGAAAGTTCTGCATTCAGTTTATTTAGAGAAAGGATCTTTCTAAATGATTATTTTGGGAGTTGGAGGTGTAGACATTGGGGCTAATTGTCCTGATATTGTCAGAGATTTTAATCTGCACAGTTGTAAACACTAAGCTACTAAAATTTCCATTATGGTCTGCTTACGACATTTGAAAGATGATTCTTTCCTTTTGTATGCCAGCTTCTCATGACAATTTTAATGGTAAATTTGTACTATATTATCTTTATGTAGCAGCTAGTAATGATAATAAAGACTGTTATAATTATTTGAGATTTACCAGGAATTTTTTTGTATAAGTTATACATATTCTTCTATAATAAACTGTGCAACAATTTTAAAACATTTTAAAATTTGTGATATTAAAATTAATAATCACAGTATGAATTAAACATATCTTCACAGAAAATTATTTTTACAACCAACTACAGATATAAAAAGTTAAGTCAGATGCATTTCTAAGCCAGCTGAAGGTATTTTATCCTATGAATTATGTACTAAATTTAACTTTCTTCATAAAATTTTTCGGAAGTCTATGAGCTTTATTTTTGATGTTCTACTTTCCATTTGTTTTTTTTCTCAAATTTAAAATTATCCCAACTTATTCAAATTCTATAAAATAAGTACATTAGCTTGTAGGATTTGTAAATATTTTTGAGCTTTTAATGTCTTATATTTGTTTTTTAACTCAATTTTGCTGAATATTCAGATAAGTCAAACTTTACACTTTTCTAAATCATTGAAGATAATCATCTGGGTATACTTTCAATAACAAAAATTCTAATACTGTTAATGGATGCATTTCCATTTTTTTACATGTAGATATCCTGTTAGACCAGCACTATTTGTTGATTATGCTATCTTTTTTTGCCATTGTATGATTTTGGTATCTAAAATCAGGTGTTCAGAGTTGTGTGGATTTATTTGTGAATCCTCTATTCAATTCCATTGATTCACCAGTCTGTTTCACAGCCTGCACTATGCAGGTTTTATTGCTGTTGTTCTATAGGACAGCTTGAAATCAGGGATGAAGATATCTCCAGAAGATTTTTTGTTGCAGAGCAGAGGATTATTCTAGCTATTCTGTTTTTTTGTTTGTTTTGTTTGTTTGTTTGTTTTTTTTTGTTTTTTGTTTTTGTTTTTTCCTATTCTTTATGAAGTTGAGAATTTTCCTTTTAAGTTTTGTAAAGAATTCTGTTGTTATTTTGAAGGGAATTTCATTGAATGTGTAGATTGCTTTTGGTAAGATGGTCATTTTTACTGTTTATCCTGCCAACCCATGAGCATGGGAGATCTTTCCATCTTCTAATAACTTCTTCTGTTTCTTTCCTAAAGACTTGAAGTGTTTTTCATACAAGTCTTTGACTCGATTGGTTGGAGTTACACAAAGGTACTTTTTGTTATTTGTGGCTATTGTGAAAGGCGTTGCTTCCCTAATTTCTTTCTCAGTCCATTTGTCGTATGTATGCAGGAGGGTTACTGTACTTTTATTTCGAGTTAATTTTGTATCCAAACACTTTGCTGAATGTGTTTATCAGCTGTAGGAGTTCCCTGGTAGAATCTCTGGGGACACTCATGTATACTTTCATATCATCTGCAAAGAATGATACTTTGACTTCTTCCTTTCTGTATTGAATCCCCTTAATCTCTTTTAATTATCTTATTGCTCTAGCAAGGATTTCATGAACTATGTTGAAGAAATATGAAGAGAGAGGGCAGCTCTCTGTTGTCCCTGATTTCAGTTGGAATGATTTAAGTTACTCTCCATTTAGTTTTATATTTGTTATAAGCTTGCTGTATATTGTCTTTACTGTGTTTAGGTAAGTGTCTTGTATCCCTGATCTCTCCAGACTTTAAACAGAAATGGGTGTTAGATTTATCAAATGCTTTTTCAGTATTGAAGGAGATGATCATGTGTTTTTTTTTTCTTTCGTTTTTTATATGGTAGATTACATTGATGGATTTCCATTTATTGAATCATCCCTGCATGCCTGAGATGAAGCTTACTTGGTCATAATTGATGATATCTTTGATGTGTTCTTAGATTCAGTCTGCAAGGATTTTGTTGAGTATTTTTTGTATCAGTGTTCACAAGAGAAACTGGCCTAAAATTCTCTTTCTCTCTCCAGTGTTTTTAAGGTTTAAATTTCAAGGTGACTATGGCTTCAAAGAATGAGATGGTAACATTTTTTCTGATTCTCTTTTGTGGATTACTTTGAAGAGTATTGGTGTTAGCTCTTCTTCAAAGGTCTGGTAAAATTCTGTGCTGAAACCATCTGGCCTTGGGCTTTCGTTTTGCATGGGAGACTTTTGATGAAAAGTTCTATTTCCTTAGGGGATGTATGATTATTTAGTTTATTTATGTGAACTTGATTCATCTTTTGTAAGTGGAATCACTCAAGAAAATTGTCCATTTAATTGAGATTTTTTTCACTTTGTGGGATATAGGCTTTTGAAGAAAGACCTAGTGATTGTTTGGATTTCTTCCATGTCCGTTGATATGTCCCCTTTTCATTTCAGATTTTGTTGATTTGGATAGTGTCTCTCTGTCCTTTTGTTAGTTTATATAAAGGTTTGTCTATCTTGTTGATTTTCTCAAGGAAATAGCTCTTGGTTTCCTTGATTGTTTGAATTGTTCTCTTTGTTTGTAGTTTATTGATTTCCTTGGTTGAGTTTGATTATTATCAGCTGTCTACTCCTCTTGGGTGTGTCTGTTTCTTTGTTCCTAGAACTTTCAGGTGAGCCATTAAGTTGCTTCTATGGGATGCTTCAAATTTCTTCTTGAAGGCACTTAGTGCTATGACCTTTCCTCTTAGTACTGTTTTCATCATATCCTATAAGTTTGGGTATGTTATATCTTCATTTTCATTACATTCCAGGAAGACTTTTATTTTTCTTTGTTTCTTCCCTGACCCAGCTGTCATTGAGTAGCGAGTTGTTCAGTTTCCATGTGTGTGTAGGCTTTTTGCTATTTCTGTTGTTGGTGAGATCCAGCTTTAGTTCATGGTAGTCTGATAGGAGACAAGGGATTATTTCAATCTTCCTGTATCTGTTGAGGTTTTCTTTGTGCCCAATTATATGGTCTATTTTGGAGAAGGTTCCATGAGGTGCTGAGGAGGTAATTCTTTTTGTGATAGGGTGAAAAGCTCTGTAGATGATAGGTCCATTTGATTCATGGCATCTATTTGAGTCATCGTTTCTTTGTTTAATTTCGGTTTGTTCACCTGTCCTTTGTTGAGAGTGGAGTGTTGAAGTCTCCCACTATTAATGTGTGTGGATCTATGTGTGGTTTCAGTGTTATTAATCTTTCTTTTACTATTGTGGGTGCTCTCCTATTTGGAGCATAAATGTTCAGAATTGTGATGTCTTCTTGGTCGATTTTTTTTTTTTTTGATGAGCATTAAGTAACTTTCCCGGTCTCTTATGTTTAATTTTGGTTGAATATCTATTTTATTAGATACTGGAATGACAACTGCAGCTTGCTTCTTGGGTCCATTTGCTTGGAAAACCATCTTCTAACCCTTTATTCTCAGTTAATATCTATCTTTGTGGCTTAAGTGTGTTTCTTGTATGCATCAAATTTTTGGGTCTTGCTTGCACATCCATTCTCTTTTAGTTTGTGAGTTCATTGATGTTAAGAGAGATTAATAACTAGTAGCTGTTAGATCCTTTGATTTTGCTGCTGGTTGTGGTTTGTGTGCTTAGCTACTTTTAGTTTTGCTGCACTGAGGTTATTTATTTCCTGTGTTTTCCTAATGTTGTTATTTTTCTTCGGCTGTATTTTTCCTTCTAATGTTTTCTGTAATGCTGTATTTGTGTCTAGGTAATGTTTAAATTTGTTTTTGTCGTTGAATATCTTGTTTCCTCCATCTATGATGATTGAGAGTTTTGCTGTGTAAAGTAGCCTGGGCTGATATCTATGTTCTCTTAGGGTTTGTACTATAGCCATCCAGGCCCTTCTGGCTTTCATAGCTTCTGTTGAGTAGTCAGATGTGATTCTGATAGTTTGCCATTATGTGTTACTTGATACTTGGCCTTTTTCCTTTGCTGCTTTTAGTATTTTTTCTTTGTTCTGTTTTGAATATTATGTGGCAGGAGGATTTTTTTTTTCTGGTTTAATTTATTAGGTGTTCTGTAGGTCTGTTGTATATTTATAGGCCTCTTTTTTAAGTTGGGAGATTTTCTTCTATTATTTTTTGAAAATATTTTCTGGGCATTGTAGACAGGAATCTTCTTTTTTCTCTATT
This sequence comes from Meriones unguiculatus, assembly GCF_030254825.1. Taxonomy (NCBI): domain Eukaryota; kingdom Metazoa; phylum Chordata; class Mammalia; order Rodentia; family Muridae; genus Meriones; species Meriones unguiculatus. Next base: position 26,478,952 of record NC_083353.1, on the reverse strand, counting down.
CCTATTACTCAGTTTTTTTTAATTTTATTTTTTTCTTATCAGTTACATTTTATTAACCCTGTATCCCAGCCGTATCCTGCTCCCTCATTCCCTCCCAATCCCAGCCTCCTTCCCTCATCTCCACCATGCCCCTTTCCAAGTCCACTGATAGGGGGACCTCATCCCCATTCATCTGATCATGTTTTAACAGGTATCTTCAGGACTGGCTGCAAAGCCCTCCTCTGTGCCCTAACAGGACCGCTTCTCCCTTGGGGGGTGGGGAGGTCAAAGAGCCAGTCATTGAGTTCCTGTTAGAAATAGTCCTTTTTTCCCTCACTATGGGAAACTACTTGGTTACTGAGCTAACACAGGGTACATCTGAGTAGAGGTTCTAGGTTATATCTATACATGGTCCTTCATTAAATATCAGTCTCAGAAAAGACCCTGTGCCCAGATATATTTTGTCCTTGTGGAGCTCCTATCCTTTCCCATCATACTAACTCCCCTTTTTTCATATGATTCCCTCTACTCTGCCGAAAGTTTGGTCATGAGTCTTTGTATCTGCTTTGAAAACACTGCTTGTTAGAGTCTTTCACATGCCCTCAGTAGACTCCTATCAGACATTCAATGCACATCCCATCTGTCTTTCTAAGTGAGGATTGATCATCTTACCCCATGTCCACTCTCTTGATTATCTTTTTTAGGTGTATAGAATTCATTCTGTTTATCATATCTTATAGGTCTATATAAGTGAATATATACCATGTTTGACTTTCTCCTTCTGGGATATTTCACTCAGAATGATCTTTTCTAGATCCCACCATTTGCCTGCAAATTTCAAGATTTCCTCCTTTTTGATTGCTGAGTAGTATTCTATTGTGTAAAAATACCACAACTTCTGTACCCAATCCTCTATTGATGGACATCTGGGTTGTTTCCAGGTTCTGCCTATTACAAATAAAGCTGCTATAGACATGGTTGAACAATATCCCTTTTGTGTACTTGAGCAAAGTTTGGGTATATACCTAGCAGTGGTATAGCTGGGTCTTGAGGAAGCGCTATTCCTAATTGTCTGAGAAAGCGCCAGATAGTTTTCCAGAGTGGTTGTACCAGTTTACATTCCCACCAGCAGTGGAGGAGGGTTCCCCTTTCTCCACAACCTCTCCATCATGTGTTGTCACTTGAGTTTTTCATCTTGGCCATTCTGATGGGTGTAAGGTGAAATCTCAGGGTCGTTTTGATTTGCATTTCTCTGATGGCTAATGAGGTTGAGCATTTCTTTAAGTGTTTCTCTGCCATTCGATATTCCTCTGTCAAGAATTCTCTGTTGCGCTCTGTTCCCCATTTTTTAATTGGATTAATTGGTTTGCTGCTTTTCAGCTTCTTTAGTTCTTTGTATATACTGGATATTAGTCCTCTGTCAGATAATGGGATAGTGAATATTCCTTCCCAATCTGTAGGCAGTCATTTTGTTTTGATGACGGTGTCCTTTGCTTTACAGAAGCTTTTTTGTTTCATGAGGTCCCATTTACTGATTGTTGCTCTTAGAGCCTGTGCTGTTGGTGTTTATGAAGTTGTCTCCTGTGCCAATGAGTTCTAGGCTGTTCCCCACTTTTTCTTCTAAGAGATTTAGACTATCTGGTTTTATGTTGAGGTCTTTGATCCACTTGGGCTTTAGTTTTGTGCAGGGTGATAAATATGGATCTATTGTCATTTTTCTGCATGTAGACATCCATTTGGTTCAGCACCATTTGTTGAAGATGCTTTCTTTTTTCCATTGAATGGTTTTGGCTTCTTTGTAAAAAATCAAGTATTCATAGGTGTATGCGTTTATTTCTGGGTCTTCTGTGCAGTTCCTTTGATCCTCCTTTCTGTTTTTATGACAATACCATGCAGTTTTTATTACTATTGCTCTGTAGTACAAATTGAGATCAGGGATGGAGATACCTCCACATGATCTGTTGTTGCACAGGATTGTTCTGGAGATTCCTGTTTTTTTGTTTCTTTGTATGAAGCTGAGAATCTTCTTTTCAAGGTCTGTAAAGTATTGAGTTGGTATTTTGATGGGAATTGCATTGAATCTGTTGATTACTTTTGACAGGGTGGCCATTTTCACAATGTTAATCCTACCAATCCATGATCACGGGAGATCTTTCCATCTTCTGATGTCTTATTCAATTTCTTTCTTCAGAGACTTGAAGTTTTTCTCAAACAGGTCTTTCACTTGCTTGGTTAGTGTGTTTCTTGGATGCAGCAGAAGGTTGGATCCTGTTTCCACAACTATTCTGTTAGTCTGTGTCTTTTTATTGGGGAGTTGAGTCAGTTGATGTTGATAGATACTAGTGACCAACAATTGTTGCTTACTTTTGATATGGGGTTGGTGGTGTCACTGAGTTTCATTGCTTGTATTCTTTTTTTTGTGTGTGTGTTGTGTGTGTGTAGTTATCTATTTCCTCTGTTTCCTTAGATGTAGTTGTTTTCTTTGGTTTGGAGTTTCCCTTCTAGTACCTTCTGTAGAGCTGGGTTACTATGTAGATATTGTTTAAATTTGGTTTTGTCATGGAATATTCTGAATTTCTGTCTATGTTGATTGAAAGTTTTGCTGGGTATAGTAGTCTGGGTTGGAATCTGTGGTCCCTTAAGGACAGTATGATTTCTCTCCAGGCCCTTCTGGCCTTCATAGTTTCATAGTTTCTGTTGAGAAATCTTGTGTGATTCTGATAGGTCTACCTTCATATGTTACTTGGCCTTTTTTCCATGCTGCTTTTAGAATTTTTTCTTTGTTCTGTAGGTTCAGTGTTTTGACTATGATGTGACGTGAAGAATTTCTTTTCTGGTCTAGTCTACTTGGTGTTCTGTAGGCATCTTGTATGTTTATGGCCATCTCCTTCTTTAAGTTGGGAAAGTTTTCTTCTATAATTTTCTTGAAAATATTTTCCGGACCTTTGAGCCTGATGTCTTCTTTTCCTTCTACTCTTATTATTCTTAGGTTTTGTCTTTTCATGGTGTCCTTGAGTTCTTGTATGTTTTGTGTTTGGAACTTTTCTGATTTTATTTTTTCTTTGAGAGACGTGTCAATTCCTGGAAGTGTATCTTCGGCGCCTGAGATTCTTTCTTCCATCTCTTGTATTCTGTTGGTGATGCTTACCTTTGGAGTTCCCGATCTTTTCTCTATGTTCTACAGCTCCTAGTTTTTCTCCATTTGTATTTTCTTTTTTTTTAATTTTAATTCTGTTTTCATGACTTGCACCATTTCCTTCATCTGTTTGAATGTGGAGTCCTGCTTTTCAATGACAGCTTCTATTGTTTTTTTTTCCATTTCTTCTCTATGCATCACTGATTGTGCCTCTATTTCTTTGGGTATAATTGCCTGTATTTCTATGAGAGTTTGTTTATTTCTTCTTCATTTGCCTTCATTTGTGTGGACGTTTCTTTGAAAGCTTTGTTCATTTCTTCTTTGTTTGCCTCAATATTCATGGTCATTTCTCTGAGAGCTCAATTTGTTTCCTCTTGATTCATCTCGATTTCTTTGGCTATTTCTCTGAGGGCTTTGTTCATTTCACCTATATGGGCTCTAATAGCTGGAGAAACATAGTTTTGAGGTTGTTTTCTTGTATATCTAGTGAATTGAAGTGTCCATTTTTTTGTGGGGTTGCTGGTGAGGTCATTATGTCCTGATTTGTGTTGGGTGTGTTCTTAAGTCTGCCTCTAGCCATCTGGTTATTTATAACCCTCACTGTTTGTTCCTCGAGTTTGTAGTTCAGACAATGATCATCTCTTCCTGTTTTCTGGACGTTTTTTTCAGGAAGATGAGAGAGGTTCACTGGTTTGGGAGTGTGCCTTGTGGTTTCAGTTTTGCCTAAGTAAGGAATGTGACGCTGGCACTATTTGCATGCACTTTTAGCAGGCGTAGTGTACATGTGGGGATTCTGTGACTATTGCAGTGGCCTGCAGGCCACTATTATGAAGTATTATGTCTGAGATCCAGGGACTGTTTGCCTGGATTAAACTGGTGGACCCACAAGGCAGAGGCTTCAACGTTGGGGTCGCTATCCCAAGAATCCCTATGATGCCCACATTAGGGGTCTGGGTGGCAGGGATCTCATCTGGTTGCTTCTGTGGAGAGGCCCTGGGTCTGGGGCAAACTCTCCCTAGAAGGCTCACTCACTCTCTTGCAGGACCACTTGGAATGCACTGGGGTTTCCCTTGCTCTCTACTCTCTGATTTGGTCCTGCTGCGGGAAATGTGCGAGTAGGCTAACAGTCAACTCTGTGACACTGTGGCCGCAGGACACGATTTCCACCTCTCCTGTGTGCTGCCTCTCTGTCCTTTCCCTCTGCCAGGAGGGGTTATGTTGATTTGTCCTGGGGTAACTCGGGAAAGAGTTAGGTTGAGTGTTCTCAATATCCTGGGCCCAGAACTCTCTGCCAGAAGCAGCCTGGTGGTAGAACCTATGTTTGCTGATCCTGAGAGAGTACCAGGTAGGGTTGAGTGTCCTCAGATCCAGAGCTTGGGTTTCTCTGCCAGGGGCCACTGGGTGAGCTGGAGAGGGGGTACTGTGTCCTGTGGCAGGCTGCCTCTCTGTCCTTCCCCTCTGATCTTCCCCTCCGCTAGGGCAAGCTTATGGCAGTGTTCTCAGGGGAGTGCCAGAAGGGGTTGGGACTTCTCAGTCCAGATTCTGAGCCGGGTTTTCTCTGCCAGGAGTCGGGGGGGTCGCCAGTGATAGGACTTGGTGATAGACCTTATTGTGCTGGAACTGGGAGTGTCTCAGGACGTGTTGAATGATCACAGTCCCAGATCCTGAGCTGAAGTTTATTTGCAAGGAGCAGCGGCCAGCACGGTGAAGCCCCTGTGCGCCTCTTTGTCCTTCTGCTCCATTGCGGTAGGGTTATGGCAGCGTTTGGGGGAGTGCCCGAAAGGATTGGGTTTTCTCAGCTCCGATCTCAGGTTGGGGTACAGACAATGTGGTCTGTGGCAGATTCTGCTAGACACCACCTGCCTCCTCTGAAGAGGGAGTAGGGATTTTGAGCTGGGCTCGCAGCTGCTCTCTGAGCATGGCTGGAGCTCAGTTGTGATGGAGGCGGGTACCCGCAGTCAGCGAGAACTTCCAGGGAAAGACTGGGTGACCCATAATCAGCCTCGCAACTTTGCTTCCCCGTGGGGTTTTCTTGCGAATGGGACTCCCTTTGTGCCCACCAATCAGCCTGGGAAAGTGATCGGTACGTGCAGGTGTGCAGCTCCAGCACAGAGACCCAAAGCCCATGTTACCAGGGATCTCTTCCGGGTTCTGGCTGGCCGCCTCAGAGTGGACCTGACTGATTCCCATGCTGTGGGAGCCTCCCCTCACCTGGGAAACACGCTTTAGTTTTAGGGCCCAGAGTTCAGTCTCCTGGTCGCTGCACGGAGAGTGTTTTCCCACTTCTCAGACACAGTATTCTCCCAGTGCTGCCATCTTGGCCCCTCCACCCTTAAGTCTACTCTTAGGTTTTGTCTTTTCATGTTTTCTTGGATTTCATGGATGGTTTGTGTCAGGAATTTTTGGGATTTAGTATTTTCTTTAACGGCTACATGCATTTATTTCATTGTATCTTCCATATCTGAGATTCTTTCTTCCATCTATTGTAGTCTGTTGGTTATGGTTACCTCTGTAGTTCCTGTGTTCTTTTCTTTGTTCTTTCTCACCATGGTTTCCTCTGTTTGTGTTTTCTTTAATTTTTCCAATTCTATTTTCAGATCCTGAACCATTTTTTTTATTTCCTTTACCTGTCTGACTGTATCTTCCTTCAATTCCTTCACCTGTTTGTTTGAACATTCCTCTGTTTCTTTTATTTCTTTCAGTGATTTAATCATTTTCTTTCTGAAAGCAACAAGCTGTTTTACTACAGTTTCCTGCATTTCTTTACTGATGGTCGTAATCTGTGTGACTTTATCTCCCTCTAAATCTTCAAACATTTTATTTGTTTCCTCCATTATTTTCTTCTTAAGCATTGATGTAAAGTCATCTTCTTAAATTCTACTTATGTTAGGATGTCCAGGGCTGGTTGTCCCTGGATAATTGGGTTCTGGGAATAGCATATTGCTTTGCCTTTTGTTGGTTGTGCTTTAACAGTAGCCTCTACCCATCTTGGTGTCTCAGGTATGGGCTGTTAATTTCTGGTACCTGCTGGAATCCTGGGGTGGAGGGAATCCCCTTGGTAGGGTTCTGAAGGGAGCGTCCTCAGCTCTTTGAGTGTGATCAATGGATTGGTGGTGCTTTTCCAAAATTGGCACAATTCAACCCAGTTGAAGGACCTGTGTGGTAACTATGGTTCTTGGTAGTCAGGAAGGCTCTCCTCTTTCCAAGAGAAGTCCTGGAGACAGCTGCCTCTCTGTGTTTCTTGCTTAGAACATATTGAGCTGCTACCTTTGCTCCTTTATTTTGTTTTCTGAGCATAGTCCACTTGAAGAACCAGGAAGTGCAGTGGTTTCTTCAGTTTAGCTAGAGATAACTGGTTGCACTTTGGAGCAGTATCTGGGGGCTGATCCAATGGTCTCAGGCTTCTGTAGGTCTGAGGTTGGAGCTGTGTGCCCCAGTACCTTAGTGGTAAAACATGGCAGTTGAGTACAGTGCTCATGTGGGCAGCCAGAGGCCAGAGCTTGGAGCCTGTGGGAACCCAGCAAGAACCCAGCAGGACCTCAGCAAGAACCCAGAAAGAACCCAGGGGGAACCCAGCGGGAACCCAGAAACTCTTCTGGAAGTGGTTTTCCTGAGGTCGGTCCAGTTGTATCTACCACTGTGTGTTCCTCCCAACAAAAAGACCTAGTGTGCAGTGTTTTGGCATCCACAGTTTCATCTGGGATGGCAAGTAGAGTGCAGGCAGAGTGACTCTGCCTTGTTATGGACTGGGCTCCCAGAGGAACCTGGCTGGGTTGGGGGTGGGTGGATGGGAGTTGTGGTGCCCTGAGTTTGGGCCTGCTCTTTCCCACACTGTCGGTTTTCCTTCTGACAGAAAATGACAGTCTCTGTTGCCCTGGGGCCCACATTTCTGTCTGGGACAGAATTCTGTCTGGGACAATGAGTCAGGTGCACAGCAGTTCTCTAGGCTGGCAGCTGATTATCAGCTGGACCCCAGTACCTTTTGCAAGGGTTGTCTGAGTGTCCTGGGGTTGGTTCCTGATCGCTTCCTTCACCGTGGGGTTTTCTCCAGACTGGAAATCCCAGTCTCAGGTGTTGTGGGGCCCACAGTTCAGGCATGCAGGCATGCGCCTCTGGGCTGGTGACCAAGTGCCAGCTGGGACTGGGTACTCTTCCAGGAGTTTAGCTGGGTGAACTGAACCAAATTGATTCCCACAACATGGGCTTTCCTCTCAGCTGGCAAGCACAATTTTGGTGTGTTAAGGCCAAGAGTTCTGTGTGTTGGTCACTCTCTGTCCCTGCTGTGCTGCTGGTCAGAAACAGTGTCCTCCTGGTGCTGTTATCTTGGATGCTCATTATGACTATTTTAATAATTCTCATTAAAATCTTTGCCAATATTAATTTTACTTTGTTTATTAAAATATTTAAGCTAATTTTCTACTGCTCTGCACATGTTTTCCTCCTACTCTTGTAACTAATTAATGAAGATACTTTTATGATAATGGGCTAATAAGTCCTAAGAATGAATGCATAGATAGGAAATCTGTGTATGTGAGGTTCTTTGTCATGGTTACCAAACCATTTAATAAATAGTTAAGCTTTTAAAGCACAAGATTCATTTATCCAGTGTTATGGATTAGAATCATTGTCTAACTTTCTGAATACATTTTAGTATGATTAATATTACATAGTTTCTGTCTTCATGCTTTTATATTCTTATACATATTCACTGATGGAAATCTACTGTTGGTACAGGAATAGAGTCCCTCCCTATCTTGGAGCTTATCATAGAGCTTGCCAAGAGGAACAAGATGGCTGAGGAGGAGAAGGAAAAATGGACAAATAGAAACTGAAAATTTGTTTACATGACTTGCTTTATTACAAAGCCCTTGGATATTCTATTAGTTCCTTGTTTCACTGATGTGACAAAATAACTAATAAGAGCAACTTAATGTGAGGACAGTAAATTCTGGTTCACAGTTTGAAGGGAGCTAATGCATCATGGCCAAGAGGAGGTTGGGGGAAAAGCATGCTCAGCCTGTTTTCGAGCTTTAGTATATCTAGAACCTCAACCCATGTAATGAAGCCAACCATTGCTAAAGTGCTACACTTAGACTATTTCAGAAGTTTTTCCATCTCAGTTGATCTAATTGAGGCTCATCCCATAGGCATCTGGTGAGGTTTATCTTTTGGAGATTCTAGATCATATCAAGTGGGCAGACAATTTAAACCAATTCACAGGGTAAGCAGTGCAATCTCATGAAAGCAGTAGCTCATTCTCAAGAGATAATGAGTTTCTCCTAAGAACTCTTAAGTTTCTCCTAAGAGTTCATCCTAAAATACCTGTTTAAGCTTTTCTTACATGTTACCATGTTTTCACTCTTCAAAGCGAGTTAGAAGAGGACAAAACATAATCTACCAGTGTAATTTATATCTGTTTAAATTCTCTTATCAGAACCTTCTCTAAATATCATTGTCTTTATGTAATTTTAAAATAATGTTCATAAACAATCCAAGTGACAAATTGATTTCTCTGTTTTCTTTTTATTCTTAGACTAGATTTTTCTTCACCTTTAGAATAACATGTATTGATTTTCATCAATGGTATTTGATGGTACTTATTCATTTGTATTTATTATATTTCTTTTTATACAATGACAATTATATGTGTAGTCTAATTTGTATTCTCTCTCACTAGATTTAACCTTTTTCCTGAAAATATTTTTATTTAATATAATTTTAAATGTGCAAATGTGTTTTACATAAATTAGAAATATTTATATAACAATCCTCCTATCAGAAATTTATTTTCTCTGCTAGAAAAAATAGAGTCTTTCAGAGACCCTTTATGGTAGGCTCCTGTCGTGTTTCTTTTTTTCTCCTACTTCCAATGTCTATCCCATTTGTCTTTCTAGATGAGGACTGATTATCTTACCCTGGGTCCTGCTTCTTGCTTAGCTTCTTTAAGTATATAGGTTTTAGTATGTAGATCCTATCTTTTAGGTCTAGTATCCACTTATATGTGAATATATACCATGTGTTTCTTTCTGCTTCTGGGATACCCTATTTATGATGATCTTTTCTAGACCACACCATTTGCCTGCAAATTTCATGATTTCCTTGTTTTTAATTGCTGAGTAGTATTCCATTGTGTAAATGTACCACAATTTCTGTAACCATTCCTCCATAGAGGGCCATACAAGGTTGTTTCCAGGTTCCAGCTATTACAAGTACAAAGCAGATGCTGACATTCATAACCAAACCTTGGGCAGAGTACAGGAAATCATATGAAAGAAGGGTGAGTTAGTAAGACCTGGAGAGGAAAGGAGCTCCACAAGGATCAAACATATCTGGGCACAGAAGTCTTTTCTAAAAATGATTCTCTAACAAGGGATCATGCATGGATGTAACCTAAAACCCCTGCTCAGACATAGCCCAAGGCAGCTCAGTATCCAAGTTGGATACCCCAGTAAGTTAAACAGGGATTGAAACTGATATGAACTCAGTGGCTGGACCTTTAACCTCCCCCCAACCCCAAGGGAGGAGCAGCCTTGATAGGCCACAGAGGAGGCCATTGCAGCTAGTCCTGAGGAGACCTGATAAGCTAGGGTCAGAGGAAGGGGAGGAGGAACTCTCTATCAGTGGACTTAGAGAAGGGCAGGGAGGAAATGAGGAAGGAACAGTAGGATTGGGAGGGAATGTGGGAGGGGGCTACAGCTGGGATACAATGTAAATAAACTGTAATTAATATAAAAAACAAAAACTTAATTAAAAATTTTATTGTCTTTTTGTTTTAACTAATTAAGTAATAAAGGATCTACTTAAAATTTAGTTTGTTTCTAATGAATGAACATATTAAATTCCTGTATGAAATTCCATTGAATTTTATATTGTTGTAAATTATTTATGCTTATTTAGTAATTTATAACTTTTTCATTCTGAATTACTTTTAGATATGTCAAATATTTCAGGTAATTTAATTATATTTGTGTTATTTTTATATTATAATTTTCAGGCTGTTTTGTTTTGGAAAATATTTTTTACTCCCAAATTGATTCTTATGTACTTTGCAATATGCTCCTTTTCTTTTGTTTGTTTTTACCAGAATACTGAGGAATACACAATCAAAGTTATCCACTGGAAGAAGCTCCAGGTTTTTTGAAGGAAGGGTTCTATGAAACCACTGTCACATCCAGACAGCCTCTTGCTGAATAAAGGCTCGCAGAAGTATGTCCTTGGAGAGAATGTGATTTTAACTCCTAACTAGCAACTACTGGTATCTCTTCGTGGGCTAAACACTACATGACTGTGCTACGCAGGGTCTCCTTCATGATTATGGTATAACATAACCATGGTGCTCATGCCCTTTGTCTTGTTTTCCTGAAGGGAAACTGATTGCCATTTTATGATTTCTGAGTAAAATTGTAATTAACTTCTTACTTCTTGACTCTGTTCTAAAAGTCTTCCGTCCTCATTTGTGACCTTGGTAGACATTATTGACTTCTCTCATGCTATAAACCAAACATTCACTTTGGTTTATGTAAAGTAGATTAATCTCAAACCATGTGTGTTATATTTTCTCATTGACATTTGCAATGAACCAACTGAAGGAAGAAATTACGTAAATGAATCACTCAGAATTCTAATTTCTGTTCTGTTTTCACTGAATCACTATACCCATGATCATGCCTTCTATTTCTAATTGGTGTACATGGACACAGTGTCCCCTTGGAATAACCTCTTGTAAATGTCTATCCTTAGTGATTGGGTTCATGATCTCCAGTACTTCAAGAAGCACGCCTGAGAACAGAGAGAATGAAAAATCTTCTATAGTATGTGTAGGATACCTCTTATTTCAAATTCTATCTGAGTGGTTTGTGGTTGGAGTCATGATCTCCAGTTCTGTGAGAGCACAGAAAATAAAAAAAAAATCTTATAGATATGTGTAGGACACCCCTATTTCCAATTTTTGTTCCTGGTATTCACAAGGAATAATATAATATAATATATAATATATAATATATTATATATTATATATTATATAATAATATTTTTATATAATATATTATATAATAATATAATATATAATATAATAACTAAGATACACTATGTCATAGACACTCCTTTCTCTGAAGCTTTATTTCTAAAACAAATTTTTAATAATTTTTTTATTAAATTGATTACAGTTTATTCAATTGTATCCCAGGTGTAGCCACCAATTTTTAGTTTTTATATTAATTATAGTTTTGAAGATCAGTACTCATGTCAGCTACAAAGTTTGTATCTTAGTTGCTTTAGATATTGAGCCACCTTTTCAGGCCATTGTGCACATTCTTACAATTGGAATCTACTTCCAACTTTGTCATGTGTGATGCTTAATTTTGATTGTTAATGGTATTTTATCTGGAACCATCTATGATACAGTTCCCTAAGCACAACTCTGCAGGATTATTTCAATTATGTTACCTTCTGTCCATGCTTCTGAGCAATTAATTGGATTAGGTAATCACGGTGAGAAAACTATATCAACTATTATTGGGCTGTGAAATTACAAACATGATTTCCAGAATGCATAAACAGGAGAAAGCTCAGTGAGTATGAGCCGTCATTGTCCTCTGCTTCTTTGTTATTATTTATTTTTTCTTTATTTCACTTTATTCACTTTGTATCCTCCCATAAACACTTCCCTCCTTCCCTTCTAATCCCACCTTCCCTCCCCCTTCTTCATGTATGCCCATCCACAAGTCCACTGATAGGGGAGGTCTTCCTCTCCTTCCTTCTGAAATTAGTCTATCAGATCTCATCAGGAGTGGCTGCATTGTCATCTTCTGCGTCCTCTGTTTCTTAACTAAGTCAGCCACTTCACTTGCTGTGACCTCCTGACATCAGTCCTGCCCTATAGCGCTACCATAAGCCTACAAACACTGGGCCAAATGTATTTCTAATGTAAATAATATCCTAAAGCTCTTTTTCACACCAAGAGGGAAATAACTTACAAATAAAAATGTTCTTATAATGCCCAGGTTGAGTCAGGTTTTGTGGTATACCCCCTTAGTTGATTCTTTGCCTTTGGGACTTTTTGGCGGCTAGAGTCTGAAAGAATTTGGTCAGAGAAATGTCCCGTTTTCATTTTTTAAGCAGAACTTAACATGTCTTTCTGATGGGAGTTTGTAATATTTAATAAATTGATTCTTGTGGCTCTATCACATGAAAGCAGCTTCCTAAGTAACTGAGAGGGAGGAGAAGACTGCCAAATGGCATTTTCCAAAGATGACATTGATTACAACAATAAAAGTATTTAATATACAACATAAATGTAATAGAAGTGAAACATTGTAAATAATAATAAAGTAAAATAGAGAACATTAGGGATGTATTATAATGAGCTATAAAAGGAAGGAAGGATGTAGGCAAATGGAATTGTGGGATTCCATGATTCAGTTTAATAAGAAACTGAAGGGAAGTAAGGTTGCTTGGACAATCCAAAAGCTTCTTCAGTTATCATCCTCCACAGGATGATCAATTGTACTGGAGAAGAAAATTGTTCCAATATTCACTGTCAAATAAAACAAAAAAAATCATGATAAAAAACATTCTCAGAAGACAGATTCCACTCAACTCAGACAAAATGTGTCTTTCAGTCTATTTTTATAACTCTACACAGAAAATTTCATGTGTTTACAACATATCTGATTTTGAGAGGTCCTATTATTGATTCAGATATGTTTTTCCTATTTATCATTCTTCATGTATTTGTTGTAGTTGATCCTGTGAATCCAGTAGTTACATAATGCTAAGCATTTGATAAGATTTATCTCTCATAAGAAATCCAACCAACATTACTGTTTTTGCAGGAGGATTGCACAGTTTGTTGACAGTGGCACAGGGCTTAATCTTCCAGAATATTTGAGGGGTTTTTGAATCCAAACGTTGTCTCTAAGTGATCTTTTCAAAAGTAATACTTTGGTAACCAAGATATCCTACATTGACTCAGGGACCAGGAGAAGGAAAGGTGAGAAACACAGCAGGTAATATTCTAGAATCCTTTCAGGGGCTGAATTAGGAGGACATCTGTCATACATACATGCATGCATATATGTGAGTATAAACATGCATGTGTATATGTGTTCAAGGTCAATATGTATGTATGATTATATTTATATTTTTTAATTATGCTGTTTAATTATATTTAATTAAAAAAGACTTTTTCCATGCTAAAATATCAAGATGTGTGCCAATACTGCTGTGATGTTAATTACAGTTTTGTGAAATCAGGAGAGGATGTCATCCTTCCATTCATCTGATTACTACTTTAAATCTTCCTGTTACCTGTCAGAAAGTCCTCCTGAGAAGGAACAGATGTAAGATTTAATTCTTCAGTATTATCATTTGGAAAGTTATTGTCACTTTGGTTATGGGCATCAGCCTTATCACAAGACTTCTCAACAGCAGTTTATAAACCAGAGGAGTTCTTGATGTCCTCCACACTCCTTTGCATGTCTTTATACAATGTAGTAGTATCCTCTTCAAAGATCTTTGGAAAATATTCTGTGAGAATTTTTATAAGAGAAACCTGTAAATCAACAGTACAGAAACTAGATTCTGTCATTTCACATTGTTTACAAATTTGATACCAGAGTCTTGAAATGACAAAAAAATTAGGAGTTACTACATGCAGGTATCAACCCACGAAAAGAGTAAGAATAGTATGGGCACATATTTAATGTATAGTCAGTAAAATAAGGAAAAGTTTCAGTAGCCTCACAACAATGACTGTTTTTGTTTAACTTTTAGGTTTCTTCCCATGATACACCTCATTTTATATTTGACCAGGCTTTTAAAAATTATTCATTTATTACAATTTATTCAAATTTCCCTACTGCAGTCCACGCCCTGGTCTCCTCTTAGAACCACACACCCTCCCTCTTCTCCTTCTTTGCCCCTTCCCTAAGTCCTGTGACAGGTGAGAACCTCCTGCCAGCTCAGCAGGTAAAGTCTAGGCTCACAACCAAAAATAATTTACCAGTCTTAAACAAGGTAGCAAAGAAATAATTTTCAGGAATATCACACTTAGATGATATTCTTTTTTTTTGTATTCTCTCTTTTTTAATTTTTTATTTAACTTTTATTAATTACACTTTATTCCTTTTATGTCCCACCATAGGCACCTCCCTCCTCCCATCCTGGTCCCACCCTCCCCCCCTTTCTACATGCATGCCTCTCCCCAAGTCCACTGATAGGGGAGGTCCTTCTTTCTGATTTTTTTTTTGTTGTTGTTGTTGTTGTTCTCAATGCAGTTTATTCAGGAACCTTGAACAATCTTCTGACCCTGGTTAAAGCCAGCCCACAGCTTAAAATAACCTCTTTGTAGCCAACCCCAGAGTGCCTCGTGGGCAATGCAGATAGGTCCACATACACGGAAGCAAGCCTGATCCTCAGCCTTAGCCAAATATGGAGTTGTTTGTGACAGAGAGCACTCACCATCGGGAAGGTGGAAGGCAGAAACCAGCTCCATCTTTAAGTCGTGGCATTACACAGCTCTCTACAGTTCCCCCTTTTTGTTTTAGACACATCAGGCAAGAGTAGAGGTCTGATCTCTGATATTAGGAATAAATTGGGACTTTGTACCAATGTTCCTTTAGGTGTCATCCACCCAAAGAGCATCAGACCCGTCTGATACCTTTTTCTCAGAGGCGGGACCTGGGGCATCAACCCACATGCAATCAGACATGCTCTTCTCTGGGTCGAAAGCAGCTGACCCTGAGTGCAGTGCTTAGCTTTGCATCCTGAGCGTAACATTTTAGCTTTTTATGGTAGCCAACCATGTTTGGAGAGACTGTCCTGCTTCAATGGCTGTAAAGGCCTGAATGATCATGGCTGCATTACGCTGTTGTGAGACTCTAATCTTGCATATACACCACAGGCAAACCAAGGAGACCAACCCCAGAAGGCCTGCTAACACTCCCATGCCCGCCCATTCCTTCAGATGATTCATGGCTGCAGCAATCCATGATGATAATCCTCTGGCTAGTCCTGCGTCCACTCTGGTAGAATTTGCCGTAACAATGGCCACTCTCAGCTGCTCCACCATAGTATCGAATTTTTTAGTCCAATTACCTAAAATATAGCTAGACAATTGTTTAGACAGATTTAAAGCACGGAAAAAATCTTATATTGTATGCTAGTGACACAAAGTCCAGCATACTTCCATTGACAGCCAAGTTGAGCGATTTGCCATAGGGTATCAATTTGCTCCTGCACGAGGTCAATCCTCTGATTGAACACCATCAAGTATCCTTTTTGTTGAGCATTAATTTCTTTTTGTACATCTAAAGCATGAGCTACATTGGCTAAAATATTATTTAGGGTCTGAGCAGTCTGCATAGTATGACTCATGGCTAATGCAGCAGTGGTATCTCCAACAGCCGCCAATGAGATGGCAGCAACAATGGCGGCTGTAATTTTCTTGTTTCATACACAAATAGTTCAGAATAGTGATCCTTCTTTGTTTTCTTCTCTGACTGCATAAAGGAATGTATATGAATAGAACTGTTTAGAAAAGAAAATCATTAATAGCACTTAAGAGTGAAAATTATATTTCATTGTTCTTTTTGTACTGAACGTGAATTTTTATTAAGACTTGGATTTTAGGTTGCCAGTTGCTTGGTAGCTGAATAGAGCCAAGAAGAGTCCTGGATGCGAGTGTCATAACTTGTGTTTAACTACTGCAATGTATCATGACTTCTGTTTTGTGCCCCTGATTCCTGAAAGGTGCTAGTTAAATATACCCCTTCCTTTCTTTTTATTTCTTTTCCTTCTTTTTTAACATATGATTTTATTGATTCTTTGTGAATTTTCCATCATGTACCCCAAACCCACAAATTTCCCAATCCTTCCATTACTGCTTACCACCCTTTAAATCCCACAAAAGAAAACAAAAAAATATTATATATATATATATATATATATAATTTTTATTATCGTGTGTGTGTGTGTGTATAAATCACTAAATTATTCCATGTAAGCTGTGTTGTGCCACTGTGTGTCACACTAATATCCTTTTGCTCAAACAGCTCCGTTTGCAGATGTTCACTAAAATGAGTCAATACTCTGGTGCAGAGCCTAATGGTTTTGTGCTACACCATCAATAATAGATCCTCTCAGAGACTCTCTCAGATATTCTGGATATCCTCCTGTTGTACCTAGCCATGGATTTCCAGCAGCTTTGGGTGTTCAGGACCAGCCTCTTCACATGTTCCAAAAGTTCATAGATGGAGATGTTGGGATGGGCCAGCTCAAAGTCTTGGATCTGGGTCTTGGCTTAGTCAGCTTGCCAACTCTCCTGCAAATCATGCCACCAGGGCCAGCTCTTCTGCACCTTTTTTTTTTGCAAGAAGGCACCCCCCATACTTTCTTAAAAGGTTTTTGTCTCTCATTTTGACAAAAAACACAAAAAGGGTCTTATCAGACTGCATCTGCACATTATGGCATTATATTTTTAAATTTTATTCAGTTTTAAAATTCAGTCCTATTCCTACTGAACTTTGTACCCTTTCTGTTTGCAAATCTATCATGTCCAACTTCTTAGTGGCTGCTATCCTCAGGAGACATATATGCTAATCATAAAATCTTTAAGGATTTTACTTGGGAATTATGCTTTAAGAAGTAAGCCCCACTGTGAGGCAACTGGTAGGCAGCTCTGGTATTAGAGGGAATGCAGGTGTCATATCTTTCTCTGCCTGTGTCTCAATTGGCTTTCTTCTTAACAAGTGAAAATATATTTTCTTCTTAGGAATTTTCTCGCACCACCTGAAATTTTACTCTGAGGCTTTTAATGAAAAAATAAGCTTATCAATACTAAATTTGAAACAATCAGTAAAACAATTTAAAGTAAATTCCTTGGTGAAACAAGGTTAAGGTAAACTATTATGTGAAGTGGTGTGTCAGAAGTTATATTCATTGGCAGCTATCTCAGAAGACTCAGCATCTGTAATTTCACAAGCATGAGTAATTTCAGTTTTATGAGATCCATTGCCATCTTCTTGTTTCCAAGGACACCACAATGCAAGCAGTGTGCAACTTCCATGCAGGCAACATATAAAATGAATAAAAGTTTCAATTGTGCTTTACATGAAATAAAATAAATATTTTGGTGTTAGATTTATGGCTCACTGATAAGTGCACTAGTTTGTACTCGAAAGCATTCAGTTGAGTTCTCAGCACATCATGGTTGCTTTGAGTATTATGTAAATCTAATTCCATGGAGTTCAAAGATTTCTTTGGGCATGCAGGGAACTAAGAAAAGTTGTTAAATGCAAAATTACATGAAAGCAGAAGGTAAGCACACACAGTTATTTAGTAAAATAAATGTTTCCTTATTATAAGCGTAGTTCTACAGATCTGTTGTTGTACAAATGAAAAGCTGCCTGACATGGGAGCTGTATTGTTTCATCTGTGCTCAATTGAAAAAGGAAGTGTGACTAAGTGAATAGAAGCTGGGAACAAGTGCCACTCCCAGGGATGAGAAAACTACTTGAGGTATATATCCAATTCTATTTTATTCTATTTCTCCGTGATGGTCCACAGTCCTAAATTTTAGTTTGTTGAACCTCATCATCTCTTTCTGTCATCTTTAGCGTCTGTGCTTCAAGTTTATTTGGTTTTCAAAGGCAGTTAAAGACGGATGAGACATAACTTCTAATGACATTAAGAAGGACGATTCCCAACCTCCGTGAAATAGATCAATACCTCTTCTAAACCAAAGAATGCAATCCTAGGGTGTCCTTAAACACCAATGACCTTTCCAACTCCACTGGTGCAGATCTCAAAAGGTCACCCAGAACTTTTCATTTCCATTCTGATCCTTGGCAACTGGGTCTTGGTTTTCTTGGTTGCAAATTGATCCCTTTTTCGCTCTGGTTTATTTCTCAGTGTGCTCTCTCTCTCTCTCTCTCTCTCTCTCTCTCTCTCTTTCTCTCTCTCTCTCCTCTCTCTCTCTCTCTCTTACATACATACACACACACACTTGCACACATAGGCACACTTACACAGAGGCTATCAACTCTCTATGTCCATGCCTATGAATGACTCTCTTTCCAAACATATCTATATACACACAAATGTTTATTCATGAACATCTATGTATACAAAGGACAGAAATGAACACAATATTCATTAGTGCTGAAGTTAACACACCTGACAGTTATCCTAAACAGTTCTCCCCCAGGCAGTTGTGTACCTTGGCATGGGCGGAGCCCTAAAGTGTGGAAAACTAACTCTGGATAGAAGATTTGTGCAAGCACTGGAGAACTAGCAATGGGAAGTGAGGTCAATGATTTTTGAGGCACAGCCACCCAGAAGAGCAGGTGAGAATTCCAGGAAATCCATCCTTCCCTTCCAATTCATGCAGGTGTGCATCAGGAAGTGGCAGGAGTGGGCATGTCTGGCAGTGAGTCCGATGGGGAGGTGAAGGCCTAGGTGTGAGTTGAGGTGTGTGTGCTGGTCTTTCTTCCTGAAGCCTAGACCTTGAGCCTTCGCCAGAGTCGTTGGGTAGTGGGTGTCTGGTGGGCCGATGCAGGAGAGAGTGCTTGCTCTGGGAAGATGGCTGCAGCCTAGGCTCTCATGAGTGGGTGGAACCCGCCCAAAGGGTGTAGAGATCAGACAGAGAGGCCTCCAGAGAGTGTCTCCAGAGCTCCAAGTAGGATCCCAGGTGCAAGCTCTGGAAGGCCTGGGTTTTCCGTGAGGGAAGAGTGGGTGTGTCCAGTCCCGTGCCATCCAAAGATATGCCTGATCAGAGAGTGTCCTTCTGGGGTTCACCTGCGAGAGAACCGGTTGCGATATTCCCAGAGAGCCTTGGCCATGAGGGGGGCAGGTCTCTTCTTAGCCTGGATCTTGATGCAGAGAGCCCGCTGGGATAGGCTGTGTCCAGAGGCCTCCTGGAGGAGGTGCCTTTCAGAGGTGGGCCCCCGCGCCGGGGGTCCGGGCTCCTAATGCTGGCCTGGGGTCCTGGCCTGGGGGAAGAACATGACCGTCTGAGTACGTTCGAGGCCTTGCAGCTTCTTTGCCTGTGTCCTCCGGATGCGGGCTGTGAGGGCTTGCAGCTTCACCTCTTGGTCTGCCTCCTCCATCTACTGCTCTGTCTTGGTCTCAGTCTGACTGTGGGTCTCAGTCTGGTCCCCTGCGTGACGAGGTTCCTCCTCTTGGGCTGCTTGGGCTGTGTTGGCTTGGAAGGCGTCCTTGGCTTGGGAGATTCCTTGGAGAGCAGTTTGTTCGGCTGTATCAGCTTCATGGGCTGCAATGGTCTCCATGGCTATAGCCAAAGTTTGAGGTCCTGTTGCTGGTCTTTCTCCCTGAAGCCTAGACCTTGAGCCTTTGCTAGATTCCTTGGGTATCGCCTGTCTGGTTGGACAATGCAAGATGGAGTACTTGCTCTGGAAAGATGTCTGCAGCCTAGGCTCTCACGGGTGGGGGGAACACATCCAATGGTGTTGAGATCAGGCAGAGAGGCTTCCAGAGAGTTTCTCTAGAAAGGTCGCCCGTGAACAGGAAGTGGAATCTCAGGTGAAATTGCTGGAAAGCCATGCCTCCTCCATAGCTCAGGAAGCCTGTTTCAGATCTCAGAGCCAACTCTAGCTGACTCCATGGGGTTCACAGCCCTTCCTTGCCTCCAAACGTTCTCTGGTCAAATGTGTTTTTCTGTATGATCTTTTTGGTACTCTTGGGTTAACCTGCCCACATCTGTGGGTCTCCAACTTTGGAGTCATGAGAGAACCTGGTCTCTTCTTACCCTGCTTCATGCTTTTGTGGCCTTCCCTATAGGGCAGACAGGGATCCATCTGGCATGTGCTGTGTGTAGAGGCTTCATGGAGGAAGTGCTTGTCAGAAGAGTCCCCACCTCTCGCCTGAGGTTCACTCTCCTCCTTCTGGATGGGTCTTTTTGCCTGTATTTGGAAAGTGACCATCTTGTTTTGTCTACATCCTTGCAGCTTCTACACTTGTGTGCTCTGTTTGCAGGCTCTCAGGGTTTGCAGCCTCAGCTCTTGTAACTCCTTCATTTGCATGTGTGTTGCTCTCAATCTGGCTCTGGTTTAGTTTCCCAGGCTAGGAATCCTCATCTGCGTGCCCAGGTTCAGGCTTATCAAACATGTATATATATATATATATATATATATATATATATATATATATATATGTGTATGTGTGTGTGTGTGTGTGTGTGTGTGTGTGTGTGTGTGATATACATTCGTACATTTATATGTATATGTATATATATCAGGTAACTTGCACCTGTGTGACGCATGCTGTGATATATATATATGTATAAATTAGCGTATATATATATATATATATATCCCTCGGTATGATGGCCATTGTAATTTTTATCACTGTTTGATATTTAATGTAGTCTTCCCTATGTAACAGAGACCATGAATGACCATGAATTGATTGATACTATGAGATGGCTGTGTCATGATGTTCAAGTTTGTGGTGTTCACTCTAATTGCATCCATGTGATGTTTGGGTGAGGGCTCTGTTTAATTATCATTGTGTGATGGCTACAATGTAATGGCCCCTGTGAAATGGTAATAATTAATGGCTACTGTGTTGTGTTCACTGTGTGATGATTACTCTCTGATGGTTACTGTGTTATGGCCACTTTTTGAGGGCCTCTTATTGACAGTAATTTGTTTTTGACACTGTTGATGGTCACTGTATGCTGGCCACTTAATGATGGCCTGTGTGTGTTGGTCACTGAATTATAAATTCTGTGGGATCCCACTATGTGATGGTCAAAGTTTGATAGCCACTGTGATGGTCATCCTGTGATGGCCATTACCTGATGGTCACTGTTTGATATACCACTATGTGTTTTATATGGTGTGATGGTCACTGTGTAAATTTGACTTTGTGCTGGACAATGTGTGATTGACATTGAGTTTTGTTCACTGGGCAATGATCAGTGCTTCATCGCCAATACATGATTTTCACTATCATGGCCTGTGACTGATAGTTGTTTTGTGATGGCCATTCTGTGCTAGCTAATAATTGATGGTTAGCTGTGTGATTTAATTGCATAATGGTTACTGTATAATCACTAATCTGTGATGACCATTTTGGTTGATACTGTTTTATTGTCACTGTGTAATATTCATTATATGATGGCCACTGTGTGATAGTCATTATGTCATAAACATGGCGATGCCAAGAGTGTTAAAAATGGCATGTGATGGATACATAGTGATGGCCAATGTCAATGTTCATGGTGATGGCATACTCTGTGATGGTCACAGTGTGAGAGACACTGTGTGAAGGCCATGATGTGATGATCACTGTGTTGGTCAATATATGGTTATCATTTTATACTGTCCACATTTTCATTATCATTGCAATATGAAAGCAGATTGATAGCTGTTGTTTTATGGTTAAAGCATAATGGTCACTGTGTGATGGTATCTGTGTGGTCATATCTGGGTGATGGGTACTGTAAAATCCACCATGTTGTGACCAGCATGTGATGGCCACAATGTGATGACCAGTTTGTGGTAGTCATTGTGATGAACAGCTGTGAGTAATTCACTGAGTGATCATCATTTTGTGATGGACATATTGTGATGGTCACTGTGCGATGGCCACCTTGGAATGGAAAGTATGTAATGGTCTCTGTTTATCATCACTATGTGATGGCTTCTATATGGAGGTCACTAGGAATAAACATAATGTGTTGACCAATGTTTTATAACCTCTGTGTGATGGTCAAATAGCATAACTCCTAGGGATGCCCCCTGTGCTATAGGCACAATGAAATAGTCTACTCTATGATGGTGACTCTTCATGTCTTGGGTCCATGAACCAGGCAGTCAAGAATCTGTTTAAAAAACTGAATGTATTTCTAGAAAACAAATTATTGTAGTTACACTACTTCAACTAAAACAGGAGATTTGGACAAACTGATGTGGCACTGTATGACAGGATTGTTATTTTTTCTGGCTAAAAATGTACATCCTGAGAGAAAAGCTGTGAGTATTCTGTGGTGTGCTTCTCTATAGACTGCTTGTTCCTGGGGCATATAGGGCCATAAAGCAGGTTTCAGCTTTTGTTTTGCTTTGCTTTGTTTTTTTTTTTGTTTGTTTGTTTGTTTTGTTTTGTTTTTTGTTTTGTTTTGTTTTTTGAGACAGAGTTTCTCTGTGTTACCTTGGCTGTCCTGGACTCATTCTGTAGAGAAGGCTGGCATTGATCTCACAGAAATCCATGTGCCTCTGTCCCCTGGAGTGCTGAGATTACAGGTGTCACCACTGCCACAGCTTGGTTTCAACTTTAAAATATAAATTTTTATACTTTTATTAATTAAACCTTACTCACTTTGAATCTCCCCATAAGCCCCTCACCCATCCCTCCCAATCCCACCTTCCTTCCCCCTTCTTCACGCATGCCCCTCCCTGAGTCCACTGATAGGGGAGGTCTTCCTCTACTTCCTTTTGATTTTAGTCTATCATATCTCATCAGGAGTGGCTGCACTGTAATTTTCTGTGGCCTGGTAAGGCTGCTTCCCTCTCAGGGGGAGGTGATCAAAGAGCAGGCCAATCAGATTATGTCAGAGGTAGTCCCACTTCCCATTAGTATGTAACCCACTTGAACACTAAACTGCCATGGACTACATCAGTGCAGGGGTTCTAGGTTATCTCCATACCTGGTAATTGGTTGGAGTATGCATCTCTGGAAAGACCCCTGTGTTCAAATTTTCTGGTTCTGTTTCTCTCCTTGTGGAGTTCTTGTCCTCTCCAGATCTTACTATTTACCACTTCTTTGATAAGATTCCATGCACTCTGCCCAAGAGTTGGCCATAAGTCTCAGCATCTGCTTTCATAGCCTGCAGGGCAGAGCCTTTCAGAGACCCTTTACTGTTTTCTTCTTCTTCTGATGTCCATACTCTTTGCCTTTCAGGATGGGGATTGAGCATTTTAGTCAGGGTTGACTCCCTCTTGATTAGTTAGGACATCAACATAAAATCAGAAACATTAAGTCAGTTATAAGAAAAAGTAGGAAAGACCCTAGAACTCCCTGGTACAGGAGAAAACTCCCTAAGCAGAATACAAACAACACAGGCTCTAAGAGCAACAATCAATAAATGGGACCTCATGAAACTAAAAAGCTTCTGTAAAGCAAAGGACACTGTCATCAAAACAAAATGAATGCGTACAGATTGGGAAAAAATCTTCACCAACCATTTATCTGACAGAGGGCTAATACCCAGTATTTATAAAGAACTAAAGAAACTGAAAAGCAACAAACCAAGTAATCCAATTAAAAAATGGGGAACAGAGCTAAACAGAGAATTCTCTGTAGAGGAATATCGAGTGGCAGAGAAAAACTTAAAGAAAGGCTCAAAGTCACTAGCCATTAGGGAAATGCAAATCAAAACCACCCTGAGATTTCACCTTACAACCATAGAATGGCCAAGATCAAAAACTCAAGTGACAACACATGATGGAGAGGTTGTGGAGAAAGGAGAACCCTCCTCCACTGCTTGTGGTAATGTAAACTTGTACAACCACTGTGGAAAGCAATCTGGTGCTTTCTCAGACAACTAGGAATAGTGCTTTCTCAAGATCCATCCATACCGCTCCTAGGCATATTTCACAAAGAGGTTCAAGTACACAATAAAGACATTTGTTCAGCCATGTTTGTAGCAGCTTTATTTGTAATAGCCAGAAGCTGGAAACATCCCAGATGTCCCTCAGTGGAGGAATGGATACAGAAATTGTGGTACATCTACACAATGGAATATTACTCAGCAAAGAAAAATAAGGAAATCATGAAATTTCCAAGTAAATGGTGGGACCTGGAAAGGATCATCCTGAGTGAGCTGTCCCAGCAGCAGGAAGACACACACGGTATATTCTCACTCATATAGACATATAATATAGGATAATCCTTCTAAAATCTGTACATCTAGAATATAATTTTTGTAATTTTAATTACGTTATTTCCAAATTCATTTTTCTCCCTCACATATACTGCTCTTTGCCTTCAATTTCATGGCCTTTTGGTTAAATTATGGTTACTGGTTGAATTTTACTTAAGTTTTGCTCAAGGATTTCCCAGATAGTAAGCCAAGAAATGGCTCCCTTGGACATTGAATATGAAATGAAATGTCACACAAGGACCCATGTCCTGGAACAGGAACTGCTTTGGGACATTGGAAGAATTTCTATTAAAATAGATTTTTCCAGACTAAAATCTTGTCTGCTCCAAGGGTACAAGGGCAGAGCTAGGAAGGCCTGTGCTGTCTGAGTCATTTGCTTTCTATTCACCCAGTAAGGGAAACACTGTTCCCCAAACCCCACCTTGGTGGTCCTTGCTTAGGAAAGACTCTGGAAAGGCCTAGCCAACAGAAGCTCTAATGGACGTTAGCTTGCAGGTTCCTTCCTCGATTCGTCCCTGGTTCTGCTCTAGGGATCTGTGCAGGAGACCACAAGCCACACCATGGTGATTGTGGTCACTCTTTTCTTAGGTCAGGAGGAGCAGGCCCGTTGAACTGTCAGAGCAGCTGGTACTGGGATGGACTGTGAAACAGACTGTGGGTTTGTTCATGTGGTGACCTGAGCAGTGGCCCTTGGCCTCTGAGCTTCGCTGATTGTGGATTCTTTGGAAGAAGGAGGCTCTCTGCATCCATGGCTGTGGGACCCTGTGGTGCTTGTACATACATCACTACATAGTGCATAAACAATCATTGCTTTTGGTGTATTATAGGAAGAAGACATTATAAAATTGAAGGTCTTTTTTATAGAAGTTCTGAATTTTTCATTCTGCTTTTAGGTTTGTGTTACAAGTTCTGTGAAGGGTTTAGAAACTGGTAGTAAATAGGTGACAGGGGTTACCCTTCAACAATACAGCAATGCTTGGTTAGAATACTATGGCTAGAGAGATGGCTAAGTGGTTAAGAGCACTTATGGATAAGACCAGAGTTAATATCCCAGGATATATAGCATGTGGCTCACAACTACCTGCAACCACACCTCCAGGGGACCTTATGATCTACTCTTACTTCACTGGGTATATATATACACACACACACACACACACAAATGCACACATACACAATTCTTCATATACACAAGAATTTAAAATATTTGAAAAGCTAGGTGTTGCTGACATATGCATTTCATTTCAACACTCAAGAGGCAGAGGCAGCTGGAGCTCGGAGTTCAAGACCACTCTGGTCTACACAGTCAGTTCTAGGATAGCTCAAGTTGCATGCAGAAACCTTGTCTCAACAACCAAATCACAGATAAAATAAAATAAAATAAAATAAAATAAAATAAAATAAAATAAAATATAAAATAAAAATCCTTTTATGTTTCTGTGATTCAGAGAAATTCATTTCCAAGGACAAAAGGAGTTTCTGAGCTGCAGAGGTTTCCCAGGTGTTCATGGGGTTGGGTGGCTAAGGCAAATTCCACATCTTGTGACATAGATTTTGTGGCAAAAAATAGACATTAAAATATTTAATGTCATTTTGTCTGTGAGTTTCAGTGGGTCTGGGTTTGCATGAATCCACAAGGGGACATGTGGGGCTACCAATCTATGGCAGAGCTTTTGATCTTATCCATTTGAGAGAGAGCTCTAGAGCATGGTCACTCTCTCTCACTATAGGAAATATCAGTAGGTGTTGGGTCAAACCCAACAATTTAGGAGTCACTTTGAGTTAATTTTGTGGTAGTTGTGGAGTTTGTCTATAATTTTTTTCTTTATTCTTTTCTTACATATCCTGACTGAATGGTCCCCTTCCTCCTCTTTTTTTAAACCCCCAATCTTCTCAATCATGTCCATTGCTCCTCTATTTCCCTTCAGAAAAGAGCACACCTCCAGTGATATCAGCTGAACAAAGCATAACAAGATGCTATAAGAGTATGCATAAACCATCATATCAAGGCTGGACAAAGCACCAAAGTTGGAGGAAAAGAGTTCCATGAGCAGCCAAGAGTCAGAGATACTACCACCCCAACTCTTAGGAGTTCCACAAAAACACTCAAATCAAACAACCACAGCATGTACACACAGGGCCAAGCTCAGACCCATGCAGGTTCCGTGATTGTTGCTTCAGTCTGTGTGAGCCCTTATGAGCCCTCCTTAGCTGACTCAGTGGTCCACGTTTTTATGGTGTCCTTGAACTTTCTGGCTTCAACAATCCTCCCTTCTCCTCTTTTCCCCGGGTTCCTGAGTTAGTCTAATGTTTGGGTGGATGACTGTGTCTGCTCCTTTCACTTCTGGGGCATCCCCCTCTGATAACTATTGGGCTAGGCAGCATCTATGAATACAGCAGGATATCATAAGATACTATTTCATTGACTTTTTTATTAATGTTAGTCTTATGTGGTTCAACCCTAGGTCTTTGAGGTATCCACCTTTAGGTTCCTGGTGATACAGGAAGTGTGAGGCATGGGCTCTCTCTCTCATGGTTTGGGCCTCAAGCTAGGCCAATTTTTGTGGATTTAGGCCAGCTTGTGGGTTTTTCATACCCACAAGCTATGAGTCACCACTGCTGCAGCACATCTTACAGAGGACAGGTTGAAGGTAGAAGGCTTTGTGGCTGAGTTGGTGTCCCAGTACCACCACTGGGAGCATAGCCTGTTTACAGAAGATAGTCTGTTCAGGTTCCATATCCTCTGTTGCTAGGAGACTTTGTTAGAGTCACCCTGATAGGTTCCCAGAAATTTCCCCTGCACCAGGATTCCATATCATCCTCTAAATGCTCAGCAACTCAAGTTGTTTCTGGTCATATTCTCTCTCTCTGCCTCTCCCTCCTCTATTTGGTTCACCCTATTCCTTTCCATTCTCTGTACCCTGCCACCTGTCTACTCCCCCCAAATTTATTTTATTTTCAATTTCCAGGGAGATCTTGCTATCCCACCTAAAACCCTTCTTTTTACTTACCTTCTCTGGTTTTGTGGATTGTAGTGTGATTATCCTACACTTAACAGCTAATGTCTTCTTGCAAGAGAGTACATACAATGTTTGCTTTTCTGGGTCTGGGTTACAACAATCAGGAAGATTTTTTCAGTTACATACATTTGCCTGAGAATTTCAGAATTTTTTTCTAACACCTGAGTAATACTCCATCTTAAAATATACATTTTATTTATCTGTTCTTCCACTGAGTGACATCCTGGTTGTTTCCAGATTCTGGCCATTATGAACAAAGATGTTATGAATATGGTTGAGCAAGTGTCCTTGTGATAAGATGGAGTGTCTTTTGGGCATATGCCCAATAGTGGTATAGCTGGCAGTTGAGTTCTCCATTCCCAACTTTCTGAGGAACCAGCAAATTGATTTACATTGTGGCTGTAAAATTTATGCTCCCAACAAGAGCAAATTTCCTGTCACTTATTTTGTTGATCTTTTTTATTCTGACATTTGCGAGACAGAATTTCAAACTAGTTTTGATGTGCATTTCCCTGTTGGCTAAGGATATTCCACATTTCTTTAAGTGTTTCCTGGCCATTTGAGATTCACATACTGAGAATTATGTATTTCTGTGCCTCATTTTTTAAATGTTGGATTGTTTAGTTTGTGGATGATTAATTTGTTAAGTTTTTTTTTTTTGTTTGTTTGGCTTTTTTTAATTTTGAATGTTAACACTCTATAGGATGGGGATTTCATGAAAATCTTTTTCTTTGTTGTAGGCTGATATTTTGTCTTTTGATGATGTTCGTTATATTTCACTATGCTGAGGTCCCATTTATTAACTGTTGTTATTAGTGCCTGCATGAATCATATTCTGCTTAGGAAGTTGTCTCCTATGTCAGTGTGTTCAAGAGTGTTCCCTGTTTTTCTCTTCTGTAAGGTTCAGAGTTCTATGTTGAGATCTTTGACCCACTTGAACATAAGTTTGGAGCAGGATTGTAAATATTGGTGTGTTTGCATTCTTCTGCATTCATATATCCATAGCATTTCTTTTTTTTTTCTTCAACTTCAAAATGTTTATTTTCCTAAATTTAAACATATTTAATATGCACAGGCAATTAAATCTTTAATATTATTTTTTCATAGGATGATTGTAATGAGTTTATTCTGTAGGAAAACAAATGGAAACGTTACAAACCAGTTCATTTCTGTTTATATGGCCTATAAAAAAGATTTATTTTCTGGGGTTATCAATCTGGCACCTTCTCAGACAACTAGGAATAGCGCTTCACCAAGATCCAGCCATACCACTCCTGGGTATATATCCAAATGAGGCTCAAATACACAAAAAGGACATTTGCTCAACCATGTTTGTAGCAGCTTTCTTTGTAATAGCCAGAAGCTGGAAACAACCCAGATGCCCCTCAACTGAAGAATGGATGCAGAAATTGTGGTACATCTACACAATGGAATATTACTGAGCAATGAAAAATAAGGAAATCATGAAATTTGCAGGTAAATGGTGGGATCTGGAAAGGATCATCCTGAGTGAGTTGTCCCAGAAGCAAAAAGACACACATGGTATATACTCACTCATATAGACATACAACATAGGACAAACCCACTAAAACCTGTGCCTCTAAAGAAACTAAGCAAGAGAGAGGACCCTAACTAAAATGTCCAATCCCCATCCGGAAAGGCATAGAGGATGGACATCAGAAGAAGAAGAAAACAGGAAACAACCTAGGAACCTACCACAGAGGGCCTCTGAAAGCCTGTGCCGTAAAGACTATCAAAGCAGATGCTGAGCCTGATGGGCAACTGTTGGGCAGATTGAATGGAATTTTATGTAAGAACTGGGAAATAGTAAGAGCTGGAGAGGACAGGGTCTCCACAAGGACAGCAACAGAACAAGAAAATTTGAACACAGGGAATTTCCCAGAGACTCATACTCCAACCAAGGACTATTCATGGAGATAACCCAGAACCCCTGCACAGATGTAGCCCAGGGCAGTTCAGAGTCCAATTGGGTTACATAGTAATGTGAAGAGGGACTGCCTCTGACATAATCTGATTGGCCTGCTCTTTGATCACCTCCCCCTGAGGGGGGGAGCAGCCTTACCAGGCCACAGTAGAGGACAATGCAGCCACTTTTGATGTGCACTGATAGACTAAGTTCAGAAAGGAGAGGAGAACCTCCCATATCATTGGACTTGGGGAGTGGCATGCATGCAGAGGGAGGAGGGAGGGTGGGATTGGGAGTGGAGGAGGGAGGGGCTTATGGGCGGATGCAGAATGAATAAAGTGTAATTGATGAAAAATTTAAAAAAAAGATTTATTTGAGGAATTGCCTTCAGAGAATTGGTGAATGAGTTTCATTTGCAGTATAATATCAGAAAGATAATAGTAATAGTTATGTTCAAAGACCTTTTCTTGGGATAAGAGAATCATAATTTTTTCCAGTTGGATCATTTTTTTTTCTTCATGAATTGGCAAAGATCTGTGGAACACTATTGTTACTGTCATATTCTGTTAACTATATACCTAAATTTCTTTTCAGCCTAGCACAACCACTCTGGAAATCAATCTGGCCCTTTAATAGACAACTAGAAATAGCATATCGTCAAGATGCAGCCATACCACTTCTAGGCATATATTGAAAAGAGGCTCAAGTACACAATAAGGACATTTGCTCAACCATGTTTGTAGAAGCTTTATTTGTAATAGCCCTAAGCTGGAAACAGCCGAAATGACCCTCAACTTAAGAATGGATGCAGAAATTGTGGTATATCTACACAATGGAGTATTACTCTGCAATGAAAAATAAGGAAATCATGAAATTTGCAGGCAATTGTTGGGACCTGGAAAGGATCATCCTGAGTGAGCCGTCCAAGAAGCAGAAAGACATACAAGGTATATATTCACTCATATAGACTTATAACATAGGATAAACCTACTAAAATCTATACATCTAAAGAAACTAATCAAGAGAGAGGATCCTGACTAAAATGGTCAATCCACATCCCGAAAGGCAAAAAGGATGGACATCGGAAGAAGAAAACAGGAAACAACCTAGAAACCTGCTGCAGAGGGCCTCTGAAAAGCTCTGCCCTGCAGACTATCAAAGCAGACACTGAGACTCATGGCCAACTGTTGGGCAGAGTGCATGGAATCCATAGCATTTCTTAAAGAAGCATTCTTTTTTCTGTTGTGTCTTTTTACCTTCTTTATCAAAAATCAAATGGGCATAGGTGTGTGGATTTATATATGGGTCTTTGATTTGATTATAATTGTGTGGAAATTTGAGAATTGTGTTAAATCCGTAGGTTGCTTTTGGTAGGATGGCCATTTTACTATATTAATTCTATCCATGAGTGAAATCTTTCTATCTTCTGGTATCTTCTTCACTTTAATTCTCTAAACAGTCTAGAAAGACCCTAAAAAAAACTTCTTTAACATTCTTGCTGTACAAGAATTTCACTTTCTTGGTTAGAATTACCCCAAGATATTTTATATTAATTGTGGCTATTGTGAACTGTGTGGTTTTTCATATCTTCCTCAGCTTGTTTGTCATTTGTATATAGGAGAGTTACTGTTTTTTTGTCTGTTTGTTTGATTTCTTTTTCTCTATTTGGTTTTGTTTGTTTCAAGCAACTTTGTATCCAGCTGTTTTGTGAAAGGTATTTATCAGGTGTAGGAGTTCCCTGGTAGAATTCTTGGGATCTCTCATGGATACTATGGTATCATCTGCAATTAACGATACTTTAATTACTTCTTTTCTAGTTTGTATTTCCATGATCTTTTTCATTGCCCTCACTAGAAAGAATTTAAAGTATTCTGTTGGATAGATATGGGCAGAGGAAAGAAGCTTGTCTTCTTCCTGATTTTAGTGGAATTGCCTTGAGTTTTTCACCATTTAATTTGTTGTTGGCTGTAGGCTTGCTGTGAATTTCCCTTATTATATTTATGTATGTCTTGTATATTCCTACTCTCCACAAATGCTTTCTCATTACAGGGTGTTGGATTTTGTTAAAGCCATTTTCAGCATCTAATGATCTCATAATGTTATTTTTTTTTTCTCCTTTCAGTATGTTTATATGGTAGAATACATTGACAGATTTTATATGTTATGTACTTCTGCTTTGTTGGACTATTCAGGGCTTGCTGTAGTAGGATAGCCAGTGGAATATATCGACCTGGCTGTTATAGATCGTATTCTTATTTATTTATTTATTTATTTATTTATTTATTTATTTATCTAGCTAGCTAGCTAGCTACCTGTTTATTTGTTTATTTATTTATTTGTATTTTTAATAATTTATTCATGTTACATCCCATTTGTAGCCCCCTCCCACATCAATTCCCATTCCCATCTTCACCTTCTTTTCCACCTTACATCCTTCCTTAATCCACTGAAAATGGAAGTCCTCCTCCACTACCATCTGACCCTAGTCTATCAAGTCTCATCAGAACTGCCTGGATCCTCTTCTTCTGTGTCCTGGTAAGGCCACATTGCCAGAAGGGAGTGATCAAAGAGCAGGCAACAAAGTTTATATCAAAGATAACACCTGCTCCACTTATTGGGAACCCTCATGGAGACTGAGTGCCTATGGGCTGCTTCCTGGTAGGAGATCTAATTCTTCTCCATGTATGGGACTTGGTTGGCCCATCTGTCTTGGCAGGGCTCCTTGGATCAAGATTTTTAACTTTTTTGGTCTCCTTGTAGAGCTTCTGACCCCCTTCCATTTCCCCATTCTCCCTTAAGACTCCCTGTGCTCTGCCCAGAGTTTGGCTGTAATTCTCAGCTTCTGCTTCCATCTTCTGCTGGGTGGAGACTTTCAGAGAACATCTGTGCTAGACTCTTGTCCTGTTCTCTCCTTCATACTTCCGGTGTCTATCCTGTTTGCCCTTCTTAATGGGAATTCATAATCCTCCCTAGGGTCCTCCTTGTTCTTTACTTTCTTTAAGTCTTTGGATTTTAGTATGATTATCCTATATTAACTGGCTAATATTTGCTTATAAGTGAGTATGTGCCATGCATATCTTTCTAGTTCTGGCTACCTCACTCAGGATGATCTTTTCTAGTCCCATCCATTTGCCTGCAAGTTTCATGACTTCCTTGTTTTTATTAGCTGCATAGTATTCTGTTGTGTAATTGTATAAGAATTCCTGTATCCATTCTTTGCTTGAGAAAAATATAGGTTGATTCCAGATTCTGAATATTATGAATAAAGCTGCTGTGAATATAGTTGAGCAAATGTCCTTTATGTATGGTGGAGCATCTTTTGGGTACATGCCCAGAAGTAATATAGCTGGATCTTGAGGTAGTTATTCCGAATTATCTGAGACAGCGCCATCTTGATTTCCAAAGTGGTTGTACATGTTTACATTTCCACCAGCAACGAAGGAGGGTTTCACTTTCCCTGCATCCTTGCTAGGATGTGTTGTCACTTGAGTTATTGTTATTAGCCATTCTAATAGAATCTCAGAGTCATTTGCATTTGCATTTCCCAGAGGACTAAGGACAGTGAGCCCTTTTTAAGTCATTCCCTGACATTTAGTATTCCTCTGTTGAGAATACTCTGTTTAGCTCTGTATCCCAGTTTGGTGTTTAATTTCTTGAGTCTATATAAATTTTGCATATTAGCCTTCTGTCAAATGTAGGGTTGGTGAAGATCTGTTTTCAGTCTGTAGGCTGTCATTTTGTTCTGATGACAGTGTCCTTTGCTTTACAGAAGCTTTTCAGTTCATGAGATACCATTTATTGATTGTTGATATTAGAGCCTGTGTTTTTGGTGTTCTATTCAGGATCTTGTCTCTTGGGCCAATGAGTTCAAGGCTCTTCATTCCTTTCTCTTCTAACAGGTTCATTGTGTCTGGTTTTATGTTGAGGTCTTTGACCCACTTGAACTACAGTTTTTCTCAGAGTGATACATATGGGTCTTTTTGCATTTTTCTATATGGAGACATCAAACTGGGCCACTACCATTTGATGAAGATACTGTCTTTTTTTACACTGTTTGGTTTTGGCTTCTTTGTCAAAAATTAAATATCTGTAGGTGTCTGGGTTTATTTCTGGATTTCCCATTAATTACACTAATCCTCTATTCTGTTTCTATGAGAGTACCATGCCATTTTTATTACTGTTGTTCTGTAGTACCACTTGAGATCAGGGATGGAGATACTTCTAGAGGATCTTTGATTGTACAGGATTGTTTTAGCTATTTTTTTCCACATGAAATTGAGAATTGTTTTTTTTTTTTTTCAAAATCTTTAAAGAAGTCTGTTGGTATTTTCATGGGAATTGCATTGAATCTATATTCTTTTGGCTAGAATGGCCATTTTCACTATGTTAATCCTATTGATCCATGGGCATGGGAGATCTTTCTATCTTCTGATATCTTATTCGATTTCTTTCTTGAGAGACTTGAATTTTTTTTTCATACAAGTCTTTCACTTGCTTTGTTAGAATTATACCAAAATACATTATGTTTTTTTGTTTTGTTTTGTTTTTGTTTTTTCTGTTGTGAAGGTTCTGTTTGCCTAATTTCCTTCTTTCCCCTTTTATCTTTTGTATACAGGAGGGCTTCGGAGTTTTCTGAGTTAATTTTTTATCCAGCCACTTTGCTGAAGGTGTTTATCAGCTGTAGGGATTCTCTTGTAGAATTTTTGGGGTTACTTATGTATACTATCATATCATCTCTGAATAGTGATACTTTGACTTCTTTTCGGATTTCTATCCCCTTGATTTCCTTTATATTTCTAATTGCTCTAGCTAGGACTTCAAGTAATATTTTCAAGAGATAGGGCAAGAGTGAACAGTCTTGCCTGTTTTATTTCAGTGGAATTGATTTAAGTTTCTCTCCGTTTAGCTTGATGTTGGCTATACCTTGTTGTATATTGCTTTTTCTATGTTTAGGTATGTGCCTTGTAGCCCTGATTTCTCCAAAATTTTAAACATGAATGGGTATTGGATTTTGTCTAATGTTTTTTCAGCATCTAAGGTGATGATTATGTGTTTTTTGTCCTTCCATTTGTTTATATGCTCTATTACACAGACAGATTTACATATATTGAACCACAGTGCATGCCTGGTATGAAGCACACTTGGTCATGATGTATACCTTTGATGTGTTTTATTGTATTTGGTTTGTAAGTATTCAGCATTTTTTGCATCAGTGTTCATTAGGAAAATTATTCTATTTTGTAGAATGGTTTGAACAGTGTTGGTATTAGCTCTTCCTTGAGTGTCTGGTAGAATTTTGCACTGAAACTATCTGGTGCTGGACATTTTTTGAATAGGAGAGTTTTGAAGACTGTTTCTATTTCTTTAGGGGACACAAGACTATTAAACTTGTTTATCTGATCTTAATTCTAATTTTGTAAGTGGAATCTATCAAGAAAATTGCCCATCTCATTTAGATTTCTAAATTATGTGGTATACATCCTTTTGAATTAAGACCTAATGTTTCTTTGAATTTCCTCAGTGTCTGTCATTATGTCCTCCTTTTCTTTTCTTATTTTGTTGATTTGGATAGTGTTTCTCTGCCTTTTCATTAGTTTTGCTAAGGATTTCTCTATCTTGTTGAATTTCCAAAGATTCAGCTCTTGGTTTCATTGATTCTTTGAATTGTTTTCTTTGTTCTAATTTATTGATTTCAGTCCTGAATTTGATTATTTCCAGCTGTCTGCTCTTCTTGGGTTCACCTGCTTCCATTTTTTTCTGGTGTGACATCAAGTTGCTTGTATGAGATGTCTCTAATTTCTTTATGAATGTACTTCATGCTATGAACTTTCTTTTTATCACTGATTTCATTGTTTTCCATAAGTGTGGATATGCTGTTCCTTCATTTTCATTGATTTGTAGAAAGTCTTTAATTTCTTTCTTCTTTCTTCCCTGACCCAGCTGTCATTGAGTGGAGAGTTGTTCAGTTTCTATGCTTATGTCGACTTTTTCTATTTCTGTTGTTGTTGAGAGTCAGCTTAGTCTATGGTGGTCTGAAAGGTACAAGGGATTATTTCAGTCTTTTTGTATATGTTGATTATGTTGGTCTTTTTGTATGTGTTGAAGCTTGCTTTGTGACCAACTGTGTGATCTATTTTGGAGAAGGTTTTATGCAGTGCTGAGAAGAAGTGATATTCTTTTGTGTTTGCGAGAAAAGTTCTGTAGATGTCTGTTACATCCATTTGTTTCATGACATTTGTTAGTGTTATTAATTCTCTGTTTAGTTTCTGTTTCCTTGACCTGTCCTTTGATGAGAGTGGGATGTTGAAGTCATCCACTATTAATGTATGGGGATTAATATGTGGTTTAAATTTTATTAATGTTTCTTTTACAAATGTGGCTGCATTTGAATTTGGGGCATAGATGTTCAAAATTGAATTTTTTCTTGGCACAATTTTTCTCTTTTGAGCATGAAGTGTCTTTCTTCATTCATTTTGATTTATTTTGGTTGAAAGTATTTTATTAGATATTAGAATGGCTACTGCAGCTTGCTTCTTGTTGTCCATTTGTTTGGGGAACATTTACTCTCAGGTAATATCTGTCTTTGGTTGAGATGTGTTTGAGTTGTGTTTCTTATATGCAGCAGAAAGCTTGGTCACTCATCCATTCTTTTAGTCTGTGTCTTTTTATTGGAGAGTTGACTTCATTGATATTTTGAGGTATTAATGACCAGTGACTGTAAGTTCCTTTCAGTTTGGTGTTGGTTGCAATAGTGTGTTTGTGTCCTTTTCTACTTTTGGTTTTGCTATAGTGAAGTTATTTATGTCCGTTTTTTTGTTTTTTTTGGTGGGGGGAGGGTATGGTTAACCTTGAGTGGTGGTTTTCCTTTTAGTATCATGTGTACGACTGGGTATTTGCATAGATATTATTTAAATTTTGTTCTGTTCTGTAATATCTTCTTTTCTCCATGTATGTTTTCTCCGTATATGTTGAAAGTTTTGCTAGGTATAGTAGTATGGACCAGTATCCTTTATTTATTTTTTTTCTGGGGGGTGGTGTTCAAGATATCTGCCCAGACACTTCTTTCATTTATGAGCTCTATAGAGAAGTCACTTGTGATTCTGATAAGTTTGCCTTTTTTAAATTTTTTTCTGGGCCCTTTTCCCTTTCAGCATTCAATTTTCATTTTCTCTTCTGTTCATTTAGTGATTTAGCTGTTATGCGGCCAGATGATTTTCTCTTCTGGCCTAATTTATTGTAGTTCTCTTGTATCCTTGTAAGCATCTCTTTCTTAACTTTGGGAAATTTTTCTTTTATAATTTGTTGGAAATATTTTATGGTCCTTGGACCTGGGAATCTTTTCTTTCTTCTATTTATAATATTCTTAGGTTTTTCCTTTTCACAGTGTCCTTGATTTCTTTGATGTTTTCTGTCACAGATTTCTTAGGATTTAACATTTTTGGTTTGGATGATGCATCAATTTCTTTTTCTTTTTAGATTTTTTTTTATTTTTTATTTTTTTTATCAGTTACATTTTATTAACTCTGTATCCCAGCTGTGTCCCGATCCCTCATTCCCTCCCAGTCCCTCCCTCCCTCCCTCATCTCCACCATGCCCCTTTCCAAGTCCACTGATAGGGGGGACCTCCTCCCCATTCATCTGATCCTGTTTTACCAGGTATCTTCAGGACTGGCTGCAAAGCCCTCCTCTGTGGCCTAACAGGACTGCTCCTCCCTTCGGGGGTGGGGAGACCAAAGAGCCAGTCATTGAGTTCCTGTTAGAAATAGTCCCTGTTCCCCTCACTTTGGGAGCATCAATTTCTTTCATTGTGTCTTCTACACCTGAGGTTCTTTCCTCCATCTTTTGTATTTTGTTGTTAATGCTTACCTCTGTAATTCCTGCTTTCTTCCCTAAGTTCTCCCTCTCTAGGATTTCTTAAATTTGTGCTTTCTTTAATGTTGCCATTTCCATCTTCAGCTTTTGCACAGTATTGTATCCTACACCTGTTTGTTTGTATTTTCCTGTTTTTTTTATTAGATGATCTGTCCAATATTCTTCATCTCTTTGAATTCTCCTGCTGATCTTTCAGTGATTAATTTATTTCTATCTCTAAAGGTTTCAGACTTTTTTTCTCTATCTTCCTGTATTTCTTTATGGATTTTACTTGTTCCCTTTGTTATCATCTTCATAAGCATAGATTTAAGGTTATTTTCTTCTGTTTCATTTGTATTTGGGCTTTCATGGTTACTTCCCTTTGGACCACTGGGTTCTGGGGAGGCCATATTGCTTTGGCTTTTGTTGATTGTGTTTTTATACTGACCTTCAGCCAACTGGCTGACTCTGGCATTGGACATTAGATCCTGTTGCCTACTGAAGTGCTCAGGGATGTGGAAATAATCCTGGACAAGAAACTGGATATTCCTGCAGGAGCCCTTCTCAGTTTGGTGGAAATAACCTGAGACTGGTGGGTGGCTCTCCAGGAATTTCCAGTCAGAATCATCAGATGTTTGATCCTGGGGAACATGTGGACTCCTCAGGTACTCAAGGATCCTCCTCTCACAGGGAAGACCTGGAGTCAGCTACTCTACTACTGCCTTTATTTCTCTTAAGTTAGTGAGCCCAGTCACTGTGCTTAGACAATGTGCTTGCTGTATGTAGCCTTTCTAGAGAACCTGTGAGCTCAGAGGTTCTGCTGGTCTCCATAGGAAGACTGAGTGTGTCTTGGAGCAGTGTCTTAGTTTCTTCTGTGGGTCCCAAGTGTCAGAAGGCCCATGGTTGGAGCCAGGTGCTCAGAATGGTGAGAGTGGTCCCTGAGTTTGGAGCTGGGTGTCCCTGGTACTGTAAGGTATCCCATTTAAGGACACTGAGAGTAGGCACCTGAGTTTTGAGCCATAAACCAGAATACCCAGAAGGTATTTATGGGACAGTGAGAGTGTGTGTTCTGCTCTGGAGCCTCACCCAGGTACTGGAAGGAAGATATGTACTGCATGGTCAGTGAGAGTAAGCACCTGAAGTAAGAGCTGCAAACCACCAGTACCAGACAGTGAGCTATGGCAGGAAGCCTATCACTTTGGCTGTGCCAGGCAGAAGCCTGGGAACTATTCCAGGGAATAGCAGGGTGGCCTGAAGGTGGACCCTTGAGTTTCCCTGTGGGTTCTTCTCTCACCTGCAAAGAACAGATGTAAAGGTTTTGAGGGCCACAGTATTCCCTGCTGGTCACTGTGCTCTCACTCCTGAGCTGCTGTTCAGATCTCTGCATGGTTGGTGACACCATCAGCCATCATGGATCTCTTTATAGACTGTATTCTCGCATTGTTTTTTTTTTTTTCTTTTGTATAAATGTTCCAGGTAATTATTGATTCAGGCCTTATTTCTGAGTTTGTCTTACTTGGAGAAGTGTTTTGTTCCATGGCTTCTGTTTCTTCTCATGTGTTGTGAACTGTAGTATGCATGCAATGAGCCATTTAAGGAGAAACTGGAAAATGAAAGTGTTGAGCTTAAGAAGATAGTGGTCACAGTGAGGAAGATTCAGTGGGGAAAAGAGCACATTAACAATTAGACTAGAGACCATGTGGTTGGAATGGCCCAGATCTGCTCATATATTTGAACACTCAATTTTCAGTTAGTGGAACAGATTTGGAAATATCAGTAGAAATGCTGTGTTGGAGGAGCTCTTTCAGTGAACGTGTTTTGAAACTTCAAAATCACATGCCAGGATCAGAGTTTCTTTTTCTGCATGCTGCTTGCAGATCTAGATGTACCTTTTCAGCTCCATGTTGATTTAATGATCAGAAAATCCCAGATGTTCGATTTTACCAATACAAACTCATGAGCTAGATGCTGGCTTGAGAACTTGCTGGCTCAGTGAGGAAAGAGAAAGCAACTAGCTGACCTTCAGCTTACATCTCAGATGGCAAAGCCCAAAGCCGACAGCTAAAAACAAAATGTCGAGACACAGCATCAGCTGGTTACTTGGTCTGACTCTTGGTCTAGGGCTAACTGTATTTAATCCTGTTTACAGAAGGCTCTTGGATGAGGGGTGTGAGCTGCTCCATGGGTTAGTATTTACAGGAGAAAGAAAGCCCTAGGATTAAAGTTTGAACCATACCACAATTAGAAACAGGGGTTTATACTTTACAATATAAGGGTTCACAATGGAATCAAATATCCTGCAACAGCTCCTTGCTTGCCTACTGCCATTGTTTTTTCCCATGAGGATAATGAAGTATCCTCTGAAAGTATAAGCAAGCCTCCAATAAAAAGCTTTCTTGTAAGTGTTGCTTTGCAATGGTGTCTCCTCACAGGAGAAAAACAAAAACCAAGAAAGGTCGTTTCTCTAATGTCTGTATTCTGCCTGTAATCTGTCTGTATTCTGCCCATGTCCTGAGAAACAGAAAGGCAGAATTAAAAAATAAGGAGCTGACATTTTTGAGAAAACATTGAGTCAGTGATTGTGTTGAATAGTTTTATGTCAACTTCACATAAGCTGAAGTCATCTGAGAGGAAGGACTCTTAATAAAAGGCTTCCATAACATGTAGCTTTACGCAAGCATGCAGTGCACTTTATTAATTAGTGAATGATGAGGGAGTGCCAAGCCCAATGTGGGTGATGTAACCACTTTTACATAAACCAAAATGGGAACAGCTATAAACTTTCTGGTGTGACTGAGCCATCAGGATGTTACCCCATTTCCACTAAGAAGGTGACACCAGATTTCCAGGGTGTATATATGCTGTATTTTATTTTTGGTGGTTTGCTTTCTGTGATAAACTTTCTGACTTTCACAGGTTACTAAAGAATTTTCTTAGTCATGTGCCTCCAGTGATAGATAACAATCAAAGGATGCTGAAACTTAACATGTTTTGACTAGGAAGGCTCATGGTAATTTGCATCAGCACAGAGCCAGTCTTGGGAAGCAAACATCCAACAGGAATCAAAATAATAGGTTGGTGGGTTTCAGACACTCTGTTGCCCCTGTAGCCATGACAGCTGGAGGCTGTAGCCTCAGGCAGTGCTGAGTCCTCATGTGCTGTCCCAGCCCCACCCTCCTCATGGACTCTCCTAACCTCTTTTTCTTTCAGATACTTGGGACTCCTTTGGTCCAGTTCACTGCCTACTAGTGTGTGCTGCAACAGGCCCTCCAAACCCATGCTCTTGCCTTCATCTCTAGTTGCTATGATATAAACATACTATAGAAAAAATAACATGCTAATATAATTTCTTGCTCCATTATATTATGTTTTTTCTGTGTCCTATATCCTATGTCCTATAGGTACTTAGTCTAAGAAAGCATATGGTAAATTATACCATGCATTCCATAACCCAGGCAGCCTGACTTATAGAAATCCATCTCTAAAATTGGGAATTTAACTTGAGTGCTGTCATACATGACTCATATCTAGATTAAAAAATGTAACAGAGATTAACAGATTATGAATTTGGAGAACCGGGTCAAGGGAATATTTGCAAGAAATATTAGAAGTTTAGCCCACCAGGGGCCCCAAACTCTTCTAAGTTAGTTATTAAAAGTTTGCTGATTGCTTTGGCATGCTGTAGAGAAATATTAATGCAGCGAGATGACTACTGTGGCAATGTCAGCATTTCATCATCCCCAGGCTATGTATTCATAAAACTTGGAGTTTGAGCTAACATCACCACTCCCTTTATTCCATTTAACAGTATAGAATGTTATTTCATCTGTTTATGTCCTTTAATGAAGAACTTAGTTCTATTACATTACCTTGGGTCCTCTTTTTCCTGGAACTGTATACTTTGTACTTTTCCTTGCTCAACCTTTTTCATTATAGATCTGCATAAGACTGGCCATTAACAATGCTGCAGCACACTCAATACTAGGTTGCTTTGAAATGTCCTCTGCTAATTCTATTAATCAAATTCTTGCCCTTGGGTCTTTAGTTTAGCCTCAGGCTGAGTTTTTAGACAATGGCAAAAATCAGCCACATCTTTTGCCAGAGTATTATAACAAGGGACTCTAGGCCACATATTAATATTGTTACCCCTGAAACTGACCCTCATGGTTCACATCACCCTCAGCCCTACTGACTGCCATGTGCAAACTAGGATGGGCCATTAAGGCCCTCATAAAATGTCCAATCTTTATCTAGTCCTGTGTTCCAACATGTTCTATATTCCTCAAAACCAAAGCATATTCAGACCTGTCACAGCAATACCCCAGTTCCTGTCACCAACTTCTGAAGTCTTAGTCAGTCTTCTATTGATGTGAAGAGATACTGTGACCATTGATCTCTTGTACAAGAAAGCATTTAATTGGGGCTTGCTTACAGTTTCAGATGTTTAGTCCATTGTTTTCATGGTGGAGACCATGGTGGCACAGAGTCAGAGATGTGGTTAATAAAAGCTGAGAGTTCTACATCCAGATATACAGGCAGCAGGTAGAGCTGCACTGATGAACTATGTAAACTATAATATTTAATATATATTAAATATTTTAAGATGAATACTGATATATAATTATTTATCTTTGGCTCATGAATCCTAGAATGGCAGTCATCCATAGAAGGGGAAGTTTCCAAGCAATATGATGTCAGTACTAGTGGAACTAATGAAGAGCATTCTCAACAAGGTTGCTTTCTCATGGCCATCTAGACTTGTGAATCTCAGGTTTGCTTCTACCCTCAAGGGCACAGATTTATGGTATCTGTTGTAGAGATAATATCAGAACAAATTCTTACACAGTTTCTGTAGTTGAAAGAGGAACCATTTCACCTTCTCAACTTCGACAAGACAATTCTGTTTTGGGTATCTCAGTTACTGTGAGGAAACCACCACAATCAAGGCAACTTAAAAAGGAAGCATTAAATTGGACTTATGTTCTAGAGAGTTGAAATTTCTGATGAGGGACTAAAGGTATGGCAGCAAGAATAACTGATGGTTCAAATCCAAAGCTAAGCAGGAAGGAGAGAGTACACTTGGGATAGTGCAGTCTTTGGAAACCTCAGAGCCTACTCATGTTACACAGATCCTTAAAGACAGCCATACCTCCAATGCTTCCACCGAATTGGAAAGAAGTATTCAAACAATTGAATCTAAGGGAGTCATTCTCTTTCAAACCACCACACATTTTTTAAATACTTTTCATCTGCACAAACCCTACCATACACTTAAGTGAGAATGTTATGCTTCCAACATACAATGCCACAGACTAAATATTGCCATTCCACAAAGAAAGAAACAAAGGTGTTCCCATTCCTGCGGCTCTGTCACTTGTAACACACAGAATGTCTTTCAGGCCAGTTCTACTGCACACCTGCTTCCTCAAAAAAAAATATCTGACTACAAGTGATGTAAGGAATTAAATTATATTTTAGCTTATAACTCCAACAGAAATACTTCCTTATGTTGGGAAAGACATGAGGACAGTGTTGGGAGTATACCTCCAGAACTGGGTCTAATGCCAGGTTCACAAGCAAATAGAAA
Source organism: Meriones unguiculatus (assembly GCF_030254825.1). Lineage (NCBI taxonomy): Eukaryota > Metazoa > Chordata > Mammalia > Rodentia > Muridae > Meriones > Meriones unguiculatus. Next base: position 26,436,550 of record NC_083353.1, on the reverse strand, counting down.
TTTCCACAGGTGTAAAACCTCACATACTCCACAGTAATTCATTTCCTCCAAGGAGACTCCATTTCCTAGAGGTACTACAAACTGAAAAATAGCATCACCACCTTGGGATCCAATATTCAACAGAAATTTTCAGGAGGATTTTTTTTTTTACATTGAAAACATAACAGTTACAGGACCTAATATATGTGACCATAGTCTACCATAGTCTTGTAAGATACTATGATAACCCAAACTTCATGTTCCATATAATAGTCCCAAGAAGTTTTTTTTTAACTTTTTCCTTTAAACTGCAGTAACAAAAGAAAGAATGTTATGAATCAGGATATCTAAAATAAATTAGTTGATGCATTTCATAGGGGAGTTACATTAAAATTGAAAAGTATCTGTCATTGTGTTTAGATAGGACCTCATAACAATGTTAGTCTCTCCATGGGTGCCATCGATGAACACTAAGAATGGTAATATAATCCCTCTATGTGTTATATGTCACTCAGGAAAAAAAAATTAGCCAATGTCAGCATTTCATCATTAGGCATTGATTTCATCATTCCATTTGATCACTTTCCTTGGAGCATTTGTAAATGGAAAGGTCATGCTAGTGGGACAAAGAATCTATACTAGTCAACCTTGAAACATTTGCCTTGCATTTTAGAAAACAAATCTAATACCAACATGATTTGATAATTAAGATAACATTCTAATTCGGTGGCCATAATTGTTTCTTGTTCGTATAGTGTCCGGAATATTTTCTAGAATAGGAAAGCACATTCACTTTAGTTTATTATGGTCAAATGGAGATTTTGGCAAAGTATAAAGGAAGTTTTCATGAAAATCTAAAAAAAAAAAATGCAAAATCAAACACAAATCAATTTAAAAGACAAAGAAAGTAGATAAGTAGATGTACTTACAGGAAGAAGATTCCCTGTGAGTATTCCTGAGGATTCTGTGGACTCTACTATATGCTCAAAAAGCTTCTAATCCACAACTTGTCATGGTGTCCCCAGATGCTTTGTGCAAACTCCTGCTACTTCATTTGGAGCAGCCTCTACAGGTCACCTCCTATCATAAACATTGAGTATCTCAAGTTTGCTTGTCTAAACTAACAGACCTCATTGTTCCTGTACTTCCAATATATGAATTCAGTTCAAAATTTGTAAAATGATAATGTGCTATTGCCACTCCTTGTGGCAGCCAACATTCTAATTCACTTATTTATTTATTTACGCTGTTTCCGATAAGGCTTAATAAAATAATAGCACGTTCATATTACTGAGTAGCTCTACATCCCTTGTGTATGGATGTGGATGGGATGCTTGCATCTCTAGTAAATTTCACTGTGGAAAGAAAATTTAACACAAATGTTTTTACAACTGTACAAATTTATCCCCCTACATAACCTACAGTATTATAAAAAGAAAAAAAAAATAACTCAGTTATTGTCATTACACTAAGAACACTAATATAGTATAAAACATTTCAGCATATATTGAGTAACATTTGCTTAATGTAAAGCATTATTACAAAAATGCAAAGTTTAAGTAACCTTATTTGTGTGCCTGAACTGTGTTCTGTCCTGTACTGGTTAGTTGGTTAGGTTTTTTTTGTTGTTTGTTTGTTTGTTTGTTTGTTTTCCTTAACTTAAGCTACAAGCATGTGGAAAGAGAGAGCCCCCTTTGAGGAAGTGCCTCCACCAGATTAGTGTTTATGTAAATCTACCGGGTCATTCTCTTCAGCAATGTTTGGTGTTCATGGAATCGGCCCATTGTGTACAATGCCACCTTTGAGCAGATGGTTCTGGGAGGCATAAGGAAGAGGATGAAGTGTTTGAAAAGATTGAACACATACTATTTTTCCATAGGACCTTAGAGTAATACCTAGAACCTCATAAGGAAGCTTATAATAGAGCAGACAGTATCAGCCAATTTGTCCTAAGATACAAACTGCACATTGTGTTTCTCTGTCAAAGTCCTGCTTCAAAACCAAAGGGGTAAACTAAGTCAGAGTGTAGATCCCCAGTTGCTGCCTGGTTGGTAATCCAGCAGGCTTTTTCTGATGCTAATTTTTCAGGCTGCAACTGATGGTTACCAACCATGGCTTCCACTGACAGTGGCAAACTGAGGGGGCAGAATTAGATTACTGGTGTAGGCCAGGCCAGTGCTGGTAGCTTCGTAGCATGGTCTTACATCTACCGTGTAAGCATCGGAGATGGCTATTGGCTCTAGCATTGGTGCTCCACTGAAAGTGGCAAAGCATCGTCTTAAAAAGAAAAGGAAGGAGAGAAAAGACCACACACACATACACACACACACACACATTTACACCTGATGAAGTAAGACAGACTCCAGCAGGTAGGTTTCAACAAGCTTTTCTAGCTTTTCTTTCTCCCAGTTTATACACCCAAGAAAATTCTTTTAAACAAAATAAAAATTACAATTTGATTACATGTTATTTTTCTTTAAGTGAATTACAATGAGTATATGTAAGAAAAATATATTCCCCAATACCTTCACATGATCAAGGTTTTACATATTCTGGGTGAAAAACCAAAAAGCAAAACAAGTTATTTTCAAGAATCCATATACATTTGTAACTAAACAACTTGTTATAAATTAACAAGGTGAGCAAACAAGGTAATTTCTTAGCTACTTTTCTCTACTAGCAGGCTGCAATTTACAGTTACAAAGAAAGAATTAACTTACAAAGTAATCTCTCACAAAAGTCTTAAAAGAATCACAAATCTAAACTTTTATATAAAAACCAACCAGCCATCTCTACTTTAAATCTTTAAGGTGTACATCTACACATTAATAATTTTGTTTTAATTCACTATCAGGAAGCTGAGAGCAAAAGCAAGTATAAGGAAGTCAATTGTTTTGTTGAGAATGTCACCTCAGCCAGTGCTATCTTGGGCTATTGTTCTCACTCACCAACCTTTAAAAGTCCCTGGCCTTACTATTAAGGTGTACTTTCCTGAACTTCAGAATGTTCTCTAAGATAATTTACATCACAGCCATTAACAAAAATATCTTTACTTAACCTTGCTAAACACTCTGTTTTTTCCTAAAATTTTCTACATCATATCCACTGGCAAAAGCATCTTTTCCTAACCTTGCTAAATAAATCTATTTTTCCAAACTCATTGTAAAGTTAATGGCCATTGCTAACAATCTGCATCTGAAGGTTCTCCTCAAAGGTGGTAGTTAAAATTAAATCATTAACGTCTCCAAAAACCTTGCCTAAAAGAGATCAAGCATTCTTAATTTTAAGTGCCAGATACGCTGCATAGTCAGGGGCTGGAATTTCCATTACAGTTTTCATATGATTCGTATATTAGGAGGATTATAAGGCTACAAGGGTAATAAGCAGAGCTATGGTTCCATAACAGCATGAAAGACCTAGAAATTGTACTTCCTTGTACTTCTGAGCTCTGCCACAAACTGAGACAAACCCATCATGGCTCTGCTAACTGGTTGATTGCATTCCATGCATTCTAGAGCTGTTTGCTATTCCTTTGGCACACACTCCAGCAATTGTCCTCTTGTCTTACGTTTTGTATACTCAAAATTGTCTCCATATTCCATAGTTCTTTGTAAATTCTCAATTCCCCCCAGACTTCGAGTTCAGCCTCAACAACCTCTGCCAAACTCAATGTCTTCTGGAATCAGCACTACACTCAGGACTCTTAACTAAGGGTTTCGTAGGTAGCAGGGAAGCAGATTTCTGCTTCTGTCAGACAAGTCAGCCTGCAAATTGCTTTTCCTCCATTACAGGAGGAATAAACTCTAGATTCATTCACCTTATCTGCCTGTGTCCTTGTGGCTCACCAACAGGGTTTTTCTTCCCATGAACTGGTTCACATAACAAAAAGCAGGCAGGAAGGCTTGAAATCAGAGAATCAACCCTTTTCAGCTTGTGATATAATTTGTGAATATTTAGTAACTGCCACTTTGATTGAGAAATATGTCACTAGGGGATGGGCTTTGAGTTTAAATCCTGACCCCACTTCTAGTGACTAGTTGTCTGGCCTGAAGATGTGAGCTTTGAACTGCTTTAGCTGCTTTAGCTGACGCCTGTTTGATGGTGATTCCATGTCCTTCTGGAACCATAAAACAAATTAAACTCTTTGATAAGGTGCCCTAGATATTTTATTTTATCACATCAATGGAAAAGGCATTAATATACATCCTGGGTGAGTTATTGCATATAAAAATAAAAGAAATGAGTTCAACTACCTCATCATGTAAATTTACAATGTTTTATCCACATGAGTTTGTAGGTACACATGAAGTAAAAATGGACATAGGCTTGAACAGATTACTGACACTTGTCAGATTCTTTTAAATACAGAATAAATAATCCCAAGTAACTAAAACAAGTGTGTTGGCTAACAATCTTACTAAATATTTTGTAGTCATAGATTCCCTTCAGTATGCATTATTTTATATAACATGGAAAGGCTTTAATACATTGATTACATTCATAGGGTTGCACTCCAGTTTGATTTTTTTTCACAATTTGGAAGAGTATTCTGATGTATAAAAAGCTTTACCGTATTGACTATATTCATAGGATTTTTCTCCAGTCTGAATTCTTTCATGACTTTGAAGATGGCTGTGAAGTGCAAAGTTTTTATCGCATTGGTTACATTCATAGGGTTTCTCTCCAAATGGATTCTTTTATGTTTTTGAAGAAAGGTGTGACATACAAAGGCTTTACCACATTGATAACATTTCAAGGATTGCTCTCTGGTATGAATTCTTTTATGAGTTTGAAGACTTGTATGATGTGCAAAGGCTTTACCATATCGACTACATTCATAGGGTTTCTCTCCAGTATGAATTCTCTCATGAATTTGGAGATAGCTGTGACATGCAAAGGCTTTACCACACTGACTACATTCATAGGGTTTCTCTCCAGTATGAATTCTTTCATGACATTGAAGATTACTATTAATGCTGAATGCTTTACCACATTGTTTACATTCATAGGATCTCTCTCCCATATGAACTCTTTCATGTCTTTGAAGATGAGAGCGATGTGCCAAGGCTTTGCCACATTGACTGCATTCATAGGGTTTCTCTCCAGAATGAATTATTTCATGACTCTGAAGTTTACCATTACTAAAGAAGGCTTTACCACATTGACTACATTCATAGGGTTTCTTTCCAGAATGAATTATTTCGTGCCTGGAAAGATAAATAGAATGTGTAAACTTTTACCACATTGCTTAGACTGATGAATCTGTCTAACTGTGTAATTTCACAGTTTTGTCTAATTGTAGAAAAGAAACAGACCTTAAGATTTTGTTACATTGTTTCATTTATGAAGTACCTACTTATTAGGTGTCTTTTGTGTGTCTGAAAATAAATTTGTGAAGAGTAGAGCGTTTTGTATGTGGTTCACATATACAGCATCCATTTTCCAAGCAGGTATTTTCACATCTTTGAAGAGAACTGGAAGAACTCACAGCTTTACCACAGTGATTGCATTCATAATGTTTTCCTATAATACGACTCAGACTATATTTGTATTTGGAACAACACAAATGGAAGAATTTTCATAATTTAATAACAGGGTTTTACTGCAGTGTGAGCTTGTTAATGTATTCCCAATAAAGTCTGAAACACGATTAATTTTATACATTTACAAAATCTTTCAGAGTGGTGACAATGTCATATCTTCTAATTGTTCTGGGAGAGAGAGTGGAATCTTGCCTTTCTCCATATCCCTAATGTTCATGTTGCTTGTATCTAATGTGACCTGTGATGTACATATTAAACAAGAATAACAAATAAGTGCTATCCACATTGGATTAATACAGTTTAACATATTACTCATCACAGACATATAATATAAAGATTAAGGTTTCTCCACAAAAACATTTTTGCATCTCATAAACTGCCCATCTCAGTAAACTTTCATAAGCCACTACAAGTACATGAGTAACATGGGACTCAGCATAAACTAATTGAGCACTAGAAGGTTTTGTACATGTAATTTTTGTGTAGGTCTACTGCAATATCTGAGTAGCATCAAACTAAATGAATTGGCAGTTCTACAGAGTAGATCTTATGTTGTGATGATTACAATGTTGATAGCTCTTAAATCATTGATTCCTTGTCTTGTTCCTTGCAAACATGAATCAGCTACTTGACCCTGAGGTATATGAAATATTTACTACTCATCAATGTACTTAAAGCCGTGCTCCTTTACACTGTTGCTTTTCCTTAAAATTTCCAGAACACATTAAAATATCTTTATAAGCACATTTATGTCATCTTGCACATGAAACTCACCTTCCATGTATTTTAGAATTTTGACAGTGTTCTTCAATATCTTAGTCTTTCCATTTGTAACCTAAAATAAATTACCAGAAAATGAACACGACTGATAATTACATAAAATTTAAGTTACTATCCTCAGTGATCCTTAGAACTATGCCTGTTTTATTTACCACATTCTGCTTTTTTCACAATCAAAATTATAGAAGAGCATTGATAATCAAGAAAACCTTTCCCCCATATTTAAAAAGTAGAAGAAAATCAAAGTCTTACCTATAGCAGTGAGATTCCTGTAGGTCTCTAGCATGATATTTACATGGACACTCTTCTGGAAGGATTCAGCAAAGCACAGTCTTCCAGAGTGAAGTTTATGTGCACATCATTATAGGTCATTACATCCTAAAATATCCCAAAGATGTGTCCAACAGAAAGCATAATTCAGACAATATTGTGAATATATACATCTTTTACAACTAAGTTTAAATGATTCAGGTGATTTCCATACTTATTCTATGACATGAAATAGAAGAGGTGGTTCATTCCTGTCATTTCTGTGCTCTTTGAATAGGATAGAGCTTTGCAAGGGAAGTTCCTCTTAACAGACATATAGACATAGAAAAAGAAAAACAAACCAACAGATCAATCATAATGAGTACACATCAGAGAAGTTGTATGAACAATTACTAACTACAAAAAAGCAAAACAAACAAAAAACATGGGCAAGCAGGTTATTTGGGCACATGCCTTTATCCCTAGCACTCAGGAGTTAGAGGCAGATGTATCTCATTGAGTTGGAGGAAGGCCTAAGCTATGGAATGAGTTCAAGGACAACCTGAGGTGTATGTTAAGACCTTGTCCCTACTCATCCCCACCAAATAAACAAACAAACTAAGGAACAAACAAAAATTAACCAATCAACCAACTAAATAAATGAAAATGTTAGAGAAAAAATTAAAAAATTTGAAGGTCTCACTGAAGTCATTAAAAAAGTTATGCATTCACTCTAGCTCTGCTTTTATCTCCCAGAAATATGAATACTCACAGTTTAAACTATTCATAAGATACTACTAAAAGAGAATGCATGTTTAACCAGTTTGAAATGGATAGATGAAAATAAAGCAATGTATATGTAGATCATGAAAAAAAAAAACATAAGAGAACCAAAGATATGTCTTGAGAATCAAACGTACTTTTTGGACTTCTAAAGCAGGTGAGTTCAATTGGCAGTACTTATAAGGCACTGAAGAAACTATGGAACAAATACATGTGTTGGTCTAAGAAAATGTTAAATCTAAAAAATTCCAATGACAAAAAATCCAGAAAATCTTAGATATCATGCAAAGACTATATCTAAGAATAATAGGAATACAGAAAGGAGAAGAATAGAAGCTCATTGGCACTGAAATGATTTTAACAAAATCATAGAAGAAAATTTTCATAACTAAAAAAAGAAATATATAAATATACAAGAAGATATACAGATCACCAATTAGATTGAACCAGAAAGCAAAGTCTCCTCACAACCTAATAATCAAAATGTAGAAAGAACATTAAAACATGCAAGAGAAAAAAAACTAACATCTGGAGATAGGCCTATGAAAATTACACCTAATTTCTCAACTGAAACAGTAACAGGCAGAAAGCCTTGGGCAAGATGTACTAAAGAATAAAGAGTCCACAGATACCGGCCAAGATTACTAAACCCAGCAAAACTTTCAATCACTAGAGATGGAGAAAATAAGAGCTTCCACAATTAGAACAACATCTATCTACAAATCCAGCCCTACAGAAAGTGTCAGAAGAAAAACTCTAAACAAAGGAGGTTAACTATGCATACAAAAAGACAGGAAATAAATAATCTCACACCAGCAAAACGTAAATAAAAAAAACACACAAACACATGCACACACACACACACACACACACACACACACGCCTCAACTACTACCAGCAACAACAAAACTACAGATATTAACAACCATTGGTCACAGATATCTCTCAATATAAAAGGCATCGATTCCCTAATAAAAACTTCAGACTATCAGAATGCATGTGAAAACAGGATCCATCCTTCTGGTGCATACAAGAAACACACGTCAATATCAAAAAGGGATTGGAAAAAAGATTTTCCAACCAAGTGGACCTGAGAATTAAGTTGGTGTAACTTTACTAATATCTAACACAATACTCTTTAAACCAAAATTAACCAAAAGGAATTGGAAAATACATTTCATATTCATCAAAGGAAAAATACAGCAAGCAGGTATCTCAGTTCTGAACATCTATGCTGCAAATGCAAGGATACCCATATCTGAAAACAAAAACAAAAACAAAATTATGACTTACCCTTAAACCATACATGTATCCTTACATACTGGTAGTGGAAGACTTTATCACCCTAACTTCACCAACCAACACTCGAGCTAACATATATTAAAAACCAAATGGAGTTCCATAGAACATTGCACCCAAACACCAAAGAATATACCTTCTTCTCAGTACCTTGTGGAACTTCATTCAAAACTAACCACATATGCATTTGCTTAAGAAGTTTCCACGGATAAAGGAAAATTGAAATATCCTCCAGTATCCAATTAGTCACCACATATTAAAGCTAGATTTCAACAACAACAACAAAACAACAAAAGGCCTACAAACTCATGGGAACTGAACCACTCACTTCTTAATGAATATTGGGTCAACATTGAAATAAAGAAAGAAATTAAAGATTTCCTAGAATATAAAAATGACTGCACGACATACCCTACATATAGGACCCAATGAAAGTAGTACAAAAAAGAAACTTAATATCATTAAGTGACTACGTAAAAAAAAAAAAAAAACAGCTCATCGGAAAAGTATAGAACTAAAGAAGCAAGCATACCCAAAGGAATAGGAAAAAGAGAACATTATTATTATTTATTTTTTATTTTTTCCCCATTTTATTTTATTTTTTTTATCAGTTACATTTTATTAACTCTGTATCCCAGCCGTGTCCCGATCCCTCATTCCCTCCCAGTCCCTCCCTCCCTCCCTCCCTCCCTCCCTCCCTCATCTCCACCATGACCCTTTCCAAGTCCACTGATGGGGGGGACCTCCTCCCCATTCATCTGATCCTGTTTTATCAGGTATCTTCAGGACTGGCTGCAAAGCCCTCCTCTGTGGCCTAACAGGACTGCTCCTCCCTTCGGGGGTGGGGAGACCAAAGAGCCAGTCATCGAGTTCCTGTTAGAAATAGTCCCTGTTCCCCTCACTTTGGGAAACCAATTGGTTACTGAGCTACCACAGGCTACATCTGAGTGGAGGTTCTAGGTTATATCCATACATGGTCCTTGGTTGAATGTCAGTCTCAGAAAAGATCCTGTGCCCAGATATATTTGGTCCTTGTGGAGCTCCTATCCTTTCCCCATCAGACTAACTCCCCTTCTTTCTTATGATTCCCTGTACTCTGCCAAAGGTTTGGTCATGAGTCTTTGCTTTGAAAACACTGCTAGTTAGAGTCTTTCAGATGCGCTCAGTAGACTCCTGTCATACGTTCAATGCAAATCCCATCTGTCTTTCTAAATGAGGATTGATCATCTTACCCCATGTCTGCTCAATTGATTATCTTTTTTAGGTGTATAGATTTCATTATGTATATCATATCTTATAGGTCTATATAAGTGAGTATATCCCATGTTTGTCTTTCTCCTTCTGGGATATTTCACTCAGAATGATCTTTTCTAGATCCCACCATTTGCCTGCAAATTTCATGATTTCCTCCTTTTTGATTGCTGAGTAGTATTCCATTGTATAAAAATACCACAATTTCTGTACCCATTCCACCGGTGATGGACATCTGGGTTGTTTCCAGGTTCTGGCTATTACAAATAGAGCTGCTATAAACATGGTTGAGCAAGTGTCCTATTTGTGTACTTGAACAAACTTTGGGTATATACCTAGCAGTGGTATAGCTGGGTCTGGAGGAAGCACTATTCCTATTTGTCTTAGAAAGCGCCAGATAGCTTTCCAGAGTGGTTGTACCAGTTTACATTCCCACCAGCAGTGGAGCAGGGTTCCCCTTTCTCCACAACCTCTCCAGCATGTGTTATCGCTTGAGTTTTTCATCTTGGCCATTCTGATGGGTGTAAGGTGATATCTCAGGGTCGTTTTGATTTGCATTTCCCTGATGGCTAATGAGGATGAGCATTTCTTTAAGTGTTTTTCTGCCATTCGATATTCCTCTGTCGAGAATTCTCTGTTTAGCTCTGTTCCCCATTTTTTAAGTGGATTACTTGGATTGCTGCTTTTCAGCTTCTTTAGTTCTTTGTATATACTGGATATTAGTCCTCTGTCAGATAACGGGTTAGTGAAGATTCTTTCCCAATCTGTAGGCAGTCGTTTTGTTTTGATGACGGTATCCTTTGCTTTACAGAAACTTTTCAGTTTCATGAGGTCCCATTTATTGATTGTTGCTCTTAGAGCCTGTGCTGTTGGTGTTCTGTTCAGGAAGTTGTCTCCTGTGCCAATGAGTTCTAGGCTGTTCCCCACTTTTATTTCCAATTGATTTAGGGTATCTGATTTTATGTTGAGGTCCTTGATCCACTTTGACTTTAGTTTTGTGCAGGGTGATAAATATGGATCTATTTTCATTTTTCTGCATGTAGACATCCAGTTGGTCCAGCACCATTTGTTGAAGATGCTGTCTTTTTTCCATTGAATGGAATTGGCTTCTTTGTCGAATATCGAGTATTCATAGGTGTGTGGATTTATTTCTGGGTCTTCTATGCGGTTCCATTGATCCTCCTTTCTGTTTCTATGCCAGTACCATGCAGTTTTTATTACTGTTGCCCTGTAGTACAGCTTGAGATCAGGAATGGAGATACCTCCAGATGATCTGTTGTTGTACAGGATCGTTTTGGAGATTCTGGGTTTTTTGTTTCTCCATATGAAGCTGAGAATCTTTTTTTCAAGGTCTGTAAAGAATTGAGTTGGCATTTTGATGGGAATTGCATTGAATCTGTAGATTGCTTTTGGCAGTATGGCCATTTTCACAATGTTAATCCTACCAATCCATGAGCACGGGAGATCTTTCCATCTTCTGATATCTTCTTCGATTTCTTTCTTCAGAGACTTGAAGTTTTTCTCAAACAGGTCTTTCACTTGCTTGGTTAGGGTCACACCAAGGTACTTTATGTTATTAGTGGCTATTGTGAAGGGTGTTGTTTCCCTAATTTCTTTCTCAGCCTTTTTGTCTTTGATATATAGGAGGGCTTCTGATTTTTTTGAGTTGATTTTGTATCCTGCCACTTTGCTGAAGGTGTTTATCAACTGAAGGAGTTCTCTGGTTGATTTTTTGGGGTCGCTCATGTATACTATCATATCATCTGCAAATAGTGACACTTTGACCTCTTCCTTTCCGATTTGTATCCCCTTGATCTCCTTTAGTTGTCTTATTGCTCTGACTAGGACTTCAAGTACTATGTTGAAGAGATATGGGGACAATGGACAGCCTTGTCTTGTCCCTGATTTCAGTGGGATTGATTTAAGTTTCTCTCCATTGAGTTTGATGTTAGCTATAGGCTTGCTATATACTGCCTTTACTATGTTTAGGTATGTGCCTTGTATCCCTGATCTCTCCAAGACTTTAAACATGAATGGGTGTTGGACTTTGTCAAATGCTTTTTCGGCGTCTAAGGAGATGATCATGTGGTTTTTCTCCTTCAGTTTGTTTATGTAGTGGATTACATTGATGGATTTTCGTATGTTGAACCACCCTTGCATGCCTGGGATGAAGCCTACTTGGTCATGGTGGATGATATCTTTGATGTGTTCTTGGATTCGGTTTGCAAGTATTTTATTGAGTATTTTTGCGTCAATGTTTATAAGAGAGATAGGCCTAAAGTTCTCTTTTTTCGTTGGGTCTTTGTGTGGTTTAGGTATTAAGGTGACTGTGGCTTCATAGAATGAGTTTGGTAGTGTTCCTTCTGTTTCTATTTTGTGGAATAGCTTGAGGAGAATTGGAGTTAGCACTTCTTTGAAGGTCTTGTAGAATTCTGCGCTGAAGCCATCTGGTCCAGGGCTTTTTTTGGAGGGGAGACTGTTAATGACTGCTTCGATTTCCTTGGGAGATATAGGGCTATTCAGTCTTTCTACCTGATCTTGATTTAGTTTTGGTAGATGGAATCTTTCAAGAAAATTATCCATTTCATTTAGATTCTCAAATTTTGTGGCATATAGGCTTTTGTAGTATGACCTAATAATTGTTTGGATTTCCTCAATGTCTGTGGTTATTTCCCCATTTTCATTTCTGATTTTGCTGATCTGGATAGTTTCTCTCTGCTTTTTAGTTAGTTTGGCTAAGGGTTTGTCTATCTTGTTGATTTTCTCAAAGAACCAGCTTTTTGTTTCATTGATTCTTTGGATAGTTTTATTTGTTTCTATTTGATTGATTTCAGCCCTTTGTTTGATTATTTCCAGCTGTCTGCTCCTTTTGGGTGTATCTGCTTCTTTTTGTTCTAGGGTTTTCAGTTGGGCCATTAAGTTGTTTGTATGTGATGTTACGAATTTCTTCTTGCAGGCACTTAGTGCTATAAATTTTCCTCTGAGCACTGCTTTCAGTGTGTCCCATAAATTTGGGTATGTTGTGCCTTCCTTTTCATTGAATTCTAGGAAGTCTTTAATTTCTTTCTTTATTTCTTCCTTAACCCAGCTGTCATTGAGTAGTAAGTTGTTTAGTTTCCATGTGCGTGTCGGCTTTTTGTTGTTTCTGTTGTTGTTGAGGTCGAGCTTTAGTCCATGGTGGTCAGATAGTATACAAGGGATTATTTCAATCCTTTTGTATCTGTTGAGGTTGTGACCCACTATATGGTCTATTTTGGAAAAGGTTCCATGGGGTGCTGAAAAGAAGGTGTACTCTTTTGAGTTTGGGTGAAATGATCTGTAGATGTCTATTAGGTCCATTTGATTTAGGGATTCTGTGAGTGCTTTTATTTCCCTATTTGGTGTCTGTCTAGTTGATCTGTCCCTTGGTGAGAGTGGAGTGTTGAAGTCTCCCACTATTAAGGTATTAGGATCAATGTATGATTTAAGCTTTTTTTTTTTTTTTTTTTTTTTTCTTTTTTTTTTTTTTCAATGCAGTTTATTCAGGAACATTGAACAATCCTCGGACCCCGGGGAAAGCCAGCCCACAGATTAAATAGCCTCTGGGTAGCCAACCCAGGCGTGCCACGGGGGCAATGCAGATAGGTCCACATACATGGAAGCAAGCCAGATCCTCGGCCTTAGCCAAATGTGGAGTTGTTCCTGACAGAGAGCACTCACCATCGGGAAGTTGGAGGGCGGAAACCAGCTCCATCTTTAAGGCATAGCATTCTGCAGCTCTCTACAGTTCCCCCTTTTTGTTTTAGACGCATCAGACAAGAGTAGAGGTCTGATCTCTGATATTAGAAATAAATTGGGACTTTGTACAGATGTTCATTTAGGTGTCATCCACCCAAAGAGCATCGGACCCGTCCGATACCTTTTTCTCAGAGGCGGGACCTGGGGCATCAACCCGCATGCAATCAGACATGCTCTTCTCTGGGTCCAAAGCGGCTGACCCTGAGTGCAGTGCTTAGCCTCGCATCCTGAGCGTATCATTTTAGCTTTTTATGGTATCCAACCATGCTTGGGGAGAATGCCTTGCTTCAATGGCTGTAAAGGCCTGAATGATCATGGCTGCATCACACTGTTGTGAGACTCTAATCTTGCATATATACCACAGGCAAACCAAGGAGACCAACACCAGAAGGCCTGCTAACACTCCCATGCCCATAATGTTTCTTTTACGAATGTCGGTGCTCTTGTATTTGGGGCATAGATATTCAAGATTGTGATGTCCTCTTGGTGGATTTTTCCTTTGATGAGAATATAGTGGCCCTCCTTATCTTTTTTGATTAACTTGGGTTGAAAGTCTATTTTATTAGATATTAGGATGGCTACTCCAGCTTGTTTTCTGGAACCGTTTGCTTGAAAAACAGTTTTCCAGCCCTTTACTCTGAGGTAGTGTTTGTCTTTGTTGCATAGGTGTGTTTCTTGGATGCAACAGAATGTTGGATCCTGTTTCCTTAACCATTCTGTTAGCCTGTGTCTTTTTATTGGTGAGTTGAGTCCATTGATATTGATAGATAATAGTGACCAATGCATGTTAATTCCTTTTGTAATGGAGTCGATGATCTAACCCTGATTCATTGCTTGTTTTCTTTTCATTTTTGTTGGGACATTATCTGTATGCCCTGTTTTCTTGGGTGAATTTGTTTTCATTGGATTGGAGTTTTCCTTCTAGTATCTTCTGTAGGGATGGTTTGCTGTGTAGATATTGTATAAATTTAGTTTTGTCATGGAATATTTTGTTTTCTCCATCTATGTTGATTGAAAGCTTTGCAGGGTATAGTAGTCTGGGTTGACATTTGTGATCTCTTAGAGTCTCCATGATACTTGCCCAGGCCCTTCTGGCTTTCATAGTTTCTGATGAGAAGTCTGGCGTGATTCTGATAGGTCTACCTTCATATGTTACTTGGCCTTTTTCCCTTGCTGCTTTTAATATCTTTTCTTTGTTCTGTAGATTTAGTGTTTTGACTATGATGTGACATGATGTGTTTCTTTTCTGGTCTAGTCTATTTGGAGTTCTGTAGGCCTCTTGTATATTTATGGACATCTCTTTCTTTAAGTTGGGAAAATTTTCGTCTATGATTTTCTTGAAAATATTTTCTGGACCTTGGAGTCTGGAGTCTTCTTTTTCGTGAATTCCTATTATTCTTAGATTTTGTCTTTTCATAGCATCCTTGATTTCTTAGATATTTTGTGATTGGAACTTTTCTGATTTTACTTTTTCTTTGAGAGAAGTATCCATTTCTGCAAGTGTGTCTTCACCTCCAGAGATTCTCTCTTCCATCTCTTGTATTCTGTTGGTGATGCTTACTTTTGTCGTTCCTGATCTTTTCTCCAAGTTCTCCAGCTGAAGGGTTTTCTCATTTTGTGTTTTCTTTATTGATTGTAATTCTGTTTTCATGCCTTGCACCATTTCTTTCATGTGTTTGAATTTAGATTCCTGTCTCTCTACGATGGCCTCTATTTCTTTTTTCATTTCCTTCTTATATGCCACTAATTTTTCCTCTACTTGTGTATCTATTTGTTTGGCTATGTTTGCCTGTGTTTCTTTAAGCATATTGTCTATTTCTTCTTTCTTTGCCTCCAATTGACTGGCCATCTCTTTGAAAGACTTGTTCATTTCCTCCTTATGAGCCTCAAATAATTGGGCAAGCATGGCTTTAAAATCATTTTCCTGTGCTTCTGCTGAATTGGTGTATCCATCGATTTTGGGGTTTGCTGGTGAAGTCATGATGTCCTGATTTATGTTGGAAGTGTTCTTTCGCCTACCTCTGGCCATTGGCTTATCTGAAACCTTCCCTGTTTGTTTTTGGATTCTGCAGATCAGACTGGTGCTGTCTCTCTCTGGTGTCTGGAGAGTTCTTCAGGAAGCTGAGCACTCTCAGCGTGTGCTGAGGACTAGCTGTACCTGTGGGAGGAAAGTACACAGGCGCAAACGGGGCAAATGCAAGCGTGTGTGTGTGCGCGCGCGCGTGTGTGTCTGTGTGTGTAAGTGTGCGTGGATGAGTTTCTCGAGGGACAGAGTGATGGCTAATGTTGAACCCTTGAGTGTGTGGGAGGGGCTCTGTACTGTATATGTCGCAGGCGCTAATGATGATCGCAGCGCAATTTCTGGTATTAACTGTCTTAGCTCCTCAATCAGGCCCACAGGGCAGGAACTTCAATGTCCCTAGTGCCACTCTGTTTCCCAAAGTGGGTATGTGGGTGGGAGGGGGGTTCGATGCCTGGCTTCTGATTTAGAAGGACCCAGGATCTGGGGAACTGCAGATTCTCAAGGGTGCACTCACTTACAGGCAGGTCTCTTGGCCGAGATGGTGGTATCCGGGGCTCTCTGCTCTCTGGTTTGGCCCTGCTTCTTTGATGTGTTCCGCCAGTTCTGTGCTGCTGTCACTGCCAGGTTCTGAGGTCTTGCTGCAGCTGGAGATTTCAGGGTGGTCACTTCAGCAGGGATGGGGTAATCAGGCTCTCTGTTCTCTGGTTTGGCCCTGGTTAGTCTTAAACTGGAGGGCTGTGGTGCCCCGCCAGTTCAGTACTGCTCCGCTGCCACGTCCTGCTGTAACTGGAGACTGGCTTGCTAGTCCCAATGCTTTCTGGGAAGTCCTGGGATCTCTTCGTTGTGCTCTCCAAGCTTGGGAGGCCCAGTGCCTGGTGTGTCCAGGTTGTATGACGTTTCTGCCTGGTTTCGGTGAGTATATAGCGTATTCTCTGTCACTGTGGGATTGGGCGGATTGTACCGTCAGTGATGGCGATCCTGCGGAGCTAGTATGGTGTCTAGCAGATTCGCGTCCTGGGAGGATGGTGAAGCCGCTGCGCGAATCTGGGACTCCGGGGTACGTACTGCTGGCTTTTGTCTGCCGCTAAAGTGGTTGGGGCTCCGTCTCAGCGGTTGTATACCCCAGGCAGTTAGGTCTGCGCTGAGAAAGATGAGTCCGCTGTGCCGCTGTGCCCAGGAGGAAGGAGGTCTGGGGGAAGGGAGTGCAGCAAGAACAAAGGATCTTTTCTCTCCCTCCCCAAGCAAGTCTCCGGGTGACCGGAGGCCAAAGTTTTCACCTCCTGCGATGTTCTCTGGTGTTCAGAAAGCCTCGCTGTGGTTTTCCTGGGTTGGGGGTCCTTCCATTCTCCAACTCAGAAGATCAGGTATCCCACTGCTCAGAAACTGTGTGTGCTAGTCGCCATCTTGGCTCCGCCCGAGAACATTATTTTTAAGAAAATCAAGGTAACAAGAACCTGGCTCTTTGAAAAAAAATCAAGAAGATGGACAAACCCTTATCCAAACTAACTAAAAGACAAAGGGAGAATATACAAATTAACAAAATCAAAAATGAAAAGACATAACAGACACTGAAGAAATCCATAAAATAATCAGATCATACTTTAAAAAATTGTATACCATAAAATTGAAAAAAATAAAAGAAATGGATAGATTTCCCAATAGATGCCATTTACCAAAGCTACGTCTCAATCAGACACACACACACATACACACACACATGCACACACACAAAATTTAAATAGATCTATAATCTGTAACAGAGGCAGTCATTAAAATCTGTACCCTTTGATTTTCCAAAACCCTAGTTTATTTAGGGTTTTTAAATTCTTCTACCTACCTTCTATCCCACTGATCATAGGAAGGGGAGAAAGAAAGTTCTTAGAATAAAGGATTTTGTGGACCTTTTTTAGCAGTATTTCCTTGGGGCAAATACACTCTATGCTTTCCAGATACCAGCATTCCTAT
This sequence comes from Meriones unguiculatus, assembly GCF_030254825.1. NCBI lineage: Eukaryota > Metazoa > Chordata > Mammalia > Rodentia > Muridae > Meriones > Meriones unguiculatus. The sequence continues at coordinate 26,418,901 of NC_083353.1, read as the reverse complement.
CCAATAGACAACACCCAACAACAACATGAATTGGCACAATTCAGCAAAGAAAACAAGACTCCCAAAAAAAAACAGAGTCAGCAAAAGCTGCAAGACTCAGCTGGATTGCTACAAGAAGTTGTCTGCTCTGCAGTGTTTCTCTTTGAAAAGTTTAGAAAAATGAAGACCAGCAATGAGTAGCAATACAAATGCATATCTCCCTGTCTGTGGGCTTCTGTTTATCATAGCCCACACAAAGCTGTTTTACAACCTGAACATGCCATGCCCCTTGCACAGGACAGCTTCTAGCAAAACATCACTGGCTCTCTCATGTGTCAGTTTTCAGCTGGCCAAGATGATGTGTCCCTTCATGAGTTTGTTTTTAACTGAGGATAAACTACAAACATTTCAACACAAAAAATTTCCAAACCCAGAGACTTGCACATTCACATGGTTTTAGTGCAGAATTTTATTAGACATTCAAAGAAGAGCCAATACCAACACTTCTCAAATTATTCCAAAATATTACAAATGTATATTTCCAAATTCTTTTATGAGGCCAGAGTCACCCTGATATTCAAACCACAAAGATTACACGAAGATTACATAAAGATTACATAAAGACCGAGGATTATAAAAAAACTTCCCTTATAAATATACATAAAATATACTCAATAAAATAATTTCAAATCAATTTTACAAACACATCAAAAAAGATTATTCACCATATTCAAGTAGGCTTCATCCCAGAAATTCTGGGGTGGTACAAAATATAAAATCTGTCAGTACAATCTACCATGTAAATATATTGAAAGAAAAAAGTACATTATCAAATCATTATATGCTGAAAAAGGCTTTGAGAAAGTCCAATGGCCCTTCATGATAAAAGTCTTGTGGAGAGTAGAAATACACAGAGTATACACAAACATAATTAGGGAAATTTACAGCAAGCCTATAGCCAACAGCAAATTAAATGGTGAGAAACTCAAAGCAATTCCTCTAAAATCAGGAACAAGACAAGTTTGTCTCCTCTGTCCATATCTATTTAATATTGTACTTGTAGTTCTAGCTTGGACAGTAAGAAAACTGCAAGAGATCAAAGAAATACAAATTGGAAAAATAGTAGTCAAAATGTCAATAATTGCAAAAGATATGATAATATATATGAGAGATTCCAAAAATTCTGTCAGGGAACACCTACAGTTGATAAATACCTTCTGCAAAATGGCTGGGTACAAAATAACCTAAAAACAAACAAAACAAAAACCAGTAGCTCTCCTATAAACAAATGAAAAATAGGCTGAGGAATATATCAGGAAAACAACACAGTTGTTCACAATAGCCACAAATAATATAAAATATCTTGGGGTAACTCTAACTAAGCAAGCAAAATACTTCTATGACAAAAATGTTACAGAACTTTTCTTTATCTTTAGCAAATGAAATTTAAAGAAATATCAGAAGACAGAAAGATCTCTCATGCTCATGAATGGATAGGATTAACATAGTAAAAATGGCCATCCTTCTAAAAGCAATCTATAGATTCAACATAGTTCCTATCAAAACTTCAACACAATTCTTTTCAAAACTTGGAAAGTCAATACTTAATTTCATATGGAAAAGCAAAAAACAAAACAAAACAAAACAAAAAAAAAAAAAAAAAAACAGGATAGCTAAATGCATTCCTGAGCAATATTAGAATTTATGGAGTTATTGCCCTCCCTGATTTCAAATTGCACTACAAAGTCATAGTCATAAAAATCTCATGGCATTTGCATAAAAACAGACATGTCAATTAAATAAAATTAAATCATCGACCCACACATAAATCCACACACCTAAGGATAGTTGCTTTTTTATTATGAAGCTAGAAAGAAACAATGAGAAAAGAAAGCATCTTCAAGAAATTTTGCTGATATAACTGGATATATATATATATATATATCTATATATATATATGTATGTAGAAGAATTCAAAGAGATCAATATTTGCACAAACTTATGTCCAAGTGGAACAAAATCTCAACATATAAACAGACACATTGAACCTGACAGAAGAGCAAATAAGGAACAGCCTTGAACACATTGACACAGGAGACAATTTCTTAAACAGAATACTGATCAGGCAGGCACTAAGATCAACAATTAATAAATGGTACCTTGAATACTGAAATGCAAAGGACACCATCAATTAGAAAACATGGCAGCCTACAAAAGATTTTCATCAAATGTGCATGCAATGACGGGCTAATATACAAATTTTAAAAAAGAACTCAATAAATTAGACAACCAGTAACTAAACAATCCAATTAAAAATGGGGCAAAGAAATAAACAGGGAATTCTCAGAAGAGAAATCTAAATGGACAAGAAACATCCTTAGCCTTCAGGGAAATGCCAATCAAAACTAGTTGAAATTCCATCTTGCACCTGTCAGAACAGCCAAGATCAACAAAACAAGTGACAGGCAAGGATGTAGAAAAAGGCAAACACCTATTCATTTTTGTTGGGAAAGCAAACTTTACAACCACTATGTAAATCAATTTGGTGGTTCCTTAGAAATTTTGGTAATTGAGACCTCAAGATACAGCTATACCACTATTGGGCATATAGCCAAAAGACACTCCATCTTACCACAGGGACACTTGCTCAACCATATTCATAATGGCTTTAATTCATAATAGCCAGAATCTGGAAATATCCTAGATATTCCTCAATGGAAGAACGGATAAAGAAAATGTGGTATATTTTAAAAATGGAGTATTACTCAGGTTTTAGAAAAAAAATAGGATCATGAAATAGGCAGGAAAATGTATGGAACTGAAAAAAATCTTCCTGAGTTATGAATTATATAAAGTTGATGGGCTGCTTGATCTTTCTGTGGGTTCTCTAGCAACTAGAGGTGGGGCATCTCTAAATTGGGCTCTGTTGCCTGCCTTTGAATCCTTTTCCCCTAGCAGGGCCTTGTCTTGCCTCAAGGGAAGAGGAGGCACTTAGTCCTGATGAGACTTGATGTGCCAATGCAGATTGGTATGCTGTGCAGGGAGACTCCATTCTCTGAGTAAGAAGGGGGAAGGGGATAGTGAAAGTGGATGGGAGGGTTGGAATGGGGAAGAGGTAGTAGACCTGCAATTGTGATGTACAATGAACAAATAAATTAGTGGAATAAAATAAGGACCATGAAATTCACACACAAATGAATTAAACTAGGAAAAAAATTATCCTGAATGTGGTAACCCATACACAGAAAGACAAACATGATATGTATTTAGAAGAAGATATTAGCTGTCAAGTGTAGGATAATCACACTGCAATCCACACAATAAGAGAAGCTGAGTAAAAGGAAGCGTTCTAGGTTGGATAGCATGGATATCTTTGGAAAGTGGAAATAAAATAAATATTGAGGGTAGACAGGTAATGGGGCGCATGGTGGGGATAGAAACAGAAAGTGAGAAAGAGGCAGAGGGAGAGAGTATAATGAGAGACAACTTGAGTCTCTGAACATTTAGGCGGTAACATAGAATCCTGGTGCAATGGGATCTTCTGGGAACCTATGAGGGTGAACCTAAAAAACCCTCCTAGTAATAGAGTATATAGAACCTGAACATAAACAGGTAAACAGGTTAAGTTCCCACTTGTGGGACTGGGACACTAACTCAGCCACAAAACCTTCTAGCCACAACCTATTCTCTGTAAGATGTGCTGCAGCAGTGGTGGCAGAGTTTGTGGTTATGGGTAACCAATGACTGGCCTAACTTGAGGACCAAGCCATAAGAGAGTGCCCATGCCTGAAACTTCCTGGATGACCAGGAACCCAAAGGTAGATGCCTCAAAGATCTAGTGTTAAACTATGTAATACTGATTTTTTAAAAAAAGTCAATGAGGTGTCCCGGAGTCTCAGATTCATGCAGCGGCTGCACCATCCTCCCAGGGCACGAATCTGCTAGACACCATACTAGCTCTGCAGGATCGCCATCACTGACGGTACTGCCCGCCCAATCCCACAGTGACAGAGAATACACTATATACTCACCAAAACCAGGCAGAAACATCATACAACCTGGACACACCAGGCGCTGGGCCTCCCAGTCTTGGAGAGCACAGTGAAGAGACCCCAGGACTTCCCAGAAAGCATTGGGACTAGCGACCCAGTCTCCAGTTACAGCAGGACTTGGCAGTGGAGCAGCACTGAACTGGAGGGGCGCCACAACCCTCCAGTTTAAGACTAACCAGGGCCAAACCAGAGAACAAAGAGCGTGATTACCCCATCCCTGCTGAAGTGACCACCCTGAAATCTCCAGCTGCAGCAAGACCTCAGAACCTGGCAGTGACAGCAGCACAGAACTGGCGGAACACATCAAAGAAGCAGGGCCAAACCAGAGAGCAGAGAGCCCAGGATACCAGGATCTATGCCAAGAGACCTGCCTGTAAGTGAGTGCACCCTTGAGAATCTGCAGTTCCCCAGATCCTGGGTCCTTCTAAATCAGAAGCCAGGCATCGAACCCCCCTCCCACCCACATACCCACTTTGGGAAACAGAGGGGCACTAGGGACATTGAAGTTTCTGCCCTGTGGGCCTGATTGAGGAGTTTAGGCAGTTAATGCCAGAAATTGCGCCGCTATCATCTTTAGCACCTGCGACATATACAGTGCAGAGCCCCTCCCACACACTCAAGGGTTCAACATTAGCCATCAATCTGTCCCTCGAGAAACACTTCCACGCACACTTACACACACAGACACACACACGCGCGTGCACACACGCTTGCATTTGCCCCGTTTGTGCCTGCGTACTTTCCTCCCACAGGTACAGCTAGTCCTCAGCACACGCTGAGAGTGCTCAGCTTCCTGAAGAACTCTCCAGACACCAGAGAGAGACAGCACCAGTCTGATAAGCAGAATCCAAAAACAAACAGGGAAGGTTTCAGATAAGCCAATGGCCAGGGGTAGGCAAAGAACACTTCCAACATAAATCAGGACATCATGACTTCACCAGCAAACCCCCAAATTGATGGATACTCCAATTCGGCAGAAGCACAGGAAAATGATTTTAAAGCGATGCTTGCCCAATTATTTGAGGCTCATAAGGAGGGAATGAACAAGTCTTTCAAAGAGATGGCCAGTCAATTGGAGGCAAAGAAAGAAGAAATAGACAATATCTTTAAAGAAACACAGGCAAACATAGCCAAACAAATAGATACACAAGTAGAGGAAAAATTAGTGGCATATAAGAAGGAAATGAAAAAAGAAATAGAGGCCATTGTAGAGAGACAGGAATCCAAATTCAAACACATGAAAGAAATGGTGCAAGGCATGAAAACAGAATTACAATCAATAAAGAAAACACAAAATGAGAAAACCCTTCAGCTGGAGAACTTGGAGAAAAGATCAGGAACCACAAAAGTAAGCATCACCAACAGAATACAAGAGATGGAAGAGAGAATCTCTGGAGGTGAAGACACACTAGCAGAAATGGATACTTCTCTCAAAGAAAAAGTAAAATCAGAAAAGTTCCAATCACAAAATATCCAAGAAATCAAGGATGCTATGAAAAGACAAAATCTAAGAATAATAGGAATTCATGAAAAAGAAGACTCCAGACTCCAAGGTCCAGAAAATATTTTCAAGAAAATCATAGACGAAAATTTTCCCAACTTAAAGAAATAGATGTCTATAAATATACAAGACACCTACAGAACTCCAAATAGACTAGACCAGAAAAGAAACACATCACGTCACATCATAGTCAAAACACTAAATCTACAGAACAAAGAAAAGATATTAAAAGCAGCAAGGGAAAAAGGCCAAGTAACATATGAAGGTAGACCTATCAGAATCACGCCGGACTTCTCATCAGAAACTATGAAAGCCAGAAGGGCCTGGGCAAGTATCATGGAGACTCTAAGAGATCACAAATGTCAACCCAGACTACTATACCCTGCAAAGCTTTCAATCAACATAGATGGAGAAAACAAAATATTCCATGACAAAACTAAATTTATACAATATCTACACAGCAAACCATCCCTACAGAATATACTAGAAAGAAAACTCCAATCCAATGAAAACAAATTCACCCAAGAAAACAGGGCATACAGATAATGTCCCAACAAAAATGAAAAGAAAACAAGCAATGAATCAGGGTTAGATCATCGACTCCATTACAAAAGGAATTAACATGCATTGGTCACTATTATCTATCAATATCAATGGACTCAACTCACCAATAAAAAGACACAGGCTAACAGAATGGTTAAGGAAACAGGATCCAACATTCTGTTGCATCCAAGAAACACACCTATGCAACAAAGACAAACACTACCTCAGAGTAAAGGGCTGGAAAACTGTTTTTCAAGCAAACGGTTCCAGAAAACAAGCTGGAGTAGCCATCCTAATATCTAATAAAATAGACTTTCAACCCAAGTTAATCAAAAAAGATAAGGAGGGCCACTATATTCTCATCAAAGGAAAAATCCACCAAGAGGACATCACAATCTTGAATATCTATGCCCCAAATACAAGAGCACCGACATTCGTAAATGAAACATTATTAAAGCTTAAATCATACATTGATCCTAATACCTTAATAGTGGGAGACTTCAACACTCCACTCTCACCAAGGGACAGATCAACTAGAAAGACACCAAATAGGGAAATAAAAGCACTCACAGAATCCCTAAATCAAATGGACCTAATAGACGTCTACAGATCATTTCACCCAAACTCAAAAGAGTACACCTTCTTTTCAGCACCCCATGGAACCTTTTCCAAAATAGACCATATAGTGGGCCACAAAGCAAGCCTCAACAGATACAAAAGGATTGAAATAATCCCTTGTATACTATCTGACCACCATGGACTAAAGCTCGACCTCAACAACAACAGAAACAACAAAAAGCCGACACGCACATGGAAACTAAACAACTTACTACTCAATGACAGCTGGGTTAAGGAAGAAATAAAGAAAGAAATTAAAGACTTCCTAGAATTCAATGAAAAGGAAGGCACAACATACCCAAATTTATGGGACACACTGAAAGCAGTGCTCAGAGGAAAATTTATAGCACTAAGTGCCTGCAAGAAGAAATTCGTAACATCACATACAAACAACTTAATGGCCCAACTGAAAACCCTAGAACAAAAAGAAGCAGATACACCCAAAAGGAGCAGACGGCTGGAAATAATCAAACTAAGGGCTGAAATCAATCAAATAGAAACAAATAAAACTATCCAAAGAATCAATGAAACAAAAAGCTGGTTCTTTGAGAAAATCAACAAGATAGACAAACCCTTAGCCAAACTAACTAAAAAGCAGAGAGAAACTATCCAGATCAGCAAAATCAGAAATGAAAATGGGGAAATAACCACAGACATTGAGGAAATCCAAACAATTATTAGGTCATACTACAAAAGCCTATATGCCACAAAATTTGAGAATCTAAATGAAATGGATAATTTTCTTGAAAGATTCCATCTACCAAAACTAAATCAAGATCAGGTAGAAAGACTGAATAGCCCTATATCTCCCAAGGAAATCGAAGCAGTCATTAACAGTCTCCCCTCCAAAAAAAGCCCTGGACCAGATGGCTTCAGCACAGAATTCTACAAGACCTTCAAAGAAGTGCTAACTCCAATTCTCCTCAAGCTATTCCACAAAATAGAAACAGAAGGAACACTACCAAACTCATTCTATGAAGCCACAGTCACCTTAATACCTAAACCACACAAAGACCAAACGAAAAAAGAGAACTTTAGGCCTATCTCTCTTATAAACATTGACGCAAAAATACTCAATAAAATACTTGCAAACCGAATCCAAGAACACATCAAAGATATCATCCACCATGACCAAGTAGGCTTCATCCCAGGCATGCAAGGGTGGTTCAACATACGAAAATCCATCAATGTAATACACTACATAAACAAACTGAAGGAGAAAAACCACATGATCATCTCCTTAGACGCCGAAAAAGCATTTGACAAAGTCCAACACCCATTCATGTTTAAAGTCTTGGAGAGATCAGGGATACAAGGCACATACCTAAACATAGTAAAGGCAGTATATAGCAAGCCTATAGCTAACATCAAACTCAATGGAGAGAAACTTAAATCAATCCCACTGAAATCAGGGACAAGACAAGGCTGTCCATTGTCCCCATATCTCTTCAACATAGTACTTGAAGTCCTAGCCAGAGCAATAAGACAACTAAAGGAGATCAAGGGGATACAAATCGGAAAGGAAGAGGTCAAAGTGTCACTATTTGCAGATGATATGATAGTATACATGAGCGACCCCAAAAAATCAACCAGAGAACTCCTTCAGTTGATAAACACCTTCAGCAAAGTGGCAGGATACAAAATCAACTCAAAAAAATCAGAAGCCCTCCTATATATCAAAGACAAAAAGGCTGAGAAAGAAATTAGGGAAACAACACCCTTCACAATAGCCACTAATAACATAAAGTACCTTGGTGTGACCCTAACCAAGCAAGTGAAAGACCTGTTTGAGAAAAACTTCAAGTCTCTGAAGAAAGAAATCGAAGAAGATATCAGAAGATGGAAAGATCTCCCGTGCTCATGGATTGGTAGGATTAACATTGTGAAAATGGCCATACTGCCAAAAGCAGTCTACAGATTTAATGCAATTCCCATCAAAATACCAACTCAATTCTTTACAGACCTTGAAAAAAAGATTCTCAGCTTCATATGGAGAAATAAAAAACCCAGAATCTCCAAAAAGATCCTGTACAACAACAGATCATCTGGAGGTATCTCCATCCCTGATCTCAAGCTGTACTACAGGGCAACAGTAATAAAAACTGCATGGTATTGGCATAGAAACAGAAAGGAGGATCAATGGAACCACATAGAAGACCCAGAAATCAATCCACATACATATGAATACTCGATATTTGACAAAGAAGCCAAATCCATTCAATGGAAAAAAGACAGCATCTTCAACAAATGGTGCTGGACCAACTGGATGTCTACATGCAGAAAAATGAACATAGATCCATATTTATCACCCTGCAGAAAACCAAAGTCAAAGTGGATCAAGGACCTCAACATAAAACCAGATACCGTAAATCAAGTGGAAATAAAAGTGGGGAACAGCCTAGAACTCATTGGCACAGGAGACAACTTCCTGAACAGAACACCAACAGCACAGGCTCTAAGAGCAACAATCAATAAATGGGACCTTATGAAACTGAAAAGTTTCTGTAAAGCAAAGGATACCGTCATCAAAACAAAATGACTGCCTACAGATTGGGCAAAAATCTTCACTAACCCTGTATCTGACAGAGGACTAATATCCAGTAGATACAAAGAACTAAAGAAGCTGAAAAGCAGCAAACCAAGTAATCCACTTAAAAAATGGGGAACAGAGCTAAATAGAGAATTCTCGACAGATGAATATCGAATGGCAGAAAAAAACTTAAAGAAATGCTCATCCTCATTAGTCATCAGGGAAATGCAAATCAAAACAACCCTGAGATATCACCTTACACCCATCACAATGGCCAACATGAAAAACTCAAGCGATAACACATGCTGGAGTGGTTGTGGAGAAAGGGGAACCCTCCTCCACTGCTGGTGGGAATGTAAACTGTTACAACCACTCTGGAAAGCTATCAGGCACTTTCTAAGACAATTAGGAATAGTGCTTCCTCAAGACCCAGCTATACCACTGCTAGGTATATACCCAAATTCATTCAAGTACACAAAAGGGATGCTTGCTCAACCATGTTTATAGCAGCTTTATTTGTAATAGCCAGAACCTGGAAACAACCCAAATGTCCATCAACGGAGGAATGGGTACAGAAATTGTGGTATTTTTACACAATGGAATACTGCTCAGCAATCAAAAAGGAGGAAATCATGAAATTTGCAGGCAAATGGTGGGATCTAGAAAAGATCTTTCTGAGTGAAATATCCCAGAAGGAGAAAGACAAACATGGGATATACTCACTCATCTAGACCTATAAGATATGATAAACATAATGAAATCTATACACCTAAAAAAGATAATCAATTGAGCAGACATGGGGTAAGATGATCAATCCTCATTCAGAAAGACAGATGGGATGTGCATTGAATGTATGACAGGAGTCTACTGAGCGCATCTGAAAGACTCTAACTAGCAGTGTTTTCAAAGCAAAGACTCATGACCAAACCTTTGACAGAGTACAGGGAATCATAAGAAAGAAGGGGAGTTAGTCTGATGGGGAAAGGATAGGAGCTCCACAAGGACCAAATACATCTGGGCACAGGGTCTTTTCTGAGACTGACATTCAACCAAGGACCATGTATGGATATAACCTAGAACCTCCACTCAGATGTAGCCTGTGGTAGCTCAGTAACCAATTGGTTTCCCAAAGTGAGGGGAACAAGGACTATTTCTAACAGGAACTCAATGACTGGCTCTTTGGTCTCCCCACCCCCGAAGGGAGGAGCAGTCCTGTTAGGCCACAGAGGAGGGCTTTGCAGCCAGTCCTGAAGATACCTGATAAAACAGGATCAGATGAATGGGGAGGAGGTCCCCCCTATCAGTGGACTTGGAAAGGGGCATGGTGGAGATGAGAGAGGGAGGGAGGGACTGGGAGGGAATGAGGGATCAGGACACGGCTGGGATACAGAGTTAATAAAATGTAACTGATAAAAAAAATAATAATAAAATAAAAAAGTCAATGAAATGATAGCTTACAATATTCTGCTATATTCATAGATGCTGCCTAGTTCAATAGTGATCAGAGGGGGAGCCCCCATAGTGAAGGGAGCAAATACAGTAATCTACTTCCAAACATTAGCGTTAACTCAGGGAGCCGGGAGAAAGAGGAGGAGGACAGAGGATTGTTGGAGCCAAAAAGTTCAAGGACACCACGAGAACATGGCCTAATTAGTCAACTAAGGAGAATTCATAAGGAGGGCAATGAAATACTCCAAAAGACACAGACTGAAGTGTTGTATAAAGTTATTAATATTTATGATGGGTTTAACTTCTGGTATTGCTGCTGTTAATCCTCAGCAGCTGTAAAACCAAATCACCACACAGAGACTGGGTTTTTAGTTAACCTAGAACACAATGCTGGGCAATATTTACTCCCTCCTAAACCTCCATGCCCTCAGTTTCCTAACATTTAGATTTCCCACATTATACTTGCTTTTTGTGAAATCTTAGGTCTGGTTCATGCTCCAAGTCCTCCAAGCTCTCCTCCCGCTCTGCTCTCCTAGTGCACCCCTCTCCTCGAGCTCCTCCTCGTTCTCTAGCTCCTCCTCGTTCTCTAGCTCCTCCCCTCTTTCCTGTCCTCTGGCTCCTCCCATTGCACAACATTGTATCCAGCTGCTTTATTTGTGTCCTGTTTACACAAGAGCTGGGACAGGATGCTTATAGTGAGTATCACAATGCAATATCCAAATTGAAACCAGAGAGTTGTGGGTGGGGAAATCAGCATTTGAATTAACAAGGGTAAGGCATATACATTTTAAAAGAACATTATACCAACATTTCCCCCTTTAAGTCCAATAAAGGCTCTTTTTCTTTCAATACAACAATAATTATGAAATTATGAAAACTGTTAGGTAAGATCTACACATGCAATGTCTAGTCCATGTGTATTTAGCACATGGAGAGGGTATCTTAGGAGAAAGTGTCTGATTATCCTATCTATCTTGATAAGTTTAAAATTCTATACTTAAATTAACTTTTATCCTTATTGGTATTAAATATATATAAAGATTTCTCAATTTCTAAACAACTTAAGCTTAAATGTGGTACTGTAATTATTTGTTCTTCAACCCCATCAGAGACTTGAGACGGAATAAAATTAGTTATGAGAGTAAATAGGAAGTGCATGTTAGCAGCTTCCAAAAAATAAAAAATTGACAGAGACAGTTTGCTGCTGAACAGTTAGTCACCCATAACTCTCTATAACATTGGAGCATCATCTTCAGCCTTCTGGCTCAGAATATTTTGACAGACATATACGTGAAGCAGGAACTTTTTAGGACTTGCTTACCCTGTCTTGGCAGAGTTTGGCAGTTGACTTGTCCTGCATTTAAGCTTGCCCATTTTAGGCAGAATTTGTCTGTTGTGAAGCGAGGGTATTTTCTTTACCCGAGTGGCTTGTTTGCCACATTTGAAGCCATCTCCATATGGAGGTTCTTCGATGCTCATTATCTTCTTTCAGGTAGGTGGGGTGCTGCCAGGAAATGACTTGTCTCATTGTCAAAGAATCTTTAAAATAATAAGAACATTTTAAATGCCATATTCTGTAGGTCTCCGAAGTTTTTGAAGACTACCTATCTTTATGTAATCGCTTTGTATACAAAATCATATTTATCTGTCAAACCTACAAGATATACTCCTGTGACAAATTAAACTAGTGTCTGACATGACTTTGAGTTGAATAACTAACAATTAACTTGTATACCTAATATCCTAACCACCTTTTAATAGTAGTTTAAAAATATTGGAAGTAACCTTGACTTTTTATCAATATACTAAAGCTTATACCAATGTATTAAAAATACTTATTTTTGCATCAATATGCAAAATCCTATACCAGAGTTAAAATTAACCTTATTTGTGAATAACAAATAAAACCTTAAGTTGAGTAGATTCAATAATCTACCCTTTTTCTATTTCTATAAAATATCCCTGTATATTCCTTGTTTCACTTGGAATAAGACCATTAATAATAAACATCTCCCAATGACAATAAAATTTTGTAGCCATATCAAACAACCAAAAACATACCCAACCCCCTTTAAAGGAAATTGGACGCCATTCTCATGAGTTTCTTCTAGCTGACACTGTGGACATGTAGAAATCCTATAGGGGGCCCAAATAAAAATGGTTAATTAAGCAAGTAATAACATTTGTGGTCCATTAACATTTGAATGTTGAGAAATTTCAGGCTTAATAAAAGTCTTTTTTGGAACAGTCCACAATGCTGGACCAGTTAAAATTAGTGGCTTTCTTCAAAGTTCTTTTGGGAGCAGGCTTTGATGTGAAACGGCAGTTGAAGAAGTTGAGGCAGGTACAAGCAGAATGCTGGACGTGCAAGATGCTGGAACAGATGTGTCAGTTTCTCAACATGCTGAAGAATGATTCTGTTAGGTTTGCTCTAGCATCTCTGTTGTCTAGTTCTTTTGTTCTGCAAACATATAATTTCTCACAAGCATTATAGAGTTCTAAAATTATAAATGTATGAGAGGTGCAGGATGAAACTAAAATGTAAGCCAATTTTATCTATGCAAATTAAAAGGTTAGCATAATACATTTTGAGGATATTATAGCCAAGAATTATTGGCCAAGTATTGATGGAGTTCTGACTGGAGACATTTTTTATGTCTGTCAGTTTCAGAGGTATTTCCAGGTAAAGGGATTATCAATTTATGTTACCTGTTCTGTTTGATCTTGATTTCTCTCCTCTTCTGAGTGGCTAAGGTCTTCCGGTGGTCTTCCACTGTCATTTCTGATTTTTATTAGTTTTGAAGGAACCCATAATTTCTCTTCTCCTGCATGAACATAAGCAAAACCTCTTCCCCAGCGTAACACATTCCCCACTCTCCACTGTGAAGTTAGGGTATCTTTGAAATATATAGGCTGACATAATTCAGCAGTTTTTTCTATAACCCAGTGTCTCTCCGCAGCTGTTGTTTGTTGTTCATTAACATTTAAGAAATTTAAGGTCAACAAAGCATTATGTAATCTGTCTCTGGGGGTTTTTAATACCCCTCTGTGTTTGTTAAGCATGTCCCTTAAAGTACGATTGGATCTTTCAATAACTGCTTGACCAGTAGGATTGTGAGGTATACCTGTGACATGCTTCATCTTGTAATATGTAAAAAATCCTTCCATTTTATTAGAGACATACGCTGTAGCATTATCAGTCTTAAATTGTTTAGGTATGCCCATAATTGCCATCACTTCTAATAAATGGGTAATAACTGAATCAGCCTTTTCAGAGCTTAAGGCTGTTGCCCACTGAAACCCTGAATATGTGTCTATAGTATGGTGCACATATTTCAATTTACCAAACTCTGTAAAATAAAGCACGTCCATGTGCCAAATTTCATTTCTTTGGTTACCTTTAGGGTTACTTCCTGCAGGGAGTGGAGTTTGGCTATATAAAGAACAAGCTGGGCATTTTCTCACAATGTCTTTGGCTTGTTGCCAAGTGATAGAAAAGTCTCTTTCTAAACCTTTGCTGTTAACATGGTGTTTTTTATGAAATTCTGAGGCCTCTAACACGCTTCCTATCAATAGTTCATCAATTTCATCATTGCCTTGTGCTAGAGGACCTGGTAAACCTGTATGAGATCTGACATGTGTTATATACAATTGATTATTTCTATTTCTGATTACTGGTTGTAATTGAAGGAAGAGTGAAGTTAAGTCTGAATTATCCTGAATTAGATCAGCAGTTTCTATATGCAGAACAACTCTTTCTGCATATTGAGAGTCAGTGACTATATTAAGAGAGTCCTGAAAATCTGATAACACCAAGAGAATTGCATATCATTCTGATTTTTGAACTGAATCATATGGACTCTCCACCACTTTACTCAGATTTTCTGACTTATAACCTGCCTTTTTTGATTTATTGGCATCTGTATAAAATGTGGGAGCTCCAGAAATTGGAGTTCCTTTTACTATATGAGGGAGAATCCAATTGGTTTTTTTATAAACTGAAGTCGCTTGCTTTTTGGGTATTTGTTGTTGATTTCTCCCAAAAATTCACACCAAGCTCTTTGCCAATATTCGTTGTCTGCCCATAATGACAAAATCTCAGCATTGGTAAAGGGCACCACAATTTCAGCTGGATCTATTCCAGCCAGTTGACGAAGTCTCATTTTTCCTTTTAGGATCAATTCAGAAACCTTTTCTATATAGGTTTTTAGTTTTTTGTTTTGTTTGTGTGCCAAAAATATCCATTCTAAAATATAGTCCTCCCTCTGCATAAGAATTCCTGTGGGAGAATGAGTGGAGGGCAAAATAACCAAAATACAGGCCCTCTTTGGATCAATACGGTCTATACATGCATCTTGTAATTTCCTTTCTACCAGAGCCAATTCCTTTTCAGCTTCAGCTGGTAACGTTCTTGGACTATTTAAGTCCTTATCACCCTGTAAGGTTTGAAATAAGTTACTTATCTCTTGAGTAGCTAAAGCAAGGGTAGGCCGTAGCCAGTTAATATCTCCCAGCAATTTTTGAAAATCATTAAGAGTTCTTAGCTGTTTTTTTCTAATTTGTACTTTTTGTGGTCAAATTTTCTGTAGACCTATTTTATATCCTAGGTAATTAATAGGATCTCCTCTTTGTATTTTTTCGGGAGCAATCTGTAATCCCCAACAAGGCAAAGTTCTATTTATTTTATCAAAAATATTTTCTAAGGTTTTCATATCTGAATCAGCTAATAAAATATCATCCATATAGTGGTAAATTATGGATTGAGGAAACTGCTTACGAATTACCTCCAACGGTTGTTGTACAAAATATTGGCACAAAGCAGGACTGTTTAACATCCCCTGTGGTAAGATCCTCCAGTGATACCTCTTTATTGGACATCTTCTATTCAAAGTGGGTACTGAGAAAGCAAACCTTTCCCTATCATGTTCATGTAAAGGAATTGTGAAAAAGCAATCCTTTAAATCAATCACTATAATAGGCCATTCTTTAGGTAACAAGGAAGGCAGTGGGATTCCAGATTGTAACGATCCCATTGGCTGAATAATTTTGTTAATTGCTCTTAGATCTGTTAACATCCTTCATTTGTCAGATTTCTTTTTGATGACAAATACCGGAGAATTACAAGGGCTGTTGGACTCCTCTATATGTTGAGCCTCCAGCTGTTCCAGGACTAGCTGTTCTAGTGCCAGTAATTTTTCTTTACTCATAGACCATTGTTCAATCCATATAGGTTGGTTAGCCAACCACCTCAGTGGTAAGGCTGTGGGAATTTTATTAGCAGTGGCTTCCTAACAGGCAGTTGAAGAGACGGCCTCTGCTGTATTTTGTTTATGGACAGCCTGGACAGTCTGAAACTGTTTTTGATGACATTTTTTTTAATAATTTTAGCTTCTTTATCAGGAGTATTACCTCTTTTTTGGCTTGTCTCAGAACTTGGGGGGATGTTAATCTGGGTCTTCCATTGTTGTAACAGATCTCTTCCCCATAAGTTTATGGCTATCTCAGCCACGTATCGTTTTAGTTTTCCTATTTGACCTCCTGGTCCTATACATTTAAGCCGTTTAACACCTAACACTTTGTTTCACTTTAGATAAATTCCCAACTCCTTGGAATTGAATATCCACCTCCTGAAGTGGCCAATTTGGAGGCCAGGATTTACAAGTAAGAATTGTGACATCAGCCCCAGTATCTACCAAGCCTTCAATTTCAATATTATTTAAAATTATCTTTAACTTTGGCCTTTGATCATTTATAGAGGTTTGCCAATATATTTGTTTTTTGTTCTCCTGGTTTTTTGATTTATCTATAGAATCTGGTTTGGCCTCACTGTCCAAGTTTTTAATGTTTATTCCCAGAGCAGTGGTGTTTAATTTTCTTGTGGAGGAGTATCCCTGTCCTGTTCTGGGGCCTGCAAGAGGCCCCCTTGGGCGTTTTTTGATAAAGGATTACCCCATTTATCTATGAATGCTCTAATTCACTAGGCCAGTGACGACCCTTGCCACATCTTCTGCATATTCTAGGAAGCATAGGCTCCCTTCTTGAATTATATTGGTTTTCCTGGTAATTTCTTCTGTAGTAATCTCGCCCATCACAATTACAACATCTCCCAAGGTCTTTTGAGGTAGCTTCTCTTACCAAGGTCAAATTGGGTGAATGAGGTCTAATATCAATCATATTTCTAATCCATTCGTCTATTGGAGCAGATCTTGCTCTTAATGGCCTTATTGCCTCTTTGCATTCGGTATTAGCATTTTCAAAAGCTAAAGATTCTATTAGTGCTTTTCTAGCTAGTGGATCTGATATACTTCTATCCACAGCTGAAGTCAATCTTTGTGAAAAGTTAGTAAATGTTTCACTTGGACCTTGTATGACCTGGGAGAATGGCTCAAGCCTTTTTCCTGATTCCTCAACCTTGTCCCAAGCATTTCAGGCTGCTAAGCGACATAATGCTAAGGTTTCTTCGTTATATACAGCTTGTATCTCTGTGTCAGCATACTGGCCATCACCAAGCAGCTGTTCCTTAGAAACACCAACACCTCTGGCTCTATTTTTGGGTGCTATCTCTCTAGCCTCTTCTCTCCACCATGATAGCCACTGTAAATATGGCCCAGGTTCTAATATTGCCTTTGCCATATCCTCCCAATCCTTGGGGATTACTCTACTTTTGATTGACCAGGAAGTCAACATTTGTTTTACAAATGGTGAATGCATTCCAAAATTAGTAACACTTTCCATAAATTTCCTCAGATCTAGCACTTCCACAGGGCGCCATTCAGCTTCATGATAATTCAGTGGATGATCATCATCTGCTGGTTTCTGCTGTATAGTGACTGGATAAGCCAACGTTGGTTTTCTAAACACCTTTGGTTGGCTTTCTTTATTTTTGTCTTTTGCCTCTACCTGAGTATTTTCTTTACTTAGTATTCTAAACTCTTCTCTTAAGGTCTGCACCCATATTTCATACCTATCTCCCTGTTGTTTGTTTTGTTCAATAATCTCTTGAATCTCTTGTTTCATGCTTCTCTTCCAACTTTTAATTTTTTCTTTATATTGTTCTAGTTGTTCTTTGTGCTGTTCCAGTATCTTTTCTAAAACCTCTGCCCTATCTTCCTGTAGTTGATTGCGTTCTGTAAGTTTTTGTATCTCTTGTTTTTGGTCCTGTTTCCAGTCTTCATTTTTTCCTTTATGTTGTTCTAGTTGTTCTTTGTGCTGTTCCAGTATCTTTTCTAAAGCCTTTGCCTTCGAGAAGACATAAAAGGCTAATGCAATGATTAAGGTTAAATTGAGGACTATGAATGTAAGCATAGTTACAATTTCTAGACTTTCCTTTATTTCAGTCTTAAAACCATAGAATAGATTATCAGCCAAGCTCCAAGAAATCTGTTTTATTGTTTCTTCCATCCTGTTAGACTGTAGTGGCAGCTAGTTTTGTTAGGGAAGTCTCAGGTCTGCCCACAGTAGGCTGCCTTTTGCTCCAAGGCCTGTTTAAGAGTCTCTCTTAAAGAGACAGTAACTGACCTGAGAGTTTTTAGATTTTAAGTTTGGTTTACATCACTGGGAGCTTATTCCCCCCACCAAATTATGATAAAGTATGATTTAAAGGGTGTGGATTCTTAGATTAGTTGGGCGCCATTTGTTGTATAAAGTTATTAATATTTACTATGGGTTTAACTTCTGGTATTGCTGCTGTTAATCCTCAGCAGCTGTAAAACCAAATCACCACACAGAGACTGGGTTTTTAGTTAACCTAGAACACAATGCTGGGCAATATTTACTCCCTCCTAAACCTCCATGCCCTCAGTTTCCTAACATTTAGATTTCCCACATTATACTTGCTTTTTGTGAAATCTTAGGTCTGGTTCATGCTCCAAGTCCTCCAAGCTCTCCTCCCACTCTGCTCTCCTAGTGCACCCCTCTCCTCGAGCTCCTCCTCGTTCTCTAGCTCCTCCCCTCTTTCCTGTCCTCTGGCTCCTCCCATTGCACAACATTGTATCCAGCTGCTTTATTTGTGTCCTGTTTACACAAGAGCTGGGACAGGATGCTTATAGTGAGTATCACAATGCAATATCCAAATTGAAACCAGAGAGTTGTGGGTGGAGAAATCAGCATTTGAATTAACAAGGGTAAGGCATATACTTTTTAAAAGAACATTATACCAACACTGAAGCAACATCATGGAGCCTGCATGGGTCTGAGCTTGGTCTTCTGTGTACATGCTGTGGTTGTTTGATTTGGGGGTTTTTGTGGAACTCCTAAGAGTTGGAGTAGGGTATCTCTGACTCTTTTGGATGTCAACATTTTTTTCCTCCAACTGAGTTGCTTTGTCCAACCTTGATACGATGGTTTATGCATAGTCTTATAGAATTTTGGTATGCCTTGTTCAGCTAATATCACTGAAGATTTGCTCTTTTCTCAAGGGAAATGGAGGAGCAATGAATATTGCAGAGAAGGGATGGGGGTTGAAAAAAGAGGAAGAAAAGGAGGAATCAGTCAAGATGTATTGTAAGAGGGAAGAATAAAGAACAAGGAAAAAAAGAAATTATAGACAAACTTTAAAACTCCCACCAAATTAACTCAAAGTGACCTCTCAAGTGTAAGTGTTTTTGAACCACCAGATACTAATATTTCTTTTGAACAAAGAAGTCCCATGGTCTAGATTTATCTCTCAAATGGATATGATCAGAAAGGTCTGCCTTGGCTCTGTAGTCATTCATATTCCGTTTTGGTTTCTGGCAAAACTAGAATCAGTGAAGTGCACACACAAAATGACATTGAAGAATAATTTAATGTCTGCTTCCTGCCACAAAAACTATGTCACAAGTTGTGGAAAATGCCTTATCCACTCTCTCAATTCCACGAACACCTGCAGAACCTCTGCAGCTGAGAAACTCCTTTCGTCCTTGGGACTGAAGCTAAGTAACAAGTAGTACTCAAGGTAGGAAGCTTGAATCTCATTGAGAAGGTAGAATAAAAGAGACATCTGATATCTGTGGTGGATATGGATGGGGAATCCAGTGGAAGAAGGGGTTGAAAGGAGAATAGGAGAGAAGTGTGTGGAGGATGGCTGAAAAGAAAACTGGAGTTAGTGGATTGTGGATGGAGGAGTAGCACTGGCACAGGCAGTAATCTAGTACAGTGGAAAATTCCGGGAATCTATGAGGGTGACTCTGGCTAAGATTCCCTTGTGATAGGACCTATGGAGCCTAAACAAGCTATCTCCTCTAAGCAGGCAAGATGTCATCCTGCCTATAAGCTGTACAGAGACAAGAACCTAGCATAACTGTCATCAGAGTGGCTTCACCCCCTAACTCATGGAAACAGATGCAAAAACATGCAGACAAACATTAGGTGGAGTTGGGAATTCCTATGGAAAAAAAGGAAGAAGAATTGTAGGAGGCAGAGGGGTCAAAGACACCGCAAGAAAACCTATAGAATCAACTAACCTGGGCCAATAAAAGCTCAAAGAGAGTATGCCTTGGAAGGACCAAGACCCGCTGCACACATGCAACAGTTGTGTAGCAAGGTCTTCATGTCAGACTCCTAATAGTTAGAGCAGGAACTGTCTCTGACTCTGTTGCCTGCCTTTGAATCTCTTTATCTAACTGGATCACATTGACTGGCCTCAATAGGAGAAGCTGTGCCTAGGCAAC
Source organism: Meriones unguiculatus (assembly GCF_030254825.1). Classification (NCBI taxonomy): domain Eukaryota; kingdom Metazoa; phylum Chordata; class Mammalia; order Rodentia; family Muridae; genus Meriones; species Meriones unguiculatus. The sequence continues at coordinate 26,398,579 of NC_083353.1, read as the reverse complement.
TGCAACTTGAAATGCCAAGGTTGCTTGTTGTCATTAGGAGGCCTTCCCTTTTCTGAAGAATAGGAGAGGAGGAATTACTGGGGAAAGGTGAGAGAGAAGGACTAAGAGGTGAAGAAGAAAGAAAATCTGTGCTTGGGATGTAAAGAAAATTAACTAATTAATTAATTAATTAAAAACATATCAGAATGCCTCAATAACACTTAAACAGCACTACATAAAAGTATATACAAATGAATAATGGAGAGAGGGCATCTGCAAACAGAACTTAAAACTTGGAGTTATTTCCTATATCATAGAAGCAGAATGTGAAATCAGAGAGAGAAATTAGGGCTGTAGAGATATTATAGAGAATGAAAACTTTAAATAAATAAACAAAATATATATCCAAAATTATTTCTTAAGTACATGAGTGTCCTGAAACAGCACATCATTCTTCAGTGACGGGGTCCAGAAGGGAATGTACCAGGGGATGAGAAAGACTGGTAAAATACAAGGAAGAAAAGATAAAAGCTTGGGTAGAGAGGTCTCATGCCATGCAAGCTTCTTAAGAAGAACATTGTCTCCACTACTTCCAGGTAAAAAATAGAAGGAAATGGGGGATGTTTATGAAGACAGCAGAAACAAGCATACTGTAGAATAAACACACAAGGAAGTTAAACAGTGCTGCTTAAGGGGAACACACAGGGTATTTCAAAAACTTTCTGATCTAGCCCACTGCAGCCTTGGAATTGAAAACAACAGCCCTATGTGGAGAGAAGAGTTGGAGGTCTCAGGAACAGAAGTGAACCCTCCCCAAATGTCCTGGCACCAGAGCATGACCAATTCTCCCAAACATATTCTTGGTTTTGGAGAAGGAGCTCTCTTAATTTCACTGTAACTCAGAGCCCTACAAAAAGTGTCGAAGGCCTAGGCCCCAGGCTGTTATTAGAAAAGCAGGATCCTAAGTTTGAGAAGGAGCTATGTTCCTCCTCTACATATGAAGGATTCAGGGAAAGCCTTGCTTGATCAGGCAGTTGGGTCAGAGAAGAAATAAAGAAAGAAATTAAACACTTCCTAGAAATCAATGAAAATGAAGGCACAACATACTCAAACTTATGGGACACAATGAAAGCAGTGCCAAGAGGAAAGTACATAGCACTCTGTGCCTTTAAGAAGAAATTCAAAACATCTCATTCAAGCAACTTAATGGCTCACGTAAAAGCCCTAGAATAGAAAGAAGCAGACACACCAAAGAGGAGTAGACGGCTGGAAATTATCAAACACATGGTTGAAATCAATAAATTAGAAACAAATAATACAATTCAAAGAATCAATGAAACCAAGAGCTGTACCTTTGAGAAAATAAAAAAGATATACAAACCCTTAGCCAAGCTAACTAAAAGGCAGAGAGACACTATCCAAATCAACAAAATCAGAAATGAAAAGGGGGACATAACCACAGACACCAAAGAAATCCAAACAATAGTTATGTCTTACTTCAAAAGCCTATATGCCACAAAATTTGAAAATCTAAATGAAATGTGCAATTTTCTTGACCAATTCCACATGCCAAAGCTGAATCAAGACCAGGTAAATCAGTTGAATAGCCCTTCCCCTAAGGAAATAGAAAATGTCAACAGAAGTCCCCCATGCAAAAAAAAAAAAAAAAAAAAAAAAAAAAGCCCAGGGCAAGATGGTTCCAGACCTTCAAAGAAGAGCAAACACCAATACTCTTCAAACTATTCCACAAAATAGAAACAGAAGGAACACTACCAAACTTATTCTATGAAGCCACAGTCACCTTGGTACCTAAACCTCTTGAAGACCCAACAAAGAAAGAGAATTTCAGGCCAATCTCCCTCATGAACATTGATGCAAAAATATTCAACAAAATACTTGCAAACCGAATCCATGAACACATCAAACATCATCGACTATTACCAAGTAGGCTTCATCCCAGGCATGCAGGGGTGATTCAATATATGGAAATCCATCAATGTGATCCACCAAATAAACTGAAAGAAAAAAAATTCATGGTAGTCTCTCTAGATGCTGAAAAGGCATTTGACAAAATCCAACATCCATTCATGTTGAAAGTCTTGGAGAGATCAGGGATACAAGGCACATACCTGAACATAGTAAAGACAACACACACCAAGCCTATAGCCAACAATAAACTCAATGGAGAGAAATTTATCAATCCCACTGAAATCCAGGACAAGGCAAGACTGCCCACTCTCTCCATATCCCTTCAACATTGTTCGTAAAATCCTTCCTAGAGCATTTAGACAATTAAAAGAGAACAAGGAAATACAAGATGATATGATAGTACACCTGAGTGACTCCAAAAATTCTACTAGGGAACTTCTACAGCTGATTCACAGCTTCAGCGAAGTGGCTGGATATAAAATTAACTCAAAAAAATCAGTAGCCTTCCTGTATACAAAAGACAAAAGGTCTGAGAAAGAAATTAGAGAAACAACACCCTTCACAATAGCCACAAAGGACATAAAGTACCTTGGTCTGAAACTAACCAAGCAAGTCAAAGACTTGTATGAAAAATATTTTCAGTCTCTGAAGAAAGAATTGGAAGAAGATATCAGAAGATGGAAAGAACTCCCATACTCATGGCTTGGCAGGATTAATATATTAAAAATGGCCATTTTACCAAAAGCAATCTACAGATTCAATGCAATTCCGATCAAATTACCGACACAATTCTTTACATCCTTAAAATAAAAATTCTCACCTTCATTTGGAACAACAGGAATCCCAGAATTGCTAAAATAATTCTCTACAATAAAAGATTTTCAGGAGGTATCTCCATCCCTGATCTCAAGCTGTACTATAGAGCAATAATAAAACCTGCATGGTACAGGCACAGAAACAGACTGGTGGATCAATTGAATTGAATAGAAGACCCTGAAATAAACTCACACATTTACGGATACCTGATTTTTGACAAAAATGACCTCATTGGCACAGAAGACAACTTCCTGAACAGAATACCAACAGCACAGGCTCTAAGAGCAACTATCAATAACTGGGACCTCATGAAACAGAAAAGCTTCTGTAAAGCAAAGGACAATGTCCTCAGAACAAAATGACTGCCTACAGATTGGGAAAGGATCTTCACTATCCCTTTATCTGACAGAAGACTAATTTCCAGTATATATAAGTACCTCAAGAAGTTAAACAGGATTTCCTCCTTTTTGATTGCTGAGTAGTATTCCATCATGTAAAAATACCACAATTTCTCTATCCATTCCTCCATTGATGGACATCTGGGTTGTTTCCAAGTTCTGGCTATTACAAATAAAGCTGCTACAAACATTGTTGAACAAATGTCCTTGTTGTGTACTTGAGTAAATTTTGGGTATATACCTAGGAGTGGTAGAGCTGGTTCTTGAGGTTGCACTACTCCTAATTGTCTGAGAAAGCACCAGATTGACTTCCAAAGTGGTTGAACCAGTTTACATTGCCACCAGCAGTGGAGGAGGGTTCCCCTTTCTCCACAACCTCTTCAGAATGTTTTATCACTTGAGTTTTTCATCTTGGCCATTCTGATGCGTGTAAGGTAAAATCTCAGGGTCGTTTTGATTTGCATTTCCATAATGGCTAATGAGGTTGAGCATTTCTTTAACTGTTTCTCTGCCATTCAATGTTCCTCTTTCGAGAATTCTCTGTTTAGCTCCATTCTCCATTTTTTTAATGGGATTATTTGGTTTGTTGTTTTTTTGCTTCTTTAGTTCTTTATATATGCTGGATATTAGCCCTCTGTCAGATAAAGGGTTGGTGAAGATTCTTTCCCAATCTGTAGGCAGTCATTTTGTTTTGATGACAGTGTCTTTTGCTTTACAGAAGCTTTTCAGTTTCATGAGGTCCCATTTATTGATTGTTGCTCTTAGAGCCTGTGCTGTTGGTGTTCTTTTCAGGAGGAGTAGCCCTGTTAGGCCATAGAGGAGGTCTTTGCAGCCAGTCCTGAAGATACCTGAAAAAAAAAAAAACTGGATAGGATGAATGTGGAGGAGGTCCCCCCTATCAGTGGACATGGAAAGGGGCATGGTGGAGATGAGAGAGGGAGGGTGGGATTGGGAAGGTATGAGGGAACAGGACACAGCTGGGATACAGAGTTAATAAAATGTAACTGATAAGAAAAAAAAGAAATTAAAAAAAAGAAGATGTTGAACAGGAACAAATCAAGTAATCCAATTAAAAAATGGAGTACAGAGCTAAACACAGAATTCTCAAGTGAGGATTATCGAATGGCAGAGAAAAACTTAATGAAATGCTTAACCTCATTAGCCATCAGAGAAAGGCAAATCAAAAGGACACTAACACTTCACCTTACACCCATCAACATGGTTAAGAGGAAAAACTCAAATAACAACACATGCTGCAGAGGTTGTGGAGAAAGGGGAACCCTCCTCCACTGCTCTTGGGAATGTAAAATTGTACAACCACTCTGGAAAGCAATCTTGCACTTCCTCAGAAAACTAGGAATAGTACTTCCTCAAGATCCAGCTATACCACTCCTCAGTATTTACACAAAGAGGATCAAGTACACAATAAGAACATTTGCTCAACCATGTTTGTAGCAGCTTTATTTGTAATAGACAGAAGCTGGAAACATCCCAGATCCCCCTCAGTGGAGGAATGGATACAGAAATTGTGGTACATCTAAACAATGGAATATTTCTATGCAATAAAAAAGAAGGAAATCATGAAATTTTCAGGTAAATGGTGAGATCTAGAAAAGATCATCCTGAGTGAGCTATCCCCACAGCAGTAAGACACACACACACACACACACACACACGGTATATACTCACTCATATAGACATATAATATAGAATAAACCTACTAGAATCTGTATATCTAAAGAAACTAATCAAGAGGGAGGACTCTTGATAAATTGCTCAAGCCCTATCCAGAAAGGCAAAGAGAATGGACATCAGTAGAAGGAGAAAAGAGGGAATAAGTCAGGAGCCTGACACAGAGGACCTCTGAAAGGCTCTGCCCTGCAGACTATCAAAGCAGATGTTGAGACTTATGGCCAACCTTTGGACAGAGTGTAGGTAAGCTTAGGAAAAGAAGTGGTACACAATAAGATATGGAGAGGACAGGAACTCCACAAGGAGACCAACACAATCAAAAAATCTAGGCACAGGGGTCTTTCCTGAGACTGATACTCCAACCAAGGACCATGTATGGAGATAACCTAAGACCCCTGCACAGATGTACTCCATGGCAGTTCAGGGTCCAAATTGGTTCCATAGTAATAGGAACAGGGACTGTCTCTGACATGAACTGAATTTTCTGCTTTCTAATTCCCTCCCCCTGAAGGGGAACCAGCATCACAATGCCGCAGAAGACAATTCAGCCACTCCTGATGAGACCTAATTGACTAGAATCAGAAGGAAGAAAAAGAAGACCTCCCCTATCAATGGACTTGGGGAGGGGCATCCTTGCAGAGGGAGGAGGAAGGGAGGGATTGTGGTGGGGTGGAGGGAGCTTAAGGGGCATAAAAGTGAATAAAGTGAAAGAAAGAAAGAAAAAAGAAAGAAAGAAAGAAAGAAAGAAAGAAAGAAAGAAAGAAAGAAAGAAGAAAGAAAGAACATTGTGTCCACTACTTCCAGGTAAAAGTTGAAGGAAATGGTGGACATCTATGAAGACAGCAGAAACAATCATACAGTGGCATAATCACGCAAGGAAGTTAAAGAGTGCTGCTTAAGGGGAACACGCAGGGTATTTCAAATACATTCCTGATGTAGCCCATTGCAGCCTTGGAATTGAAAACAACAGCCCCATGTAGAGGGAAGAGTTGGAGGTCTCAGTAACAGAAGTGACCCCACCCCAAATGTCCTGGCACCAGAGCATGTCCAACTCTCCCAAACATATTCCTGGTTTTGGAGAAGGAGCTCTGTTAATTTCGCTGTAACTCAGGGCCCTACAAATAGTTCCCTAGGCCTAGGCCCCAGGGTGTTACTGGATCTGAAAAGCAGGTTCCTAAGTGTGAGAAAGAGCTGTTTCTTTTCTACACATGAAGGACTCAGGGAAAGCCTTGCTTGATCAAGCGAGTTCAAGATCAAGCTTGATCAAGAACAGCAGTGTTCGTCTTTCTCAAATAGTTGTCACCTGGGATCTTCTTGACTACCTGGCAGATCTATGCTTTTCTCAGGAAGAAAAATTGACCTTTAGGGCACACCAGGTCTTAATGTTGGTTGTGACCCTGTAATGCCCCTTTGAGAAGCTTGTTGAGTCTCCTTCTCATTTAACATGGGGATTTGCTAGTGGTGGGTTGTAAATCAGTTGTCTGCTTTTCCTATGGTTGGGGCAGTCTTAGTGAATGAACATATTTTCTAGGACCTAATCTTTAACAAGCCTGGTTAGCCTACCACATATTTTGGAGTGTTGTAGAAGCAACCCTCCTTTAGGTAATTTCCCCTTTGTGTGACTATCCCTAAGCATTGGTAAATCCTTTCCATCATCAATTCTAATCTTGCACATCACAGCTTAGTAGTAAAGATTTCTACCTCTACAAAATGAAGTCCAAATGGATCTCACCCCCTTCTCCAGGAGCAAAGACATGACAACATAGGTCCTTGGAGGGTGAGGGGGATGAATTCCTCTTTTCATTGCTGTTGAACAGGGATGCCAGGGTGGAGATGGTGACCTGCTTCCTTTCCCATGGCTGATGATACTCATTAGCCATCCTATCATCATAATGGGGCAGCTGGCTCATCTGCAGGTAAAACTCACACAGTGCTCTGAGTCAGAGTCCATGCTCTGGCCTTTGGGCTCACAAGTGGAGTCATACAACTGGATGCCTTTGTGTTGGGACCATACACTCTCTTACCTCTTGAATTCTGTCAGAATCCTTTGGGCTACATAGGGCTCCCTGTTGCCAGTACTTTGCCCCTTTCCTGATTAGCTCTTCAGCTCATTTTTGGCATCAAAGGGATCTGAGTAGTCATCAGCTATGGTCATCTTGTCTTTCTAGCCCACTCAGCTCTCCCCTGCAGCTAACAGCAGGTCACTGAGCTCCAGTTATAGCCAACACAGCTCACACCTCTCAGTCCCCACCCCAAGGGCCTGAACTCAGGCCACTTTGATAAGCTAGTACTACCAGGATATGTAGTGCACCACTTCTGGGGTAGTGGGCTTCCATTTGCTGCTGCTAGAGTAGAGGTGCTGAGCATTGTGGGATGAGCACAAGCACAGGGCCTAGGACGCTGATGTGGATGGTCTGCAGCCCTGATCCTTGCAGCAGCAGCAGCAGCAGTAGTGAAGGCATGCTGCCCCTAACAGGACTCCACGCCACCAGTGCAGTAGTTGAGATGGCACAGGGTGCACATTTTGTGCAGTCATGAGCCCAGCACCATTGTACAGGTCCTCATCTGAGCATGGTAGGCACGGATAGGATACCCGTGCTGCAACTGTGCTGTCTTAGGGCAGAAATCCCGACAATGCCGAGAAGCAGGCCCCAGTGGACCCTCAGGATGCCTAGGATGCTGATCAGCCCTGCTGTAAGGCCTAGGGAGGAGGATAGTTGTGCTTCTCTCCCATGTGCCTCTGCTTGGGGTTGTCGGGCCTTGGCTCTTGGTCTTGCTGTTACCAAAACTTAAGTATCTGTTACAAGAAGCCTCCTAGGGCTATGGCTTGCCAGCCTGATCCAATGCTGCAGCCAATTGAGGATCAACGCCCCTGCCCAGTCCTGCCAAATTCAAGTTCTTGTGGCTACCACCTGGCTAGGGCCTCTACTGCACAGCCCTCAGCTCCATGCTCCATCACCTGAGCTTGGAATCAACAGCTTCTCACAGGTGGGTCTCATAGGAGACCCAGATGCCAAGAGCAGAAAGCTGGGCGCCCCTGCTGTGTTCCTTCCTGTGGCCAACTGCAAACTTCTCCAGTTTGCATGGGCTAGGCCAGCTGCTTATTGGAGGGGAACACCAGCTAGGATGTTAGCACCCAACACCAGGCAGGACATGCCCCTGCAAGTCCCAGCGGCACCTGCTGCTGCAGCTGCTGCCTACCTAACCGCCATGTGTGTCACACCACAAGCATTGTAATGTGGAGTACTAGGATATGTCTACACACAGCCCTGTTGCCAACACACAGAGGCAATGCACAGAATGAAATTATTCAGAGTACAACCTGTGGGTCCTGATAGTTGCTCAGACCACATTGGGCCACTACTTCACATGGAGCCACTAGGAGGGTCCACCGCAGAAGCTCCCAAGGCTCATCAGCCCACTCCTCCCCACATGGTGGTCCCTCACTTACCATGTTGAGGTTTCCAAGCTCATACTCAGAGCCCTTGCAGCTCCAGGCAGAAGCTCAGGATCACAAGCACTTACTCAGCTACAGAATCCAGCCTTGGAGGATGTTGTCCAGGAAATCCTGCCGTCTTGTCTGACTGGCAGTTCACCTACACATTCTGATTGGCTAGTGAGGGCTGAAACAAGAGCACTTACCTTAGGATTGCTAAAGGCACATAGCACAGTGTTTCCTGGCACTGGTTTCAGGCCCAGGCACAGTATTTTCCTAGATCTGCAGAGACTTGCATTTCAGTAGCACTAGCACCCGAACTCCAATAGCTGGCCCTTCTGCCTTCTTGTACTCAGTAGGTGTTGGTTTCTAGGAGGAAGCCTAGAAAACCCACATCAGAGACATAAACTTGAAAAAGTAGGCTTTATTTTCTGCCTGCAAAAGGAGGTGGTCTGCATGGGATCAAAACAGCATCCCTGAGGAGATGATGTGTTGCATAATTAAAGGGTGAATACCTCAAGGTGAGGGGTATTTTGCTGTGTGGTGTGGTCATTCAATCAAATTTTAACATTATGGGTTAAGCAAGACAGTATCTGTTAGAGACTGGGCCTGATCCAAGACTTCTTGCCTCAAGGCCCCTTATTAGTACACTAGACATTGGGTTCTGAATCCAAAGAAAGAAAGAAAGAAAGAAAGAAAACAATACACTACCCTAACAAGTGTACCTACGTGTGAAGGTGTTAGTTATTTCCAGATGGAGTCAGTTGAATTAGCAAACTTTGCCATTACAACAGCCAAGACAGAAGGGCTGAGACTTAGTTCTTTCATGAAACAGGCAAGGAAAGCCTGGAATCATTTCTAAAGCAACAGTTTGACTCAAAAAAGGAAGCATGGGGAGTCTTGACAAATTCATGTAGAGCTCTCCTATCACTATTTGAAGATGACATGATAGTGTATGCAAGGGACACCAAAAATTCTACCAAACAACACTGAAAACTGATAAACAGTGGCTGGATAAAAAAAAAATCAAAAAAACCAGTAGCCATCCTATACAAAAGCAACAAACGGATGGAGAAAGAAATTAGGGCAACTACTCCCTTCACAATAGTAACAAATAATATAAGTTATCTTGGTGTAACTCTAACCAAGCAAATGAAAGGCCTGTCTGACAAGAACTTTAGGTGTCTGAAGTATGAAACTGAAAAAGATATTAGAAGATAGAATGATATCACATGCTTGTAGACAGGTGGGATTAATATAGTAAAATTGGCCATCTTATCAAAAGCAATCGACAAATTCAATGCAATCCCCATCAAAATACCAGCGCAATTTTTAATAGACCTTGAAAGAACACTCTAAACTTCATATGGTAAAACAAATATAGATTCTTATTTATGCCCCTCTACAAAACTCAAATTCAAGTTGATTGAAACCCCAATATAACACCAAATACAATAAATCTATAAAAAGAGAAAGTGGAGAAGCACCTGGAACTCATTGGTACAGGAGACAACTTCCTGATCAGAATATCAGCAGCACAGAATCTAAGGTCAATAACTCAAAATTGGCACTTCTTGAAACTGGAAATCTTCTATGAGGCAAAGGACACTGTCAATAAAAGGAAACAACAGTCTGTAGATTAGGTACGGATTTTCACCAATCCTACATCCTACAAAGGGTTAATATCCAAAATACATAATAAACTCAAGAAATCAAACACCAATAAAGAAATAACCTATTTAAAAAATGGGGTACAGAACTAAACAGAAAGTTCTCAACAGAGGATTCTCATGGCAGAAAAGCACTTAAAGAAATGTTCAACATTCTTGGTCAACAGGGAAATGCAAATCAAAATGACCCTGAGATTCCCTCTCACACCTGTCAGAATGGCTAAGATCAAATTCTCAAGCAACAGCACATACTAGCAAGAGTGTGGAGAAAGGGGAACACTGCTCCATTGCTGGTGGGAGTGTAAACTTGTAAAACCACTTTGGAAATCAATCTGGCAATTTCTCAGAAAACTGGGAATAGCTTTACCTCAAGACCCATCTATAGCACTCCTGGATATATACCTGAAAGACAATCCACCAGACAAGGATACTTGCTCAACTATGTTCACAGCAACTTTATGTGTAATATCCAGAATCTGGAAACAACCCAGGTGTGCCTCCACCAAACAATGGATAAAGAAATTGGTAAGTTTACACAATGGAATACAACTCAGCTATAAAAAAAAAAAAGAAACCATGACATTTGCAGGGAAATGGATAGAACTCGAAAAGATCATTCTCAGTGAGATATGTCAGATCTGGAAATACATACATGGTATGTAATCACTTACAGGTGGATTTTAGCCATAGAGTACATGATAAGCATACTGTAAGGCACTGAACCAAAGACAGTAAGTAGCACAGAAGATTCAAGAAGGGATGCATAAATTCCACTCAGGAATTTATTTGCAATCGACAGAGGTTATAGGCTAAAGACAAGAACAAGGTGGCAGAGGGGTCGCAGTGAAAAGAGGAGGAGGTCAGACCTGGAAAGAGCAAAGGCGAGAGTAAAGAAGGCCTGTAGAGAAAAGAAAATCTGAGCATGGGATGTGTCTGTGACAAGCTGGAAACCTAAGTCAGGGTAGGCTCCTGGGAGGATATGAGGGGTACACAAGCAGAGACTCCTAATGGCAGAGGCAATAGGGACTAAAGAGGACACCCACTAACTAGACTAGTCTCCTAGCAGAGTGAAGGGAACACCAACCCACTCACAAAAACGTTGAACAAAAATTTACCCTGCCTATAATATGTGCAGCAAAGAAGATAAGCAGAGAGAGCAGAGACTGAGGAAATGCCCAACCAATGCCTAGCCCAACCAAAGACCCAACCTACCAGAGAGTGCCAACACATGACACTATGAATGATACTCTGCTAAACTTGCAGACAGGAACCTGACAGCATTGTCCTCTGAGAGGTGTTAACCAGCAGCACCTCAAAACACATGCAGTCTCAAAACCAAACATTGGGTGATGCATAGGGACATTTGTGGAAAAGAGGGAGGAAAGAGAAAAAGACCTGGAAAGGACAGGAACTCCACAAGAAGACCAACACTGCCAACTAACTAAGGCCAAGAGGTGCCTGCTGAGACTGAAGCATCAATCAAGGATTATGAATGAATTGGACCTAGGCCTTTAAAACAGTGTGTCAGTTAGCTTGAGTCTACAACAAGAAGGCAAAATGAATATAAATTTAAAAGAATTAAAACCACTCACAGGTATATCCAACTGTGTGAGTTAATTCCAGATGTAGGCTGTTTTACTACTAAGCTTGGCTATCACAAGAGCCAAGTCAGAACAGCTGAGACATTTCCTACCTGAAATAAGCAAGAAAAGCATAGAGACATTCCCAAAGAAATGCTTTTTCTCAAAAAAAAAAAAAAAAAAAAAAGAGAAAGAAAAGAAAGTGGGGGGAGCATTGTATAGCTGAGATAAAAAGTTAATAAACTATAACTCATATTAATTGAAATAAAAATTAATTGAAAAAACGAAAGTGTGGTGATTTTACTTTGAGAATCTGGGTACCTTCATGTAGAGTTCTAGTTATTTCTACACATGCTAAGTTAACAGTTCCACATTTGAACATGGTCACAATGTAAAAGCTAGTATTTGGGGAAATTTTACTCAAAGTCATGCATAAAGGTGATAGAAAGACATATCTCTGCCATTTTCGTCTCGTACTGTAACATCTAAATGATGATCAAGTAGTAATCGCCTCAGGAAAGAATAAGGCCACTACCACAATTTTGCACATTATTTGAAGCAAGCTTGATTATACTGGTTTGTAGCCAAAGGATGGCTAAGACTGCTCCTAATTCCAGTTTAAGAGTGCAGCAATGGATTCATTTCCTGGGACACTTTTAAGGAGTAAAATCACAGATAGTTACAAAAGTGAAAAATTTCACTTTTAGAAAGGTTTACTAAAGTGAAAAAAATGGGGCAGTAAAGTCATACAGTAAAATCTCAAATTAACACCAATTTTTCGCTATGTGATTAAAGGGTAATGAGGGGGAATCAGGGTGTTCTCAAAAACAAGTCAAGGTCAAGATTTGGGGCAAGGATGGCTCCAGAAAATGGACTTAAAAGCAGCAACTCAGCTCATACAATAAATGTAACCATATATTTACAAATACGGGGGTCATATCTTCTGTATTGAAAATGGAGACAGACAGATTCCTTACAAGTCAATGACACTGAGACAGTAGATTGCTTTTGAGCCAGTGCTATTTCTTAACCATGACTTATGATCGAAATGTAGAGATATCAATGTCACAATTTTCACAAATAGGAAGAACCAAAACCATAAATACAAAAATCATCTAGGAATAGTCACCTATTAATTAGCACCATAGACATTGTTCAACAATGCATGGCTGTGATGAGCCAGTGTGTCCTCAGAACAAAGATGCTTTTGCCACTGAGCAGGCTGGCTCAGAAGAAGGTCACAGCTGCTTCCATGCAAGACCAGACAGAGTTCATTTTCAGTAGCCCTGGCTGCTGTGTCAGGAGTGTGACATCACTGTAGAAAATTTGTTCTACTTTGTGTTTTACCCTTTATTTTTATTTTAGTTATATGGGTGTTTGCCTGCATGTGTCTCTGTGAAGTACCCAGAGAGGCAAGAGCAGGGTGGAATTTTCCAGCAAATGATCTTACAGCACATATGTGTTCTGGAAATAAAACCAGGGCCCTCTGGACAGCACCCCAGGCTGTTAACTGCTGAGACATTTCTAGACCAACTTTCTAAATTTAAATTGACTTTTATAATCTTTGATTAAAATATAGTACATCACTTTCCCCCTTTCTTGTCTTCCATCCATGCCTTCCAAATCCTTCACTTCAGACTTCTTCCTTCTTCTGTATGAAGAAGTATGTTGTAATACATGATGACAACCTGCTAAGTTTGGTTTTGTTGATTGTGTGTATATGGTTTAAGGACTGATTCAATGCTTTATATCTTGTATAAATAATGATGGCTGAAGCTGTTACAGGCCCCTTGCTTGAATGAGAACAGGTGGTTAGTGTCTTCATTCTCACAAACTGCACACAAATGTCCATGGTTAGACAACAATGCTGGAGCAGGACATCTGCAGACATCACCTAAAGTGGGGCAGCACATAGTGACCATCAAACTGTGACCATCATATTTTTAGTCATCAAAAGTAACCATCATGTATTAGCAATCACAGAGTGGCCATCACATAATTCCGATCACATAGTGTCCCTCAGTATGATCATTACACAGCTGGACATTAACATAGGACCTTTAATAAATTGAGCATCATTAAGGCTATCACACAGAGAGCATCAAACAATGCCCATCATGGAGAATAAATCACAGAGTTGGCCCTTAAACAGTGGACATCACACAATGGCCATCAGTCACTGGACTTCCCATTGTATCCATAGAAGAGAGTCCATTAGAGTGGCTATCAAATAGTGATGCTCACTTAGTGTTCACCATATATTTCAATTAAAGAGTGACAGTCAAAAAGCAAACATCGAATACTGGGGATCAGACAGTGTTCCCAGTGTGGCCATTGCAGAGTGACCATCAGAGAGTTGGCTATCTCATTGTGTCTATATCACATTGGGCATCCTATAGGGGTTATGATCCTCAACCATCACACAGAGGATATAAAACTTTGGTCAACACATTATGTTGATTACTAGTGACCTCCATATGGAAGCCATCGCATAGTGATGATAAAAAGAGAACATTACATACTTTCCACTCCAAGGTGGCCATCACACAGTGACCATCACACTATGTCCATCACAAAATGATGATCACTCAGTGAATTACTCACAGCGGTTCATCACAATGACTATCACAAATTGGGCATCATTTGTGGCCATCACATGCTGGTCACAACATAGTGGATTTTACAGTATCCATCACCCAGATATGACCACAGAGATGCCATTACAGAGTGACCATTATGCTGTAGCCAGAAAACAACAGCTATCAATCTACTTTCATATTGTAATGATAATGAAAATGTGGAGAGTATAAAATGATAAGCATATGTTGACCAACACAGTGACCATCACATCATGGCCTTCACACAGTGTCTCTCACACTGTGACCATCAGAGAGTTGGCCATCACCATGTACATTAACATTGGCCAACACTCGGTGTCCATCACATGCCGTCTTTAACACTCTGGGCATCACCATGTTTATGACATAATCACTATCACACAGTGGCCATCATATAATGAATATTACACAGTGACAATAAAACAGTATCAATCAAAATGTTCATCACATATCAGTGATTACAGAGTGACCATTATGCAATTAAATCATACAGCTAACCATCAATTATTAGCCAGCACAGAATGGCCATTACAAAACAACCGTCAGTCACAGGCCATGGTAGTGAAAATCATGTATTGGTGATGAAGCACTGATCTTTGCACAGTGAACAAAACTCAATGTCAATCACACATTGTCCAACACAAGGTCAAATTTACACAGTGACCATCACACCATATAAATCACATAGTGGGATATCAAACAGTGAGCATCAGATAATGGCCATCACAGGGTGACCATCACAGTGGCTATCAAACTTTGACCATCACATAGTGGGATCCCACAGAATTTATAATTCAGTGACCAACACACACAGGCCATCATTAAGTGGCCAGCATACAGTGACCATCAACAGTGTCAAAAAACACATTACTGTCAATCAGAGGCCCTCAAAAAGTGGCCATAACACAGTAACCATCACAGAGTAACCATCACACAGTGAACACAACACAGTAGCCATTAATTATGACCATTTCACAGTGGCCATTACATTGTAGCCCTCACAAAATGATAATTAAACAGAGTTCTCACCCAAACGTCACATGGATTAAATTAGAGTGAACAGCACAAAGTTGAATATCATGACAAGTCCATCTCATAGTGTAAATCAACTCATGGTCATACATTGTCTCCATTAGATAGGGAAGACTACATTGAATATCAAACAGAGATCACATATACAGTGGCCATCATACAGAGGGATATATATATGTATAATTTATGATAATTTAAACAGAATATTATATATATACATATATATATATATATATATATATATATATATATATATATATATATATCACAGCAGGCATCACACAGGTGCAAGTAACCTGTGATATATATATATATATATATATATATATATATATATGGGTACATTTATATATACATTTAAATATATGAATGTATATCACATATATATATGGTTGAGAATATATATGTATATATCAAGGTACATTTATATATACATATAAATATATGAATGTATATCACATATATATATATATATATATATATATATATATATATATATATATGGTTGAGAAGCCTGAACCTGGGCACTCAGAAGAGAAGTCCCAGCTTGGGAAACTATCCCAGAGCCAGATTAAGAGCAAGACACACTTGAAAATGAAGGAGTCACAAGAGCTGAGGCTGCAAACCCTGAGAGCCTGCATACAGAGCACACAAGCCAAGAAGCTGCAAGGATGCAGACAAATCAAGTTGGTCACTTTCCAAATCCAGGCAAAAAGACCAATGCAGAAAAGGAGACTGAACCTCAGGTGAGAGGTGTTGACTTTTCTGACAAGCACTTCCTCCATGAAGCCTCTACCCACAGCACATGCCAGAGGGATCCTTGCCTGACTATTGGGAAGGCTACAGAACCATCATCCAGGCTAAGAAGAGACAAGGTCCTCTAATGACCTCAAAGCTGGAGAACCACAGTGGTGAGCAGGGTAACCAAAAAGACCATGCAGAAAAACACAGTTGACCTGAGCACATTTGGAGGCAAGGAAGGGCTGTGAACCCCATGGAGTCAGCTAGAGTGGGCTCTGGGTTCCAAGAACAGGCTTCATGAACTATGGAGGAGGCATGGCTTTCCAGCACTTTAACTTGAGATCCCACTACTACCTGATGGGCAAACATTCTGGAGACACTCTCTGCAGGCCTCTCTGCCAGATCTCCACACTCTTTGGGCGCGTTCCTCCAGCCATCTTCCCAGATCAAGCACTGTGTCTTCCATTGGCCCACCAGATTCCCACTACTCAAGGACTCTGGCGAAGGCTCAAGGTCTAGGCTTCAGGAAGAAAGACCAGCACCAAAAACTCACAAAATGTCCTTCACCTTCCTGAGGGACTCACTGGCAGACCCGCCCATGCATGCTACTTCCTGATGCACACCTGTCTGAACTGGAAAGGAAGGATGGATTTACTGGAATTCTCACCCCTCTTCTGGAGGGTTGTGCCAAACCAATCATTGACGTCACTTCCCATTTCCAGCTCTCCTCTGCTTGGACAGATCATCTTTTCAGAGTTAGTTTTATATCCCTTAGGGCTTCGTCCATGCCAAGTTACAGAAATTCCTGGGGTAGGACTACTTAGGATAAGTGCCAGGTGTGTTCGTTTCAGCACTAATGAATATTGTGTTCATTTCTCTCCTCTGTATAACAAGCTGTTCATGAATAATCATCTGTGTGTATATACATATGATTGGAAAGAGAGAGTCATTCATGGGCATGGACATAGAGAACTGATAGCCTCTGTGTGAGTATGCATGTGTGTGCAAGTGTGTTTATGTGTGTGTGTGAGGGGGAGTAGTGGGAAATAAACCAGAGAAAAAAAGGGATCCATTTGCAACCCAGAAAACCAAGACCCAGTTGCCCAGGATCAGAATGGAAATGAAAAGCTCTGGGCGGGCTTTTGGGATCTGCACCAGTGTGAACACCTGTGAATGCCTAGCTCCTGGGCTGAAGGAGCCAGGGCAGAAAGGTGGTGTGTTAGGTGTGCAAGACAGGACATCCAGGCACCAAGCAGAAATCCACTTGACCCAAGGAGGCTCCACTCACTAGGGTGAAAGAAATCTGTCCCCTCCAAACTCCCCCCACAATGCACTGACTAAAATCGGAGCTCAGAGCAGTTACTAAGCTTTTTTTTCCCTTCCCCCTGCTGTTGTGTGAGCATGAGCAGTGTCTGGCAGGCACCCGAAGCTGGTGTCCCCCACTGGGGAACCGGCTATACCGAGAGAGCCAGCAAAGACTTTACCGAAGCCCCCATTTGCCAGAGCTTGCTTAAAAGCCAAGCAGGGCTGTGAATCCCCTGGAGACCTCCAGTGTGGGCTCTGGGGTCAGAGAACAGGGTTCCTGAGCTGTGGACGGGGCGTGGCCCAGGGAAGCAGAAGTCAGAAGGGGCTGACTCAGATCCAGGAGCCTCAGCTGCTGACTGGGCAGATTTGATCCCAAGGCGTGGTCCAGCAACTCTATATATATCTAGGGGAGGGATGAGCCCCTCTACAGTGAGGCAAAGTGAGGCTGCAGGCTGGAAGACTGCCAGCAGCCTATCCCAGAATCTGCTGCAGAGACACTGGTAGCCACCGCCAGAGGAAGAGGACAAGATCAGTCTGACATGCTGTTTGCTAGGTGGGGCCCAGTCCTGTCCTCAGGATGGAGGCTGGCTGTTCCCAGGGAGCCCTGAATTAGCTGTGTGATCACCTGTGCAAGGACACAGAGCCACGCAAGCTCTACAAGGCCCTGAAGAAACTCGCCTCCGTACCCATCCTGTCTGAACGTCTGGCAGAGATAGGCTTCAGGCAGACCATCAAAGTCTTGAGGAAACAGCAGCTCCTAGTGCCCTACCCAGGAACCTGGAGGCCAGATTGTGGGAGAGTTCCCTGCTGTTGTCCTGGTCTGGCTCAGACCAGGACTCCCCTGACTCTGCCTTGGTGCTGAGCATGAAGACAGAGCAAGGAAGAACATCTCTGGCAGAGGAGCACCGAGTATCCACGTCCAGCGAAGCCCAAGACAAGCATACAGAGGCCTTGCAGCTGAGCAGGTGAAGGCCCAGCCCGAGCAAGAGGCGAAGCACATGCCAGAGGCCAGAGGCAAGTGACACAGGCCATGGAAGCCTGGGACCAGCAGCCAAGAGGATCCAAAGGTGAAGACAGTGGCCCTCCTCTGGCCCAGGAGGATGGTCGCGCTGACTCTTTGGGGGCTTGCCTCAACTCTGACCAAGCCCGCTACCCCCTGGGTGTCCCGGGTCCCTCTTAGGGCCAAAATGATGGGGAAGTGCAGCTGTGGCCTGTCAAGTTGGATTCCAAGACACTGGTCTACTCAGGTCCCAGGAGTCCCGTTCACCAGCAGGAATCGCCAGGAGGTCTCCTCCTTGCAAAAGATCCCAAGGGCACGTGGGATGCTCAGTGCCAAGCCACGGAAGCCACTGCAGCCCATGCAGCTGATGCAGCCGAACAATCTGCTCTCCAGGGAATCTCCCAAGCCAAGGATGCCTTCAAAGCCAACACAGCCCAAGCAGCCCAAGGAGCAGAACATGGGCAAGCAGGGGACGAGCCTGAGACCCACAGCCAGACTGTGACCAAGACACAGTGGCAGATGGAGGAGGCAGACCAAGAGCTGAGGCTGCAAGCCCTCACAGCCCGCATCCGGAAGCCGACAAACCCAGATGGCCACCTTCTTCACCCAGACCAGGAGCCGAGGCGAGCCAGAGGAGCCCGGACTCCCGGTGCGGGGGCCCTCCTCCGAAACGCACCTCCTCCTGGAGGCCTCTGGCCACGGCCCAATCCAGCGAGCTCTCTGCACCTCGACCCAGGCTAAAAAAAGAACTGCCCCCCTCATGGCCAAGGCTCTCCGGGATAATTGCACCCAGTTCTCTTGCCGATGAACCCCAGAAGGACACTGTCTGCTCAGGCATGCCTTGAGATTCCCTGGGACTGTACACACCCACTTGTCCCTCACAAAAAAAGTCAGGCTTTCCAGAGCTTGCACCTGGCATCCCACTTGGAGCTCTGGAGACACTCTTTGGAGGCCTCTCTGCCTGATCTCCATACTGTTTTGGCAGGTTCCACCCACCCGTGAGAGCCTGGGCTGCAGCCATCTTCCCAGATCAAGCACTCCGTCTTCCATTGGCCCACCAGTCTCCCACTACCCAAGGACTCTGGCGAAGGCTCAAGATCTAGGCTTCAGGAAGGAAGACCATCACCAACATCTCACACCTTGGCCTTCACCTCCCCGACGGACTCACTGGCAGATAAGCCCACCAGTGCCACGTCCTGATGCACACCTGCGTGAATTGTAAAGTAAGGATGGATTTCCTGGAATTCTCACCCCCTCTTCTGGAGGGCTGTGCCAAACCAATCATTGACCTCACTTCCCATTTCCAGCTCTGTAGTCCTTGGACAGATCTTTTTCCCAGAGTTAGTTTTCCATCCCTTAGGGCTTTGCCCATGCCAAGGTACACAAGTGCCTGGGGGAGGACTGCTTAGGATAAGAGCCAGATGTGTGTGTTTGAACACTAATGTTTTTATTTTCCTCTTTGTATTCACAGTCTTTTAAGCATGATTATGTTTAGAATGATAAATTTTAATTTGATAACCATTCAGAGATATTTGCATTGTATTTGTACATATCGTTCCAATATTTTTGAATGATGAGCATGCGTTCATATAATTTAACAGAGTAACCTATGGATTCATGTAATTAAAGAGGCATAGGGGAGTAACACATCAAAATGTGATCAAATTTTGGCATGCAAACATCTATTCCGCTCCGAATAACGTTTCAATAAGTTCATCTTCTCGATATCTGTAATAAAATTAAAGGTAAAACCAAAAACCATAAAATAAAATGTGTGAATATGTCTGTTTTTTAAAAGAGGTGGGGGAATTGATGCAGAAAAAAAATGAGGCCAAAAGAGACCAGACCTATGACAACCCACACTTTTGGGATGCCCTGTGTTTCGTGGCCACAGTGATCAGGTGAGAAAACCTGATGAGAAAAACAGAGGAATATGCCTTAATTTATAAAGGAAGTTGGGAGGGTCCACAGACAGACAGTGAAGAGGTGAAAGATATGGAAGAAATAAAATAATAGTGAAACACTGACAGTTACAAAAGGAGAAAGAGAGAGGAAAAGAATGGGGGGACTTAAAATGTCATGGATAAGCTGCAGCAAGGATCTAATGTCCCAATATCAGAAAAGCAGTGAAAAGCCATAGATGGGCTTGAGGTTTTGCTTCTCTGTGGATGGGCTCCTAGCTATGTGCAAACAGTGGGAAGAAAGAGTTGGTGAGCATCAGCCAGCAAGGTGGTGAAGCAGGCTTGCAAGTTATGATATCCAATCCCATTTAGGAAAACCCCTTTCACTGAGGATGCCTATCATAGATGCCTGGTGTGAGTGTGTTTGAACACTATTGTTTTCTTTTCTGTACTTTGTCTTCAAACCTGTTGATATATATTTGCACAAAATTAATTGACAGTAATATGCATAGTTATTTAATTGGTACTTGTACTTATTGACAGATGATATATCATTGTATGTATATTTACATATAGATTAATAAACAAATAAATACATAGCTTGATAGATACAATGAAAATTGACACACTAAAATGTAATGGTAGTTCAGCATGCATCATGCAGACCGTGGACAACATAAGTAAAGATTAAACAAGTAAATGTAATAGAGGATAAATATTAAAGTAAATGAAGAACAACAAAATACCTCCAAATAGTGTGTGTGAGAGAGAGATGAGGGAGAGAGAGGAACAGAGACAGACAAAGGGAGGTGGGCAGACATGAAGGAATGAAGACAAGTTAATAGGACATAAATTTTCCTTTTAGGGCTTTATTTGTAAACTGAGAATGTAAATGTGTAATTCTCTTACAGCACATTTGATGTAACTGAAGTAAACATTCAGGTAAAGAAATAGACATTTCCTCAAAATCACAACACAATATGAAAGTTGAATGAGTTGTCCATTGCATATACATTTTAAGCTTTGGACTGTCTGCAAATAGAAATTCATGGAATTTTATCATTTGTGCATGAATGACAGAGACCTGTGTTCTTCATCAGCAAGAAAGAAACTATCTGAATGCAGAAGCATGCATCTGAGCTCTTGTCTGGCCTTTAATGCTTTACTGAAGATGAATGCTAATATTCTCTAAATTACCATGGCCATACAGTTTCAACTATTTCTATAGACACATTTTTTTTCTAAGAATTTCCGTAAATTTATAAAAAGTACATAAGATTTGATTTTTTTTTCCTATATTACAGGTGACAGTGAAGATTTCTTTTCAGAATGATTTAATGTTACCTGATTATCCTGTATGGATTTTAAGCACCTTTAAATGATCAAGTATTGATTATAAAATGTTGTAATATACTTTGGTGGTTCATTACACAGTTTTTAGAAGAACTGTTTTGAGTTTATTATTGTAATCACAACCAAAAAGTGAGAAAAGTGATATTGGAAGAAAAGGACTTCAATCTTCTAGTTGATACATGAACATACTAAACATGCACAGTTATATATATACACAGCACAGACTGTATATATATGTAGAACATATAGGATGACATTTCTGTTCCTATAGCAAGTAATAATTGAAATAATGGCTGAAAACAGGCTACAGAAAATTAATTACTTATTTTTTTATGAGTTACAGAATTATTGTAAACATCATATGATTTCCTGCTTAATGGCAAAACCTGAGTCATAAAGAGAAGTTTAAAACACTCATCAATCCCCAGGGTCCGAGGATTGTTCAAGGTTCCTGAATAAACTGCATTGAAAAAAAAAACACATGGCTGAGAAACACTTAAAAAAAACACTCATCAAGTCCATGTTCATACCACCCAGAATGTGCCTTATCTTGTCTGATCCTGGAAGCTAAAACACTCATCAATGGACACCTTCAAACTCAGCGTCACATACTCCATAACTCACAAAAGATATGAGAGAAAGAATGGGAGAGAAAGAGAGAGAGAGAGAGAGATGGAGATGGAGAGATTAATTTATGGGGAGCATAGAGATGTTAGATGGAAGAGCTCTGTTGGGTGTGAGAGTAGTCATCAGGGCTAGTTTAATTGCTATGCACACCTAAACAATTACCAGAGCATCTGAACCAATCCAGGCAGATCACAGATTCTTGGTGCTATTTTTCCCTTACCTCAACCCAGCAGATGGAAAAAGTATTCGCTTAAAGATCAAGTTTAAAAATTCCATTCCCATAGTGTAACCATTCCTATGCAATAACAAACAATCCTCAAAAGGTATTTTTTTTTTTTTATTCTTTTTTTTTCAATGCAGTTTATTCAGGAACCTTGAACAATCATCTGACCCTGGGGAAAGCCAGCCCACAGCTTAAATAGCCTCTGGGTAGCCAACCCAGGTGTGCCACGTGTGCAATGCAGATAGGTCCACATACATGGAAGCAAGCCAAATCCTCAGCCTTAGCCAAATGTGGAATTGTTCGTGACAGAGAGCACTCACCATCGGGAAGGTGGAAGGAAGAGGTATTGTTAACCCTCTATTTTTCCTATGTTAGGTATTTTTTTTTCTTTTTCTGTTTTTTTCCCTCCTTCTTTCTGTTTCTTTCATATTTCCTTCCTTTCTTTCTTTGTCACAAAACAAAAAGAACAAATGTAATTAATACAAGTAAATTTTATGCCTTTTCCAGAAAATTATAAAATGCTGACATCTAGTGGAGGTGAAAATATAGGCCTAGAAGGAGTTTTAGTAATGCAGTGTCCTAAGTGTAAGCTAAATGCTTCCAGATCCAAATGCAGAAATAAGCACAGGTGGATATGTCTTGTTTATATTTTTATCCTTACTATTATTATTTACAATTTATTTACATCCCAGATGTAGCCCCTTCCCTCTTCTGCTTATGGTCCCACGCTCTCTCCCTCTTCCTTCGCTATCCCTCTTCCCTAGTCCACAGATAGGGGAAGTCCTTCTCCTTTACTGTCTGACCCTAGAATATTAGGTCCCATCATGACTGCCTGGATCCTCTTCCTCAGTGGGCTAGCTAGGTCTTCCAAGCAGGGAAAAGCGCTCAGGGAACAGGCAACCTAGTTCATGACAGAGACTTTGTCTTCTCTACTTATCCAAGTAAGGGTACTCGCTTGGAGACTGAGCTAACTATGGGCTACGACTGAGCAGGGGTTCTAGGTCCTCCCTATGCATAGCCTTTGGTTGATGCATCAATCTCTACAGTCCCCCACTGGGCCCAGGTTTTTGTTGTTTTGTTGGACTCTGTGTAAGGCTCCTGTCTCCTCCATGTCTTTCTATCTCCCTCTTATTCATAAGATTCCCTGCACTCTGCCCAAGTTTGGCTATGTGTCTCAGCATTCACTTTAATATCCTGCTTGGTACTGAAAGGGTCAAACTAACTTTGTAACCTATATGTCTTTTAAAGCCTATAGTTTTGAGTTTTAGGTCTAGGTTAAGCAAAAAACAAACAAACAAACAACAACAACAACAAAAAGCAACAATCAATGACCTTCACTCAGCAAAAAGAATGACCAGACCCTTGTTTTTGAGATAGTGTTTCTTAGCAACCAAACCAGATGACCTCAATCTTTCTTCTGAGTAGCTTCTGACCTCCAGCCAAAAGCTCACAACCCTGATCTTCAAGGATGGGCTAACCAAACCCACCTTCAATTGCAACTGCATCCACACTTGGCCAAGCTTGAGCACCTAAGACTAACCAATTATCTTAATTTATAGCTTCCTCATCCAATCCTAAATTGCCAAAACTGCAACTTCAAATTTCCCACACTTTTTCTTTTAAAAAACCTAAGGCCTTTGTCGCCTGGTGCCACTCTTTGCTGACAGGCAGGGGTGACCCCATTGCACAATGGTTAATTTAAACCTCTTGCTTTTCCATTGAGTTGTGGTCTGTGGGAGTTTCTGGGAAGGGAGTGATCTTGAACTCCTGAGCTGTGAGACCCCAGGTCTTACAGTCCAGTCTTTCAGAGGCCCTTTGTGGAAGGCTCCTGTCTTGTTCCTTGTTTTCACCCTCTTCCAATGTCTATCTTGTTTGCCTTTCTGAATGAGGATTGAGCATCTTGAGGACTCAAGAAGGGTCCTCCTTCTTGCTTGGCTGCTTTAGGTGTACAGATTTTAGTATGTTTATCCTATACTATGTGGCTAATATATATGTATGAGTGAATATACACCACCTGTGTCTTTCTGTATCTGGGTTACCTCACTCAAGATGATCTTTTCTAGTTCCCACCATTTGCCTGCAAATTTCATTGTGTCCTTGTTTTTAATAACTGAGTAATGTCCCACTGTGTAAATGTAGCATTCTTCAGTTGAGGGACAGGTTATGGCTATAATGAGTAAAGAGGTCATGAACATAGTTGAGCAAATGACCTTGTATGGTTGAGCATCTTTTGGGTATATACCCACATGTAGTATAGCTGGCACTATTCCAATTTTTTTGAGAAAGCTCCAGATTGATTTTCAAGGTGGTTGTACAAGTTTACATTCCCTAAATCAATTGAGGGGGGGTGGTTACCCTTTTTCCACATCCTCTCCAGCATATGTTGTAGCTTAAGTTTTTTATTTTAGCCATTATGATGGCTATGAGATGGAATTTCAGAGCCATTTGGATCTGCATTTTCTTGATGACTAAGGATGTTGAGCATTGTACTAAGTGCTTCTCTGTCATTCGATATTCCTTCTTTGAGAATTCTCTGTTTAGTTCTGTACCTCATTTTTATTTTGATTATTTGATTTGTTGGTGTTTAATTTCTTGAGTTGTTTATACATTCTAGATGTTAGCCTTCTGTCAGATATAGGGTTGGTGAAGATATTTTCCCAGTGTGAGGGGTGTCCTTTGCTTAACAGTAGCTTTTCCATTTCATGAGATCCCATTTATTGAATGTTTATCTTAGAGCCTGTGCTGTTGGCATTCTATTCAGGAAGTTGCCTCCTGTACCAATGAGTTCCAGGATCTTCACAAATTTTTCTTCTAACAGTTTTAGTGTGTCTAGTTTTATGTTTTGGTCTTTGATCCACTTGGAGCTTACTTTGTGCAGGGTGACAAATATGGATCTATTTTCAGTTTTGTACATGTAGATATCCAGTTAGGAGAGCATTATTTGTTGAAGGTGTTGTCTTTTTTCCCATTGTATGATTTTGGATTCTTTGTCAAAAATCAGGTGTACACAGTTGTATGGAATTATTTCTGGGTCTTCTATTTGATTGCATTGATTCTCCAGTCTGTTGTTTCTATTTTAGCACCATGCCATTTTTTATTATGGTTGCTCAAAAATACAACTTGAGGTCGGTGATGAAGATGCCTTCAGAAGGTATCCGTTCAGGATGGTTTTAGCTATCCAGTTGGTTTTTTTTTTCTTTTTCCCCATATAAAGTTGAGAATTTTTCATTCAAAGTCTGTGAAGAATAATGTTGGTATTTTGATGAAACTGCATTGAACCTGTAGACTTCTTTTAGTAGGATGGCTATTTTTACTCTGCTAATCTGTCTTATCAATGAGCATGGTAGATCTTTCCATCTTCTGATATGTTCTTCAAATTCTTTCTTCAAAGATTTGAAGGTTTTTTTTTTTTTTTAACAGTTCTTTCACCTTCTTTGTTAGAGTTACAACGAGGTGTTTTATGTTATTTGTGGCTATTGTGAAGGGTGTTGTTTCCCTAATTTCTTTCTCAATCCATTTGTCTTTTGTATACAGGAGGGCTCCTGATATTTTGAGTTAATTTTGTACCCAGCCACTTTACTAAAGTTTTTTATCAGCTGTAGGAGTTCCCTGGTAGAATTTTTGGGGTCACTCATGTATAGTGTCATATTATCTGCAAATAGTGATACTTTGACTTCTTCCTTTCTATTTTGTACCTTTAGCTCTTTTAGTTGTCTTATTGCTATTGCTAGGACTTCTGGTACAGTATCAAAGAAATATGGAGAGGGTGGGCAGCATTTCCTTGCCCCTGATTTCAGTGGAATTGACTTAAGTTATTCTCCATTTAATTTGATGTTTGCTATAGGCTTGCTGTGCATTGCCTTTTCTATGTTTAGGTATGTGCCTTGGTTCCATGATTTCTCAAGATTTCAAACATAAACAGGTGTGAGATTTTGTCAAATGCCTTTTTCAGCATCTAAGGAGATGATTATGTTTTTTTTTGTTTGTTTGTTTGTTTGGTAGATTGATGTATTTCCTTATGTTGAACGACCCTTACATGCCTGGAATGATGCCTCCTTGTTCATTGGGGATGTTATCTTTGATGTGTTCTTGGATTCGGTTAGCGAGTATTTTATTGAATATTTTTGTGTCAGTGTTCGTATGAGAGATTGGTCTGAAATTCTCTTTCTTTGTTGGGTCTTTGTGTTGTTTAGGTATCAAGTTGATTGTGTCCTCATGGAATAAATTTGGTAATGTTCCTTCTGTTTGTGTTTTGTGAAATAGTTCGGAGAGTATTGGAACTAGGTCTTCTTTGAATGTCTGGTATAATGCTGCAGTGAAACCATCTGGCCCTGGGCTTTATGTTGATGTGAGACTTTTGATGACCTCTTCTTTTTCTATAGGGGAAGTGGACTATTTAATTTAGTTTTTGGATCTTGATTCAGCTTTTTAAATGGAAGCTACCAAGAAAATTTTCCATTTCACTTAGATTTTCGAATTTTGTGGCATATAGGCTTTTAAAGTAGGACATAATGAATCTTTGGATTTCCTCAGTATCTGTTGTTATGACCTCCATTTAATTTCTGATTTTGTTGATTTGGATAGTATCTCTCCTCCCTTTAGTTAGTTTTGCAAAGGGTTTGTCTGTCTTGTTGATTTTCTCAAAGAAACAGCTCTTGGTTTCTTTGAATTGTTTAGTTTCTAATTTATTGATTTCTTAGTTTGATAATTTCCAGCTGTCTACTCCTCCTGGTTATGTCTGCTTTTTTCCCTAGTGCTTTCAGATGTGCCAATAAGTTGCTTGTATGTGAAATCTTGTATTTTTCTACGAAGAAACGTAGTGCTATGAACTTTCCTCAGCACTGCTTTGATTGTGTCCCATAAGTTTGGGTAAGTTGTGTCTTCATTTTTGTTGAATTCTAGGAAGTCCTTAACTTTCTTCCCTGTCCCAGCTGCTGTTGAATATAAAGTTGCTCAGTTTCTATGCATGTGTAGGCTTTTTGCTATTTCTATTATTGTTGAGGTATAACATGGTGGTCTCATATGATACAAGGGAGTATTTTAACTTTTCTTCTGTATCTTTTTTTGAGGCTTGCTTTGTGCCTTACTATATGGTCAGTTTTGGAGAAGGTTCCCTGAGCTGCTGAGAAAAAGAGATACTTCTTTGAGTTTGGGTGAAACGTTCTGTAGACATCTATGTGGTCCATTTGATTTAGGATCTCTTAAGTGACATCATTTCTCTGTTTAGCTTCTGACTTGATAACTTAGCTTCTGACTTCTGTCCCTTGGTGAGAGTTGAATATTGAAGCCTCCTATCATTAAGGTCTTGGGATGGATGTGTGATTTAAGCTTTAATAATGTTTATTTTATAAATGCAGAAGAGCTTGTGTTTGGACATAAATGTTCATTATTGTGATATCCTCCTCATGGATTTTTTTCCTATAGTGAGAGTGAAGTGTTCCTCCCCCTCTCTTTTGGTTAATTTTGGTTGAAAGTCTATTTTGTTAGATATTAGGATGGCTAATTCAGCATGCTTCTTGTATCTGCTTGCTTAAAGAAACACTTTTCCTTCCCTTTATTCTGAGGGAGCATCCTTTTTTGCTGTAAAGTTGTGTTTCCTGAATGCAGCAGAGTGTTGTTTCCTGTTTCCACAACCATCCTGTTATTCTTTGTTTTTTTTTTTTTATTGGAGAATCAAGTCCATTGGTGTTGTTAGATATTAGTGACCAATGATGTCTAGTTCCTTTTATTGTGGAATTGGTGGGGCTTGTGTGTTTGTGTGCCTGGTTTTTGTTTGTTTGTTTGTTTGCGTGGTTTTTTTTGTTTGTTTTATTGTGAAGGTATTTTTTTCTCCTCTATTTCCTTTGTTCTTGTTGATTTTGTTTGATTGGGTTTTCCTTTTCCTTTTCAGCTGTAGGGCTGGGTTGTTGTGTATATATTGTTTAAATTTATTTATGTCATGGAATATTTTGTTTTTCCATCTGTGTTGATTTAAAATTTTGCTGGGCATAGTAGTCTGGGTAGGTATCTGTGGTCTCTTAGCTTTTTCATGATATCCACCCAGGCCTTTCTGGATCTCGTAATTTCTGTTGAGAATTCTGGTGTGGTTGTGATTGGTCTGTCTTTATGTGTTAGTTGTCCTTCTTACCTTGCCACTCTTGATATGTTTCTTTGTTCTGTAGATTTAGTGATTTGATTATTATGTGACAGGAGGAATTCCTTTTCCGGTCTAATCTATTTTGTGTTCTGTAAGCATCTTGTATGTTAAAGGGCATCTCTTTCTTAAGGTTGGGGAAATTTTCAACTATGATATTACTGAGAATATTTTCTGCACTTTGGAAACTGGAATTTTCTTTTTTACCTATTCCTATTATTCTTAGGTTTCTTCTTTTCATGGTATCCTTGATTTCTTCAACATTTTGTATCAGGAACTTTTCCACTTTTACGTTTTCTTCTAGAGACATATATATTTCTGCAATTCTATCTTTGGTGCCTGATAGTCTCTTCCCTGTCTCTTTCCTGTCTCCTGCATTCTGCTGAAGATGCTTACTTTTGTGGTTCCTGATCTGTTCTCTAAGTTCAGCAAGTCCAGGCTTTTCTCTGTTTGTGTTTTCTTTATTGATTCTAATTCCGTTTTCATGTCTTGAAAGATTTTATTCATTTTCTTCACCTGTTTGATTGTGGATTCATATCTGTCCATGATGGCCTCTATTTTTTTTGTTGTTTATTTTGACTTTATGATCCACAAATAATTTCATAATCACAGAATTAAGATAATTTTCCTATGTTTCCTCTGCATTAGAATATCTACTGGTTTGGGGGGATTCTGGTGTATCCATAGTGTCCTGATTTTTGCTGATCAGATTCTTTCCCCAGCCTCTAGTTTTCAGGATGTCTGTAACCTTGACTCTTTTTTTCTTGGAGCCTGTACTGCCATGTGCACCTGTGTCTGAAGTCTGCACTAATATACAGGAAGCTGGGAGATTCCAAGGTCTTGAGAATGCATGCTGGAAATTCAGATGTGGCTAAGGAAGGGAGTTCTCTCTGCTGAGTTCATGCTCTCTACTGGCTCACTGTCTGTGATCCAGGTATGCCAGGTAGCTGTGGTTCAGGCAGAAAGATCTCCAAGTCTAGGGCTGCACCAATGCTCCATAGGCTTCCTCAAGATGTACAATATGATGTGGTTCTCACATATAGTTCAGATTCACTGGGTTCACTGACTGTGCTGGGTTCCATGTTTCTGACCCAGGTAGGCCAGGAAGATGGCCCATTGAGCAAGCAGAATGGAGCCATGCTCCTTCCCAAATACAGGAGGTATCCACTCCATAAGACCATGAGAGTGAGCACCACTAGCTACTGTGACCAGGAAGGTGTTCCACTGGATGGTGAAAGTGTGCTCCAGGGTTTAAAGCTAGGAGCCACTGGTACCCAGAAGGTGTCCACAGGACTGTGAGAGTGGGCACCTGGGTTTGTAACCTCACCCCCAGTACCAGTGAGAGTGAGTGCCCAAAGTTGGAGATACCAACTACTGGTATCTGAAGGTATCTACAGACAGTGGGCTTCGCATGTAGCCTGGGGCTGTGTCAGTGCTGGACAGGAGCCCAATTATTTTTCTCAGTATTAGACTAAAGATGGACTCTCAAGTATCCCTGTGGATTCTCATCTCATCTGAGAAACAGAGAGATGTTGTGGTTTGGGTTTTCTACAGTATGGCCTGCCATTCATTCTGCTTTCACTGCTGAGCTGTTGTTCAGATACCATGCATAGTAGGCAATAACATCTTGGATGCTTCCCTCTATTCTTTTTTCAATTTCTTCATGCTTCAAACTGAAGATATTTTAAAAAACAATGTTCATTCTACCACATTTGTTTTTTTAGATTTTGTTTGTTTGTTGGTTAACAGCAGAAGAACTGAAGACAATCCACAGTTCTTTTGTTTTGGCTCTGACTCTGTCTCTCTTTTTCTCCTTTCTCTCTTTCAATTTCCTTTCTCTTATTTTTCCTATAATTTTTCTCTTTTATAATTTTATTTATTTACTTTTCATTATTACAGTTTATTCACTTCATATCCCAGTTGTAACCCCTTCCCTTGTCCTCTTCAATTCCACCCTACCTCTCTTATCTCCTCTCATGCCAATTCCCAAGTCCACCTCCCCTTCCATCTGGCCCTAGCCTATCAGGTGTCATCAGGACTGGCTGCATTGCTTTCCTCTGTGGTCTGGTACAGTTGCACTCCCTCTAGGGTGAGGTGATCAAAGAGCCAGACACTTAGTTCACATCAGAGACAGCCCCTGCTACTCCCCTTACTTGGGAACACACATGGAAGCTGAGCTGCCATTTGCAACATCTGTGCCAGAGGTCTAGGTAACATGCATGCATGGTCCTTGTTGGAGTATAAGACTTGGCAAATACCTATGGGCTCAGATATTTTGGTTCTGTTGCTCTCCTTGTAGAGCTCCTATCCTTTCCAGGTCTTTCTATTTCTTCTTTATTTCATAAGATTCCCTGAAATCTGCCCAAAGTTTGGCGAATAGTGTCAGCATCTGCTTCGATACCCTGCTAGTTAGAATCCTTCAGAGGCCCTCTGTGGTAGGCTCCTGTCCTATTCCCTGTTTTCTCCTACTCCCAATGTCTATCTCATTTGTTTTGAGTGAGGATTGAGCAAACTCCCTAGGGTCCTCCTTCTCATTTAGATTCTTTAGAATTATAGATTTTAGATGTTTATCCCATATTATATGAGTAATATATGCCTATAGTGAATATATACCATGTGTGTCCTTCTGCTTCTAGGTCACCTCATTCAGGATCATCTTTTCTAGTTCCCACCATAGCCCTGCAAAATTTCATGATTTCCCTGTTTTTAATTGCTGAGTAGTATTCCATTGTGTAAATGTACCACCATTTCTGTATCCATTCCTAAGTTTAGGGACATCTGGGTTATTTCTATATTCTGGTTATTATGAATAAAGCTGTTTTGAACATATTTGAGCAAATGTCCTTGCTCATATTTTTGATATATATTACTGGGAGTGTTGTAGATGGATCTTGAAGTGGCAATGTTTCTAAATTTCTGAGAAAGCAGCAGATTGATTCCCAAAGTGGTTGTAATTATTTACATTCCCACCAACAATGGAGGACTTTACCCCTTTCTCCACATCCTCTCCAGCATGTGTTGTCACTTGATTTTTTGTTCTTATCCATTCTGATGGATGTTAGATGAAAACTCATGGTCATTTTGATTTGCATTTCCCTGATAACTAACACATTCAGAATTTTTTTTTGACATTTTAAAACTTTTCTTTATTCTTCATTAATTACACTTTATTTACTTTGTATCCCCCTTGTGGTTCCCTCCCTCCTCCAGTCCCAATCGCTTCCTTCTTCCACCCTCTGCATGCATGACCCTCCCCAAGTCTACTGATAGGGAAGATCTTCTTTTCCTTCCTTCTGATACTAGTCAATTAGGTCTCACCAGGAGTGGCTGCATTGTCTTCTTGTGTGGCCTGGTAATGCTGCTTCTCCCTCAGGGGGAGGTAATTAAAGAGCAGGCCAAACAGTTCATGTCAGAGACAGTCTCTGTTCCTAATAAAATGAAACCCACTTGGATATTCAATTGCTATGGGCTACATCTGTGCAAGGGTCTTAGGTTATCTCCATGCATAGTCCTTTGTTGGAGTATCAGTCTCAGGAAAGACCCCTGTGCTCAGAATTTCTGTTCTGTTGCTGTCTTTGTGGGGTTCCTGTCCTCTCCAGATCTTACTGTTTCCCACTTCTTTCCTAAGATTCCCTGCACTCTGCCCAAAGGTTGCCCATAAGTCTCAACACAAGCATGGATAGTCTGCAGGGCAGAGTCTTTCAGAGGTCCTCTGTGTCAGGCTCCTGACTTGTTACCTCTTTTATCCTTCTTCTGATATCCATCTTCTTTGCCTTTCTGAATAGGAATTGAGCAGTTTAGGAAGAGTCCTCCCTCTTAATTAGTTTCTTTAGGTGTACAGATTTTAGTAGGTTTATCTCATATATCTATATGAGTGAATATATACAGTGTGCATCTTTCTGCTTCTGAGATAGCTCACTCAGAATGATATTTTCCAGATTCCAGCATTTACCTGCAATTTTCATGATTTCCTTTTTTTATTGCTGAGTAATATTCCATTGTGTAGATATACCACAATTTGTGCATTCATTCCTCCACTGAGGGGCATCTGGACTGTTTCCAGCTACTGGCTATTAAAAATATGGCTACTACAAACATGGTTGAGCAAATGTCCTCATTTTGTACTTGAGACTCTTTTGGTTATATGCCTAGAAGTGGTATAGCTAGATCTTGAGGAAACACTATTCCTAGTTGTCTGAGAAAGTGTCAGGTTGCTTTCCAGAGTGGTTTTACAAGTTTACATTCCTACCAGCAGTGCAGGAGGGTTCCCCTTTCTCCACAACCTCTGCAGCATGTGTTGTCTCTTGTGATTTTGAACTTAGCCATTCTGAGGGTTGTAAGGTGAAATCTTAGGATGGTTTTGATTTGCATTTCCCTGATGGCTAATGACATTGAGCATTTCTTTAAGTGTTTCTCTGCCATTCTATATTCCTCTATTGAGAATTCTCTGTTTAGTGCTGTACTCCATTTTTTAATTGGATTTCTAGATTTTTTGCTGTTTAACTTCTTTACTCCTTTATATATACTGGGTATTAGTCCTCTGTCAGTTATGGAGTTGGTGAAGATCCTTTCCCAATCTGTAGGCTGTCATTTTGTTGTGATGACAGTGCCCTTTGCTTTACAGAAGATTTTCAGTCCCATTTGTTGATTGTTGCTCTTAGAGCCTGTGCTGTTGGTGTTCTCTTCAGGAAGTCATTTCATGTGCCAATGAGTTCAAGGCTCTTTCCCATTGTTTCTTCTAAGCATTTTAGTATATCTGGTTTTATGTTGAGGTCTTCGAACCATTTGGACTTTAGTTTTGTGCAGGGTGATAAGGCTGGATTGATTTGCATTTTTCTACATGTAGACATCCAGTTAGACCAGCACCATTTGTTGAAGATACTGTCTTTTTTCCATTGAATGATTTTGGCATCTTTGTAAAAAAATCTTCGTAAGTTTGTGTATTTATGTCAGGATCTTCTATTCAATTCCATTGATCCACCAGTCTATTTCTATACCAGTACCATGCAGTTTTTAGTATTGTTGCTCTATAGTTGAGCTTGAGATGAGGGATGGAGATGCCTCCAGAAGACTTTTTATTGTAGAGGACTGTTTCAGAAATTCTGGGTTTCTTCTTGTTCCATATGAAGGTGAGAATATTTCTTTCAAGCTCTGTAAAGAAGTGTGTTGGTAATTTGATGGGAATTGCATTGAATGAGTAGATTGCTTTTGGTAAGATGGCGAGTTTTACTGTGTTAATTCTGTCAAGCCATGGGCATGGGAGATCTTTCCATCTTCTGATATCTTCTAATTCTTTCTTCAGAGACTTGAAATCTTTTTCATACAAGTCTTTGACTTGCTTGGTTAGGGTTACACCAAGGTACTTTATGTCGTTTGTGGCTATTTTGAAGATGTAGATGGCTGGGAATAATGAAAATCATGGCTGAAATCAATAAATTAGAAACAAAGAAAACACTTCAAAGAATCAATGAAACCAAGAGCTTGTTCTTCGAGAAAATCGACAAGATAGACAACCCATTAGCCAAGCTAACTAAAAGGCAGAGAGACACCATCCAAATCAAGAAAATCAGAAATGAAAAGGGGACATTACTACAGATACAAAGGAAACCCAAACAATCATTAGAACTTACTTCAAAGTCTGTATGCCACAAAATTTGAAAATATAAATGAAATTGGCAATTTTCTCGATCGATTCCACTTACCAAAGCTGAATCAAGATCAGGTAAATCAATTAAATAATCCTACATGCCCTAAGAAAATAGAAGTGGTCATCAAAATTCTCCCATCCAAAAAAAGCCCAGGACCAGATGGTTTCAGTACAGAATTCTACCAGACCTTTAAAGAAGAGTTAACTCTAGTTCTCTTCAAACTAAATAGAAACAGCAGGAACACTACCAAACTCATTCTATGAAGCCATAGTCACCTTGGTACCTAACCCTTACAAAGACCCAACAAGAAAAAAGAATTTCAGGCCAATCTCACTTATTGACATTGATGCAAAAATACTCAACAAAATACTTGCAAACCGAATACAAGAACACATCAAAGATATCATCCACTATGACTAAGTCTGCTTCAATGAAGGCATGCAGGGGTGGTTCAATATATAGAAATTCATCAGTGTGATCCACCATATAAACAAACTGAAGGAGAAAAACCACATGATCATCTCCTTAGATGCTGAAAAGGCATTTGACAAAATCCAACATACATTCATGTTTAAAGTCTTGGAGATATCAGGGATACCAGACACATAAATGAACATAGTAAAGGCAATATACAGCAAGCCTATAGCCAATATCAAACTCAATGTAGAGAAACTTAAAACAATCCCACTGAAATCAGGGACAAGGCAAGGCTGCCCACTCTCTCCATATCTATTCTGGAAATCTTTGCTAGAGCAATATGCAGTTGAAGATCAAGCAGATACATATTGAAAAGGAAGAAGCCAAAGTGTCACTATTTGTAGATGATAGGATAGCATACCTGAGTGACCCCAAAAATTCTGCCAGTGAACTCCTATAGCTGATAAACACCTTCAGCAACGTGGCCAGTTACAACATTAACTCAAAAAAAAAAAAAAAAGAATAGTGCTTCTGTATACAAAGTCAAAAGGGCTGAGAAAGAAATTAGGAGAGCATTTCTTTAAGTCTTTCTCTGCCATTAGATATTCCTCTACAGAGAATTCTCTGTTTAACTCTGTACCTCATTTTTTATTTGGATTACTTGGTGTGTTAATGTTTAAATTCTTCAATTCTTTATATATTCCAGATATTAGCCTATGTTTAATGTAGGGTTGGTGATGATACTTTCCCAGTCTCTATGCTGTTGTTTTGTTCTTTTTTTCTGTATCTTTTTTTAATTTTTATTAATTACATGTTATTCAGTTTGTATCCCCCATTAGCCCCTCCCTCATCCCCTCCTGATCCAATCTCCCTACCCCCTACTTCATGCATGCCCCTCCCCAAGTCCACTGATAGGGGAGGTCCTCCTTTCCTACCTTCTGATCTTAGTTTATCAGATCTCATCAGAACTGGCTGCATTGTCTGCTTCTGCTGCCTGCTAAGGCTGCTACCCCCTCAGGGGGAGGTGATCAAAGTGCGGTCCAATCAGATCATGTCAGTTGCAGTCCCTCTTCCCATTACTATGAAACCCACTTGGACACTAAACTGCCATGGGTTACATCTTTGCTGGAGTTCTAGGTTATCTCCATCCCTGATACTTGGTTGGAGTATGGACTCTGGGAAGACCCCTGTGTTCAAATTTCTTGTTCTGTTTCTCTCCTTGTGGAGTTCCTGTCCTCTCCAGATCTTACTATTTCCCACTTCTTACATAAGATTCCATGCTAATTGCCCAACAGTTTGGCCATAAGCCTCAGCATCTGCTTTGACAGTCTGCAGGGCAGAGCCTTACAGAGGCCCTCCATGGCGGGTTTCTAGCTTGATTCCTGTTTTCTTCTTCTTCTGATGTCCATCCTCTTTGCCTTTGGGATAGGGATTGAGCATTTTAGTCAGTGTCTTCTCTCTTGATTAGTTTCTTTAAAGGTACAGATTTCTGTAGGTTTATCCTATATTACATGTCTATATGAGTGAGTATATACTGTGTGTGTCTTTCTGCTTCTGGGACAGCTCACTGAGGATGATCCTTTCCAGGTTCCACCATTTACCTGCAAATTTCAAGATTTCCTTATTTTTCATTGATGAGTAATATTCCATTGTGTAGTTATACCAGAATTTCTGCTTCCATTCTTCAGTTGAGGGGCATCTGGGCTGTTTCCAGCTTCTGGCTATTACAAATAAGGCTGCTAAAAACACGGTTGTGAAAATGTCTTTAATGTGTACTTGAGCCTTTTTTTGGATAACAAAAGCAAACGCCAGATTGAATGCAATTCTCATCAAATTACCAACACAATTCTTCACCAACTTTGAAAGAAAAATTCTCAACATCATATAGAATAACAAGAAACCCAGAATTGCTAAAACAACCCTCTACAACAAAAGATCTTCTGGGGGTATCTCCATCCCTTATCTTAAGCTCTATCATAGAGCAACAGTAACAAAAACTGCATGGTACTGGCTTAGAAACACAATGGTGGATCAATGGAACCAAAAAGAAGATCCAGAAATAAACCGACACACTTATGGACACCTGATCATATAATGGAAAAGATATGGCATCTTCAACAAATGGTTCTGGTCTAACTGGATGTCTACATGTAGAAAAATGCAAATAGATCCATCCTTATCACCCTGCACAAAACTGAAGTCCAAGTGGATCAAAGACCTCAACATAAATCCAGACATTAAATCACTTAGAAGAAAAAGTGAGCAAGACCCTAGAACACATTGGTACAGGAGACAACTTCCTGAACAGAACACCAACAGCACAGGCTCTAAGAGCAACAATTAATAAATGGGACCTCATGAAACTGAAAAGCTTCTGTAAAGCCAAGGACACTGTCATCAAAACAAAAGGAATACCTACAGATTGGAAAAAAATCTTCAACAAAACTTCTTCTGACAGAGGGCTAATATCCAGTATATATAAAGAACTAAAGAAGTTGAAAAGCAGCAAACAAAGTAATCCAATTAAAAAATGGGGAACAGAGCTAAACAGAGAATTCTTAGTAGAGGAATACAGAATGGCAGAGAAACACTTAAAGAAATGCTCAACATCATTAGCCATATGGGAAATGCAAATCAAAATGACCCTGAGATTTCACCTTATACTAATCAGAATGGTCAAGATGAAAAACTTGAATGACAACACATACTGGAGATAGGGGAACCCTCCTCCACTGCTGGTGGGAATGTAAACTTGTAAAATCACTCTGTAAATCAATCTGGCACTTTCTCAGACAACTAGTAATACTGCTTCCTCAAGATCCAGCCATGTTATTTTGTTCTTACGACAGTATCCTTTGCTTTTTAGAAGCTTTGAGAATCATGAGGTCCCATTTATTGATTGTTGATCTTAGAGCCTGTGCTGTTGGTGTTCTGTTTAGGAAGTTGTTTCCTGTGGCTATGAGTTCTAGGCTCTTCCCCACGTAGCTAATGACTTTGTAAATACCTTTGACACCTCATGGATTTTAGACTTTCCTTTCATTTAAGTTTAATACCTCCCTTTTTTTTGACAGTTTTCAGTGCTTTTAAAAATTATTTGTATCTCTTTCCACTTAGACAGGTAAATTTACCTGCTGACAACTGAGTCCATGACCCAGGTCACAGATAGTGTGAGAAGAGAAGGAAGCTCCACAAATTGTACACACATACACAGAGTCATCCCACATACTCATCTCCACTCAGGCATGCATGATTTCCTTACATACTTTCAATTTAAAGCAATTTCACACTCTCTCTCACACACAAGCACATTAAAATGTAATAAAAATTTTTATGCTTTACCCAGAGTAGCTGTAGATACCACAATATTTTTCACTCATGATTTTATTGTATCATTGATATTTTTCATTTATACTAAGAGTTTGTATTTTTGAAAGGTATATATCCTAGCATTTGCATTTTAGCTTGATGCACTCTTTCTTTTCCCCCTTAATTCTTCTCTTCTTCCTCTATCTTCCTTCTTACTTTTCTTTTTGTTTTACTTCCTTTCCCACTCCCCATACCTTATAATAGGAATATAACACATACCACATTCTCCACCAATTACTGAAGTTTCTCATAGCATCTTAATTAGAAAGAGTATTACATTTAATAATTTATTTTATTCCAGTTATGTATTATTGCTCAATCTTTGTTCAAAGCCATCAGATTCATTTCACAAAGGGCCCTCTAAGCATGAACTTCCTACCTTTTAAAATTTACACTAATTTTTTAGGACATTTCTCAGGCAAGAATTCTGGGGCAAGAGAACTGCAAGGTAATAATTGCTTGGCTACTTTGAATTGTGTCAAGAAAGAGCCTGACACAGAGGACCTCTTAAAGTCTCTGCCCTGCAGACTATCAATGCAGATGCTGAGACTTATGGGAAACCTTTGGGCAGAGTGCAGGGAATCTTAGGAAAGAAATGGGAAACAGTAAGATCTGGAGAGGACAGGAACTCCACAAGGAGAGCAACAGAACCAAAAAAAAAAGCTGAGCACAAGGGTCTTTCCTGAGAGTGATACTCCAACCAAGGCCTATGTATGGAGATAACCTAAGATCCCTGTATATATGTAGCCCATGGCAGTTCAGTATTCAAGTATGTTCTATTGTTATAGGAAAAGGGACTGTCTCTGACATGAACTGATTTTTCTGCCCTTTAATTAACTCCCCTGAGGGGGAAGCAGCATTACCAAGCCACACAAGAAGACAATGCAGCCACTCCTGATGAGACCTAATTGACTAGGATCAAAAGGAAGGAAAAGAAGACCTCCTCTATCAGTGGACTTGGGGAGGAATAAAATGTAATAAATAAAGAATTTTAAAAATTTATATAAGTGGGGAAAAGGGAAAGGGTAAAGACAGATGGTAGCTGTAATGGTAATGAAGAATTTGTTGTGAGGCATGCATACATTGCCACCACGGATTGTTGCATAGAGCTAGAGTGAGGTGGAGACATTCATACCTTGGACATCTCATTCTTGATATGGGTAGGTGGAAGCATTGCTACTTCCCTGTTCTGTGCCAGCATGCATTGGCACTTGTAGTCTTGACCCCCTACCTCTGCTATTCTTGGAGTAATCAAGTAGCCTAGGCACCTGGAATTCTTCCCGATATAAATTGGCAACATCCCAGACCAAGCCAATAATATGTGCCCATCCTGGGAAGCTCTCCCAACCCCAAGGGTCCTGCTTTTCAATGATGGCTTCTATTTTTTTGTTTGTTTCCTCTCTATATTCCGCTAATTGTGCCTCTACTTGTTTGGTTCTATTTGCCTGTATTTCTTTGGGAGCTATGTTCATTACTACCCAATGGCTTGAGTGCCATTCCAGAAACTGTTTCCTGTGTAAAGTTGCATTTGAAGGTGTCTTTACTCTGCCGCCGTTCAATTACCTCCATAGTTTAACCTCATAATTATTAGCTCAGATAGTTTATGGTACCTTTCCCACAATATTTAAATAGCATGTCCTTAATGTTTTAGTATTTAGTATGTAGAATCCATTTTTATTCTCAAAGAGTAGCAATGTCCTGCCTAAATTTGCCTTGTTTCTTCTTCTGCAGTGTAAAATTTTCATGCTTATGACAAGTTGGGGAAGTGACATGTTTTCAAGGAAATATGAAGACTGGCTTCATGGTATCCTAAAAAAGATAGTGGAAGGTAACTTTCCAAAAGTGTTGGTTTGAAAACAAGTGGGTCCACAGAAGAAGAATAGGTTCCTGCCAATTATATTCAACATGGAAAAGAAGAAAATTCCAAGAGATTTCACCGGATTTCTCTGACAATCCTATCACTATTTAAGTAGTTTCTAACTTTCGTCTGAAAACTGAGAATAAGATATTGAATCCAATTCGTTTTAGGCATAAATTTGAATCCATGAAAAAAAGTTGTTTTTTTTTTATTTTTATAGACAGCCAAAAAAAAAAAAAAGAAAAACTGAAAGTTGTGTATTTGAAACAAACATCAAAAATAATCCCCGAAGAGGTGCAGTTGCACATAACTTTAATCCCACCACTCTGGAGGCAGAGACAGATGGATCTTTGTGATCAAGACCAACCAGATCTACATATCCAGTTCCAAGACATCCAGGGCTACTTAAACAGATTCCACTAAAAAAAAAAAATCCTTGGATCAGAAAAACTTGGCAAGCATAGGAAGAAATAAGACTCATGATCTAGCCAGATTTGGAGGCACAGACCTGTAATCTAAGCTACTCAGGATGTTCCATCGGGACCATAAACTCAAGACTCAACTAGGCTACACAGTGAGCTAAAGGCCAACATGGACAAATTAGTAAGATTCTCTCTCACAACAACAACAACAAAAAATTTAAGAAGTCTCTAGCTCAAGGACAGAGAACACTAGACTTGCAAACATGATGCCCTTTAATCCATCCCAAATGGAAAAATAGAGATAAGAGTAACCAAATAATGACCAAGGCTTGAAAGTCCTTGAAGTATTGAAATACATATTCAAAACCCTGGGAGTGGAGGAGAGAGGGGCTTATGGGGGATACAAAGTGAATAAACTGTAATTAATAAAAAAAAAATGTTACTATTTCCATAGGGTAAAGCGTTTTTTATTTCATTATCTATAAACATTAAATTTATTTTTATTAACTATATTGTTTCTCTTAAGATAAATACTGCTTCTTTCAAATGTGTAAGAGTTTGTATGTAAAAGAATAATCGATAAGTACTTGCTCAATACACTTGGCAATTCTGTCTGAGAAACTTGATTATTTACTTATCTTCAAAATAACAGTTGATCACTATTTCAATGTCTTGTTTTTTTATTTGATTAATTAGCCTTTTGTTTCTATGTTTTGACATAATCACTACAAAGACAAAGAAGTGCACACACACACATGCACACACACTCACATACACACAAATTTACATTACTAACAATAAGCCTTATCCAGAATATTTTAGAGACATTTTTTTATTCTTTTTCTACATTACACAAATTTATATAATAAAGAATAAAGCATGTGATTTATATTGTATCTGCATAAATCCTGGCTCTATGGTCCTATGTTGATGACATACCCATTTCTCCTTTAATAGCTCAAAAAATTTAATTACAGTTCATTCACTTTGTATCCCAGAGGTAGCCCTCTCCCCTCATTCCCTCCAAGTCCCACCTCCCCTCTCTCATCTCCTCCTGTGCCCCTTTCTAAGTCCACTGATAGGGGAGGTCCTCCTCCTCTTGCATCTGATCCTAGCTTACCAGGTCTCATCAGGCCTGGTTGCATTGTCTTACTCTGTGGTCTGGTAAGGCTGCTCCCACCTCAGGGGGAGGTGATCAAGGGGCCAGCCACTGAGTTCATGTCAGAGATAGTCCCTGGGAACCCAATTGGATACTGAGCTGCCATAGGCTACATCTGAGCAGGGGTTCTATGTTATATCATGAATGGTCTTTGGTTGGAGTATCAGTCTCAGAAAAGACCCCTGTGTCCAGGTTTTTTGCTTGTGTTGCTCTCCTTTTGGAGCTCCTGTTTAATATCATGCTATGAAATATGCAAAGAGTAAAAAAAGTTCAACTTTTTTCATCTGTACTCATGATGTTCCCTCTTTGATTCAAAGGCCACCTAACAACAACAACAAAAAATCAGACATAAGAAACACTCTTCTTTGTTGTTGGCCAGGGAAGTTAAAAAACAACAACAACAACAACAACAAAAACAGATTACTACTATTGCCCTTAGCCATCTGCTAAGAAGTGAAAGATAAGTCTTTCATCCTGAAGATACCACTTACTTTAGAAATAGGACCCAGAGACCTATTATCTGGCCCTGAATAAATTTTCCTTTGTGAGAATTAGCTTTCCAGAAGACACCATGCCAGCTTCCAAATGAGGGAAGTAACTAACATTCCTTCATAGCTTTGGTGCCTATGAACCATATCAACGATGAACATGGCAAGGTAAACATAAGGCTGGAATATAGCACTCATACCTTGGCAGTGAGCAACAGCTTTCTAATTGGACTTAAAAACCCACTCAATGAGAAGGATACCATGCCTCATATTAAAAACCTAGCTCACGTCCCAGTTCTAGTGAAGTTGTGGGTTTTGGGAAAATATCTACAGTCATTAATTTACCAATAGCGCAAACTATAAATATTTGTCCTTATTATCAGAAATCGGTGTAGTATTCACTTCTCATTGAGAAAATGTTTCTTTGAGCAGATTCAGACTACTCCAGAAAACCATGATCTATCAAAATGCAGCAGTATGGAGCCCAGTCCCAATGAATACCTATACAGAACAATCCAGCACTTAAGGTTCAGGGAACATTGTAGAAGAGGACACTGTAAGACTGTAAGAACCAGAGGATCAGGGAGCTTTCTATAATTGTTTTTCCTTATAAAACCGGGGACTACAGCCATCATTTCTCATCAACATGACTGCCCAAATGTGAGATGAAATTGGATAACACCAAGGGACAGGCCACCATGGATAGAGAAAAGTCTAGAAGGCTTCAACCCTACATAGAAATGTGGGCAACTGAAAAAAGCTGGAGCAGGAGAGGTGATTTTTTCCACAGAGAAGAGTATGGCAATTGGTTGTCCCATGCCAGACCTGCAAAAAATACATACAAGTAACTGTATGTGTACTGAACAAGTTAAATTAAAGAATATATATGTATGTGTGTTCCATTATATATATATATGTGTGTGTATGTGTGTGTGTGTGTGTGCTTTCCAAGTATATAGGTAGGTGTGTATGTGTGTCTGTGCAATAACCATTATTGAAAAACAAGGCAATTAATTTGGACCTCGGGGAGGAGTATATTGGAGGGTTTGGAGGGAGGAAAGAAAAGAGAAACATTTTAAGTATATTATAATCTCAAAATTTTTGAAGAATAAACTTCATTACCAAATTGTACTTTAAATTATGTGCAAGAGATAGAACTCCTTGATAGTTTTTCTTATGATAAACCAAGTAGCTAATTAATGTAATAGGTTATGGAGTAGTGCAACAAAAGATTCAGGTAAAGAAAGAGGCATTTCCATAAAGGCATAATATAATGTTAAGGCAAATTGAGTTTGAATTGTCCTTTGAATATGTTCTTTGAGGAGATCTTCAGAGCTGTCTGTACATAAAAATATTTTATTCCATCTGTTCATGCTGCCTGAGTGACAGACCTGTTTCTCAGCATTCATTTTACCACCAAGAGAGAGAAAAGAAATTCAGGTACACATTAATGCAAAAAGTGTTAACTTCACTACCATTCTATTAATGTTAAGTGTAAGCAGAAGAAAACCCTACATATTTTCTGAGATAAGCTGAAATGAAGCCTCTTCCACTAAACATTAAATTCCCAGCAGCCAACTCACATTGTTAACATGCTAACAGTGATATTGATTGAAAACATACTCATTAATTCATATTTTGTGTTTTACTGTTGTTTGACCAATTGGTTTCAATCAAGATTTTATAGGACTTAGTACAGAATATTACCAGGATGCTATTGAAACTAGTTATGTAATCACAGTCTCTTCAATAGCCTTTAGCAAATCATTAAGTCTAAGAATTTTAAGTACTTTAACTAAAACAGAAATCTTGTCGGTATGATTTGATTTCTCTTTATGTAAAAATGTACCAGTGAGATTTTGTTATTTGCAAGGCGATTCAATGTCTTTTAACTAGCTGTGCTTTCTGGGTATGGAGTACTAATAGAATATAAGACTATATGATACTGTGATTTACTTGCAGGATCCATTTCAATCTCTTAGAACAAGAATTCCTTTGAATACATCTTTGTGTACACCACAGAACCTGGCAAAACACCTCACAGAAAGATGGCATAAAATGATTTTTGTTAAAGGGATAGATTTTACAGTCAGTCTGTAACTACCTTTTTCCAGAGAAAGGACTGTATTTAAAACTGAGATAGAGAAAACACACAAAATTCCTGAAAGACAAATGAATCTAAACTTCAGCCAGTTCAAAAGAGTAAATTATCGACTAACTAACGTTTAAGACATTTGTGTCCACAGTAGCCAATTTTCTCTGTACCCTGCACAATACAGAGACTGTAAACCCTCCCACTGCCAACTGTAGGCAAAGTGTTCAGAAGATCTCTTTTGATTGTATGTGTCTTAGTTAGGATAAATATAGAATTACTCCTTACCTTCATTCATCCCCTTTGGCTCTGGGTACTTGGTAAAGATATTAGAGGAAAGGAAATATACATTTTAAAATTGTTATTCAAGTATCCTAAATAATTATTGTCTAAGGAAATTTAATTATAAATATTATATTGTGAATTATAAATATATTTAATATATACATAGTAG
The DNA here is from genome assembly GCF_030254825.1 of Meriones unguiculatus. Lineage (NCBI taxonomy): Eukaryota > Metazoa > Chordata > Mammalia > Rodentia > Muridae > Meriones > Meriones unguiculatus. Next base: position 26,354,242 of record NC_083353.1, on the reverse strand, counting down.
GTATTCTCCATTGCTCCTCAAGAACTCAACACTTAGCTTAAGTGAAAAAATTTGATGCAAAAATTATTTTTTTATTATGAACAAGTCCATACAATTAACAAGGATATGAATTTACCTTTCATATACAATGCATAAGATATTTCTCTAGGGAACAAGAACTAATAGATATCCTGAAGCAGACCAGTATCTAAGTATAGCCACAGGAAAAGTAGAAAGAATTAAATTTGCAATATAGTAAAAGTGGCAAGGTAAGTTCACTCTTCATTTTTATTCATGAAACAGTATATGAAATAAGTCATAAAATACAGAAACATTTGCTGAGAGATTTAAGTGGAAAACACGATTTAGGCAGTTTTCTGCTGTCATGGAAATTTGAATTATATTTGTTTGCATGCATACACATACATAACCTGTTGTGGGGTGTGTGTGTGTGTGTGTGTGTGTGTGTGTGTGTGTGTGTGTTTGTGTGTGTGTGGGGTCAGACTGACATTGTTATTGATACCTCTGCCTAACATAATGTTAAACTCATGATCAGAAAATCAGTTACATCAAAAGATTGTCTCGGGTGTCTGAGACTATTATCACCATACAATTTTTAGTTCCTGTGTCTTACATGAAAATGGCCAAACAGAAACACTGTTACAGAGGAAAATAAAAAGACAATGTAAGTTCTTCTGAAGAATTATTGGATGCTGACATCTAGTGACTTAGAAAAGTACCATTATGGAGGAATTTTAATAACACAATATACTTCCATAAAAATGTGTATGTTGCCCAGTGCAAAATCACATATGTACAGGTCGATACATTTAATTTTAATACTTAATTATAGCTTTTTATGTGCCTAACTGCTACTGAATAAAGGTAAACCCTTGTGAAATGAACTTTTTTTATCAGTGATACTCCACACTTTGCAGAAAGCATATCATTCCCTATAATATCTTAAAATCTTCCTCCATTACCCTTTTCCTTCCTTCCTTCCTTCCTTCCTTCCTTCCTTCCTTCCTTCCTTCCTTCCTTCCTCCCTTCCTTCATTCCTTCTTTCCTTCCTTCCTCAATATCTTTTGACCACATTGTCTCTGTATATGCTTTTTTCTTTGCCTCTCTGATATATTCTAATATATATTATCTATATATCCATCCTTCCTCTTTCAATACACTTAAAAGTGTTCTTCAGTTAGGGTTTCCATCACTATGATAAACACTAAGACCAAAAGCAACTTGGTGAAGAAAGGATTTATATCATCTTACAGTAAACAGGTAACAGTCCTTTATGGACAGAACTCAGGACAAGAACTCAAGCAGGCAAGAACTTCCGGGTAGGAACTGACACTGAAGCCATGGAGGAATGCTACTTACTGGCTTCCTCCTCATGATTTGCTCAGCCCACTATTACAGCTCAGCACAGCTGCCCAGAGCTAGTACTGATGTGCCAAAGATTAATTAAGAAGACATCTGAAAGACTTCTGGGTTTCCTTTTCACAGTAATTCTGACTTGTCAAACTGACCCCCCCAAAAAAGTAATTAGTATAAATAGCTTTTCCATCTACTGGATACTAAATCTACAATAACCTAAAATAAGTTTTTTTGTGTTAAATTCTTCTGAAATTTTAATGTACTTTTCCTATATGTCTCATTTGAGGCCTGCTTTACCATACTATTTCAAGTTACACATATGAAAGTATAACCTTGTAATAATGCTTATACCTGTATCTCCTCTTTTCCATTTGATTTCCTTTTTTTCTATTCCTCGGTGAATTACTGATTTACAATCATTATCTTACATTTATTATTTTACATTTTGATTACAATCATTATTTTACAATTATTATTTTACATTTTGATAGCGCTTATATAATTTTCATCAATGAATATGCAGTTAGGACCATATAGAAAGCAGATCACATTGACATTTTATTTTTTTTCATTATGAATTTTACTTCTTGATCTCTACCCAAAGCTGCATATCCTGTGCTATTCCAAAAAGCTCTCTACACATAGACTTTTTTCTTTGCAGAATTTACAAGTCCTGTGGCAATAAAATGCAAAGTTTTTAGAATGGAGCACTGATTCATGAATTCTCTAAGATAAGCTGTTAGGAAAAAAAAAAGCTGTCAGGAAAGAAAAAAGAAAGGAAGGAAGAAAGAGAGAGAGAGAGGAGAGAGATAAACAAAATTGCAGGAGAGTGTGTGAGTGAGAGTCAGGGACAGAGTGATAGAGGAAGAGAGGGAGAGAAGAAGAAAGGGAGACAGGAGGAAAGAAAGGAAAAAGGAAGGAAAGAAGGAAGGAAAGGAAGAGATTGATGAACTACAACTTATAATTTTAATGAAGGTGAAGAGTTTGTGAGTTTAATCCATAAGAAATTGGAAAAGTTGGTGTAGAGGTATGCTTGAGAATTTTAGATGTGCTTCGGTGCCTATCAGATAGAACCTGGAGGAAGAAAAGGACATGAAATCCCCTGAAACAAGAGTTACTACAAAAAGTTGTGAGCCCCCATATGCGCACAAGAAACAAAATTTCAGTCCACTGCATGAGCAGCATGTACTTTGAATTGCTGAGCCCTCTCTGCATCCCTTGTTCTGTATTATTCATCATATATTTAGTATTGAGTTTTTTTCCCCAGAATTCTTGAAAGTTAAGGTCATTATTGCTTAATATTTTCACTAGTGCTCTCTAAAGGCAATAATTCTTCAGCTTTATCTTCAACATTCTTTCTTATAGTGTTTACTGCTGGAGATATTTTACACTGATATTATATGTTTTGTGGAACTTTTAAGTTCTAATCTTTTAATTTGATTATCTTCAGTTTTTTCCTTTGCAGAATGTGTTGTTTAAGTTGCTGAATTTCTCACCTGAGTCTTGAATTGGTGTATTTATTTCATCCATCTTTTTGAATTTTCATTAAAATCATTGCTCTTTGCAGGAGGACTGCAGAGACTGATGCACCAATCAAGGACTAGCATGGAAAGAACTTATAGCTCATGCTCAGATGTAGTCCATAAGCAGTTCAGAATCCAAGTCAGATTCCTAATAAAGGGAGCAGGGGCAGTTTCTGACATGAACTCAGTTGCCTGCTCTTTGATCACTTCCGACTAAGAGGATGGCCTTACTAGGCCACAAAGGAAGAGAACCCAGGCCATCCTGATGAGACTTGATAAGCTAGGGTTAGAGAGTAGGGGAGAAGGACTCCCCCTTTTCAGTGCACTGGGGGAAGAGGATGGGGGGAAGAGGAAGGGAGGGTGCGACAGGGAGGAGATGAAGGAGGGGGTTACAATCATGATGGAAAGTGAACAAATTGTAAAAATAATAAAATATAAGTAATAATAATAATAAAAACTTTATCAGGTCAAAGGTTGCTTGAAAGTCAATCTTCACTGACTGTTTTCACATACCTAAAATTTTCATATAACTATAATCACTGTACAATGAACATGAGCTTGTCTAGTATGTAAGACTATTTTGAATACTTTTTTCTTTGTTGTCAAACTTGTTTCTTCTCTCTTTTGATCGCTTTGCTTTTGTAAAAGTTGAAGTAGAATCTGTTTTGTATCTTGGACTGGACTTAAACCTAAGTTTCACCTGCTTCAGCCTTCTGAGTTCTAGAAGTCTGTGTTCTTAATGCTAAGCAAACTTGGAATATTAACTCAAAATAGTAAGTTTACAATCTAAATTCAGCGATTTTATTATTTATAAAATTGTAAGAGCTATAAACTTTGTACAATATACACAAATTTACATTAGGAATCGGTTTGTTTACTTACTGAACAAATATTAAACACCAACCCACTTGACATTAACTAAATATTTTTCTCTAATGACTACCTAAATAATGCAGCAAAATAGAGAATTTTAAAAGCATGGCATGGACAGGATATTTGGTATGGTACAGTTATATATTGTCAATCGATGAAGTGTCTCAAAAGAGCAGCTCATCCCCCATCCTGTGAAAAGTCCTGAAGCCTCCTGATCCAAGTGAAATGCAGGGTGATATTTCCTGTAAATCAAGTTCTTGGAGAGGAATGACTGTGGACAGTTCCTTTACCTGAACTTTAACTTCATAAAACAAGTGTCTTGTGATCATAGTAAAGGAAGCCCTATTCACCACTAGAGGACACTGCAAAAAAAACATAATTTTTTTTTCTTTTTTAATTTATTTTTCTTTATTAATTAGACTTTACTCTCTTTGTATAACCTGGTGGTTCCCTCTCTCCTCCCTTCCCAATCCATCCCTTCCTCCACCCTCTGATTGCATGCCCCTCCCCAAGTCCACTGAGAGGGGAGGACTTCTTTTCCTTCCTTCTGATCCTAGTCAATTAGGTCTCATCAGGAGTGGCTGCCTTGTCTTCTTCTGTGGCCTGGTAATGCTGCTTCACCTTCAGGGGGAAGTAATTAAAGAGCAGGCCAATCGGAACTCCATAAGTAGAGAAACAAAATAAAAAAAAAATATGAGCACAGGGGTTTTTCCTGAAACTGCTATTCCACCCAACCACTATGCATGGAGATAACCTAAGGCCCCTGCACATATGTAGCCCATGGCAGTTCAGTATCCAAGTGGGTTCCATTGAAATAGTATCTAGACTTGTCCACCATTTCCCCCCACATTGCTCACAACGGGAGCAGTCTAGGATGCTGTCCTTCCTCATATTGGCAAGGGCCTTCTTAGAAGCAATCCTTACCATGAGACATTTCAATTGCTTTCCAAGTCCTGACACTGTTGTTTTCATTAGATTTAGAATATGATTAAAATTTCTATTGAATTTTACATATGGTCTATTGACATTTTCATTGCCAAGATTTGAGTTTCTCTCTCGTTCAGAAAACTCATCACTTAATCAATTGTTCTTTATTAGCCTATAGTTTATTAGTTAATACATGCAACTACCAATACCCATTTCTTGCATTTATTGATCATTTAAAAAATCATTCACTGAATTATATACCTAACATTTTGGTCCTATACTATTTTCAATATCAGTTATTAAGAATGTATAAACTTCTGGAGTAGTTATGTTTTGTATTTTTCCTTATTTTGCAAGTCTCTATGTTGACACTAAGCAATGTATTAGTTGGACATCAATTGCAAGTGTAAGTGAAAGCATTCAGTATGTGCCATCTTTCTTTGTCATTATCCAAAGAACATTAATTTTCTCATTAAGGCAGCATCCAGAATGAAACCATTGACAAATTGCTTGGGATCATCCTTCTCAAATCAGGTTATTGGTTCTGCAATTCAAACCTGACTCAAAAACAACTTCTCAAGTTCTCAGACATGCACAAGATCTGCATATTTTCAAGCCAGAGAAGGATCTCAACTGAGAGGAGGAAGTGCACCCCAGGGTCCCATCTTTAACAAAGAAGCATTTTTGTTCAGTTTTGACATTTATTGTTTCATTGTTGTTTTGATTGTTGGATTTGTTTCTCTTTTTTGTGGTTTTGTACTTTATTTTTTTTTTTAATTTTTGGGGTTTGGTGGGGCTTTTGGGGAAGCAAGAGAATGTAAAGTTGGTGGGGAAGATCTGGAAAAAGTGAAAGGAAAGTAATCAATATGTATTTATAAAAATAATTAAAACGGAAATTAAAAGAACTTTAGAAATGTGCTCTTAGTCAAATGTTCTACTGCTATGAAGAGATGCTATGACTCAGAAGCACTTATTTTTGAAAAGCATTCAACGAGAACTTGGTTACAGTTCAGAGGTTTAGTCCATTATCATAGTGGGAGACATGGGAACACGCAGGCAGATATAATGTTGGAGAGTAGCTGAAGGTTCTTTATCCAGATTGGCAGGCAGAGAGAAGGACACAGCCCTCCAGAAGAGGGGGTGAGAATTCCAGGAAATCCATCCTTCCCATTCCAAATCATGCAGGTGTGCATCAGGAACTGGCATGGGTGGGCGTGTCTGGCAGTGAGTCCGTTGGGGAGGTGAAGATGTAGGTGTAAGTTGAGGTGTGGGTGCTGGTCTTTCTTCCTGAAGCCTAGACCTTGAGCCTTCGCCAGAGTCGTTGGGGAGTGGGTGTCTGGTGGGTCGATGCAGGACGGAGTGCTTGCTCTGGGAAGAAGTCTGCAGCCTAGGCTGTCACGGGTGGGTGGAACCCGCCCAAAGGGTGTGGAGATCAGGCCGAGAGGCCTCCAGAGAGTGTCTTCAGAGCTCCAAGCAGGATTCCAGGTGCAAGCTCTAAAAAGCCTGGGTTTTCCGAGAGGGAAGAGTGGGTGTGTCCAGTGCAGCCAGGGTGTCCCAAGACATGCCTGAGCAGAGAGTGTCCTTCTGGGGTTCACCTGTGAGAGAACCGGTTGTGATAATCCCGGAGAGCCTTGGCCATGGGGGGGGGCGGGTCTCTTCTTAGCCTGGGTCTTGGTGCAGAGAGCCCGCCAGGACGGGCCGTGGCCAGAGGCCTGCGGGAGGAGGTGCGCTTCGGAGTAGGGCCCCCGAGCCGGGGGTTCGGGCACCTCTGGCTGGCCTGGGCTCCTGGCCTGGGTGAAGAAGGTGACCATCTTGGTTTGTCGGCGCCCTTGCAGCTTCTTGGCCTGTCTGCTCCGGATGCGGGCTGTGACGGCTTGCAGCCTCAGCTCCTGGTCTGCCTCCTCCATCTGCTGCTGTGTCTTGGTCTCAGTCTGGCTGTGGGTCTCAGTCTCGTCGCCTGCGTGCCCATGTTCCGCTTCTTGGGCTGCTTGGGCTGTGGCGGCTTCAAAGGCCTCCTTGGCTTGGGAGATTCCTTGGAGAGCAGGTTGTTCGGTGGCATCAGCTGCATGGGCTGCAATGGCCTCCTTGGCTTGGCAGTGAGCCTCCCACATGCCCACGAGATCTTGGGAAAGGAGGAGCCCTTCTGGCCATTCCTGCTGGAGAACGGGCTTCCTGGCACCTGAGTAGACAGGCGTCTTGGAATCCACCCTGACAGGCGCCAGCTGCACTTCTCGGTCAGTCTGGCCCCAAGAGAGCTCCGGGACACCCAGGGGGTAGCGGGCGTGGTCAGAGTTGGGGCAAGCCCCCAAAGAGCAGGCGCGGCCATGCTCCTGGGACCCGCGGAGAGCATCCTGTCTGCACCTTCGGATCTTCTTGGCTGCTGGCTCCAGGCTTTCACGGCAAGCGTCACTTGCCTCTGGCGTCTGGCATGTGCTTCGCTTCCTGCTCGGGACTGGCCTGCTGCTGCTCAGCTGCAAGGCCTCTGCCCGCTTGTCTTGGGCTCCTCTGGACGTGGATGCTTGGGTCTCCTCTGCCGGAGATGTTCTTCCTTGCTCTGCCTTCTCGCTCAGCACCAAGGCAGAGTCAGGGGAGAGTGGGTCCCGCTCAGACCTGGGACCCAGCGGGGAACTGTCCCCCCATTTGGCCGCCAAGTCCCTGGCGAAGGGCACTAGCAGCTGCTGTTTCCTCAAGATCTTGATGGTCTGCCTGAAGCCTATCTCTGCCAGACGTTCAGACAGGCTGGGCACGGCGGCGAGTTTCTTCAGGGCCTTGTAGAGCTTGCGTGGCTCTGTCTCCGTGCACAGGCGATCACACAGCTTCTGCAGGGCTGCCTGGGAAGAGCCAGCCTCCATGTCCATGGCTGAGAACAGGACTGGGCCCCACCGGGCAGACAGTACGTCGGACTGCTCTTTTCCTCTTCCTCTCGTGGTGGCTACCTGTGTCTCTGCAGCAGATTCTGGGCTAGGCTGCTGGGAGTTTTCCAGCTGCTGCCTCTCTTTGCCTCACTGTGGAGGGGCGCATCCCTACCCTAGATATATATACAGGGGCTGGACCACGCCTTGGCTCAAATCTGCCCAGTCAGCGGCCGAGGCTGCTGGTTCTGGGCCCGCCCCTTCTGACTTCTGCTTCCCTGTGCCACGCCCCATCCACAGCTCAGAAAACATGATCTCTGACGCCAGAGCCCACTCTGGCCAAATCCCGGGGGTTCACAGCCCTGCCTTGCTTCAGGGCGAGCTCTGGCAAATGGGGGCTTCCTCAAGGTCTTTGCTGGGGCTCTCAGGATAGTCTGCTCCCCGCTGTAGGACGCCAGCTTCGGGAGCCTGCCAGAGACTGCACATGCTCACACAAAAGCAGAGGGAAGTAAAATCGAGTCAATCAATCAATCAATAAGTAAATAAACAAACAAACAAATAAATAAATAAATAAGCCGAGAATCTGCTCTGGGCTCCAATTTCGCACAGTGCATGGAGGGTGGGTGGGAGACACATCGCTTTCACCCCAGCAAGTTGAGCCTGTCGGGGAAAGTGGATTTCTGCTCGGAGCCTGGAAATCCTGTCTTGCACACCTGCCACACCGCCTTGACGGCCTGGGCCCATCTTTCAACCAACTAGGCTTTCACAGGTGTTCACACTGGTGCAGTTCCCAAAAGCCGGCCCACAGCTTTCCATTTCTCTTCTGATCCTGGGCAACTGGGTCTTAGCTTTCTGGGTTCCAAAGGATCCCTTTTTCAATCTGGTTAATTTCCCTCTGCGCACTCTCTGTCTCTGTCTCTGTCTCTGTCTCTCTCTCTCTCTGTTTGTCTCAAACACACACACACTCACACACACACACACACACACACACACACACACACCCTTGCACACACATGCACACTCACACAGTGGCTATCAACTCTCTATAACTATGCCTATGAATGACTCTCTCTTTCCAATCATATGTATATACACAGAAATGTTTATTCGTGAACATCTATGTATACAAAGGAGAGAAATGCACACAATATTCATTAGTGCTGAAGCTAACACACCTGACACTTACCCTAAGCAGTTCTCCCTCGGGCAGTTGTGTACCTAAGGCGTGGAAAACTAACTCTGGAAAGAAGATCTGTCCAAGCACTGGAGAAGTGGCAATGATTGCTTCCGCACAGCCCTCCAGAAGAGGGGGTGAGAATTCCAGGAAATCCATCCTTCCCTTCCAAATCACGCAGGTGTGCATCAGTGGGTGGGCGTGTCTGACAGTGAGTCCGTTGGGCAGGTGAAGGCGTAGGTGTGAGTTGAGGTGTGGGTGCTGGTCTTTCTTCCTGAAGCCTAGACCTTGAGCCTTGGCCAGAGTCTTTGGGTAGTGGATGTCTGGTAGGCCGATGCAGGACGGAGTGCTTGCTCTGGGAAGATGGCTGCAGCCTAGGCTCTCACGGGTGGGTGGAACCCGCCCAAAGGGTGTGGAGATCAGGCCGAGAGGCCTCCAGAGATTGTCTCCAGAGCTCCAAGCGGGATCCCAGGTGCAAGCTCTGGAAAGCCTGGGTTTTCCGTGAGAGAAGAGTGGGTGTGTCCAGTGCCGCCGGGGTGTCCCAAGACATGCCTGAGCAGAGAGTGTCCTTCTGGGGTTCACCTGTGAGAGAACCGGTTGTGATAATCCCGGAGAGCCTTGGCCATGAGGGGGGCGGGTCTCTTCTTAGCCTGGGTCTTGTTGCAGAGAGCCCGCCGGGACGGGCCGTGGCCAGAGGCCTGCGGGAGGAGGTGCGCTTCGGAGGAGGGCCCCCGAGCCGGGGGTCCGGGCACCTCTGGCTGGCCTGGGCTCCTGGCCTGGGTGAAGAAGGTGACCATCTTGGTTTGTCGGCGCCCTTGCAGCTTCTTGGCCTGTCTGCTCCGGATGCGGGCTGTGACGGCTTGCAGCCTCAGCTCCTGGTCTGCCTCCTCCATCTGCTGCTGTGTCTTGGTCTCAGTCTGGCTGTGGGTCTCAGTCTCGTCGCCTGCGTGCCCATGTTCCGCTTCTTGGGCTGCTTGGGCTGTGGCAGCTTCAAAGGCCTCCTTGGCTTGGGAGATTCCTTGGAGAGCAGGTTGTTCGGTGGCATCAGCTGCATGGGCTGCAATGGCCTCCTTGGCGTGGCAGTGAGCCTCCCACATGCCCACGAGATCTTGGGAAAGGAGGCGCCCTTCTGGCCATTCCTGCTGGAGAACGGGCTTCCTGGCACCTGAGTAGACAGGCGTCTTGGAATCCACCCTGACAGGCGCCAGCTGCACTTCTCGGTCAGTCTGGCCCCAAGAGAGCTCCGGGACACCCAGGGGGTAGCGGGCGTGGTCAGAGTTGGGGCAAGCCCCCAAAGAGCAGGCAGGGCCATCCTCCTGGGACCCGCGGAGGGCGTCCTGTCTGCACCTTCGGATCTTCTTGGCTGCTGGGTCCAGGCTTTCACTGCAAGAGTCACTTGCCTCTGGCGTCTTGCATGTGCTTCCCTTCCTGCTCGGGCCTGGCCTGCTGCTGCTCAGCTGCAAGGCCTCTGCCCGCTTGTCTTGGGCTCCTCTAGACGTGGATGCTTGGGTCTCCTCTGCCGGAGATGTTCTTCCTTGCTCTGCCTTCTCGCTCAGCACCAAGGCAGAGTCAGGGGAGAGTGGGTCCCGCTCAGACCTGGGACCCAGCGGGGAACTGTCCCCCCATTTGGCCGCCAAGTCCCTGGTAAAGGGTACTAGCAGCTGCTGTTTCCTCAAGATCTTGATGGTCTGCCTGAAGCCTATCTCTGCCAGACGTTCAGATAGGCTGGGCATGGAGGCGAGTTTCTTCAGGGCTTTGTAGAGCTTGCGTGGCTCCATCTCCATGCATAGGCGACTCTGTTCTACTGCGCTCTCTCTGTCTTTCTCTGTCTCTCTCTGTCCCAAACACACTCTTTCTCTCTGTCTCTCTCTCTGTCTCTGTCTCTTTCTCTCTCTCTCACACACACACACACATACACACATACACACACCCTTGCACACACATGCACACTCACACAGATGCTATCAACTCTCTATGGCTATGCCTATGAATGACTCTCTCTTTCCAATCATATGTATATACACACAAATGTTTATTCGTGAACATCCATGTATACAAAGGGGAGAAATGAAGACAATATTCATTAGTGCTGAAGCTAACACACCTGGTGAAAATCCCAAACTCCTGCCCAGAGCTTTTCCTTTCTCTTTTCATATTCGGGAACTGGGTCTGTGTTATACACCTGCCACACTGCCTTGCCTCCAGGCTCCTTCTTTTCACCAACTGGGCCTTCACAGCTGTTCACACTGGTGCAGATCCCAAAAGCCCGTGGAGACCTTTTCATTTCCATTTTCTTCTTTGGCAACTGGGACTTGGCTTTCTGAGTTGCAAAGGGATCTCTTTTTCACTCTGGTTAATTTCCCACTACTCTCTCTCTCTCTCTCCCCCTCTCTCTTTTATACACATACATATATACAAACACACACAAATAAACACACACACACACACACACATATACTTATCCTATAAGTTTTTTTTTTCTCTAGAGAACACTGACTCATACCATGGGTGACTGAGACCCTGTCTCAAAAAATAAATTAGAGAAGCATTTGAAGATGATATCCAATTTTGACCCTACTTGCTTTATATGTTTACATATGTATACACTTACATAGCATACAAAACATGCTTGTGTTAGACTTTATTGTTGTCATAACACATTATCGTCATTGCTAAAAAACTGTTTTCTATGTGCTCGAGATCCAAATAGTTTTGATAAGTTAAAATCAATCTGGCATCAAGTTTCAGTTCCTTCTGGGGAGAGAAACATTCTGATTTCCTGCCTTTTCAGTATATGGTGACCATTTATATGTCTTGTTTTGTAGCCCTCTTACATCTCCTAATCCAGACACAGGAAGAGTGTTTCTTACAGTGTGTCCTTCTGATTGTCCTCATTTCAAATTTTTTGTATTCTCTGTAGTGTCTCCCTTTTGAAAATCTCCTTAAAATCCATTTGTTGTACTGTGATGAACCATGATAACATTTAGAGTGGCAATGAGCAAACATGACTTCATTTTGAGATGTAAAATGTCCTGTTCACTGAATAGAATATAATCATCTTAAAGTGGTGGGAAAGTATTATAGGATAAAATTAAAAAATTGACTTGAATTAGGAAATAATCTTAAATATGCATTATTCTAAATACCCCTTTATTCCATTAAATATTTAAGTTCATTATAATGTGGCACAGAGAAAGAAAATTGTATTTGATTGACAGAGAAAATGTAAACTACATAGTACAATGCTACACACAAAAAATTCCTGGCTCATTGTGGTGGCACCTGCTTATAAACTCAGGTATTCTGGAGGCCAAGGCAACCCGAATTCTAAGAGCAAAGGTAGCTGGGAGTATACACTAAGTATGAGACCAGTTTGGGTTACCTAAGGGATACACTGTCAAAAACAAATCAGATACAAATGTTGAGGAAAAGCTATCTATTCCCAAACCAAAAGATTCCAGTTGTTCTTTCAGCCTAACATTTTTAACAATATATCATGGTATCACTGCATGCCAACAGTAAAGGACTAGAGCAAAAACTAAAACAAATAGGGAAAACTTTAGGAAATACAAGTAAGATAAAATAAATACAGAACAAAATTAAATCCCATTTCTTCTTGATTTATTTCATATAAAAATATTAGTTAAAATAGATACTCGAGCCTATACACTCTAGAATAAAATGTGAGTATATGGAGTTACCTAGAGAAAGTCTGGTTTGGGTTCTCAGAACTGTATGTTACTGTGATCACTAGCCAATGCCAAACATCACTGTTTTCTGTTTCCATGAACGGATGGAAAGTTCTGCATTCAGTTTATTTAGAGAAAGGATCTTTCTAAATGATTATTTTGGGAGTTGGAGGTGTAGACATTGGGGCTAATTGTCCTGATATTGTCAGAGATTTTAATCTGCACAGTTGTAAACACTAAGCTACTAAAATTTCCATTATGGTCTGCTTACGACATTTGAAAGATGATTCTTTCCTTTTGTATGCCAGCTTCTCATGACAATTTTAATGGTAAATTTGTACTATATTATCTTTATGTAGCAGCTAGTAATGATAATAAAGACTGTTATAATTATTTGAGATTTACCAGGAATTTTTTTGTATAAGTTATACATATTCTTCTATAATAAACTGTGCAACAATTTTAAAACATTTTAAAATTTGTGATATTAAAATTAATAATCACAGTATGAATTAAACATATCTTCACAGAAAATTATTTTTACAACCAACTACAGATATAAAAAGTTAAGTCAGATGCATTTCTAAGCCAGCTGAAGGTATTTTATCCTATGAATTATGTACTAAATTTAACTTTCTTCATAAAATTTTTCGGAAGTCTATGAGCTTTATTTTTGATGTTCTACTTTCCATTTGTTTTTTTTCTCAAATTTAAAATTATCCCAACTTATTCAAATTCTATAAAATAAGTACATTAGCTTGTAGGATTTGTAAATATTTTTGAGCTTTTAATGTCTTATATTTGTTTTTTAACTCAATTTTGCTGAATATTCAGATAAGTCAAACTTTACACTTTTCTAAATCATTGAAGATAATCATCTGGGTATACTTTCAATAACAAAAATTCTAATACTGTTAATGGATGCATTTCCATTTTTTTACATGTAGATATCCTGTTAGACCAGCACTATTTGTTGATTATGCTATCTTTTTTTGCCATTGTATGATTTTGGTATCTAAAATCAGGTGTTCAGAGTTGTGTGGATTTATTTGTGAATCCTCTATTCAATTCCATTGATTCACCAGTCTGTTTCACAGCCTGCACTATGCAGGTTTTATTGCTGTTGTTCTATAGGACAGCTTGAAATCAGGGATGAAGATATCTCCAGAAGATCTTTTGTTGCAGAGCAGAGGATTATTCTAGCTATTCTGTTTTTTTGTTTGTTTTGTTTGTTTGTTTGTTTTTTTGTTTTTTGTTTTTGTTTTTTCCTATTCTTTATGAAGTTGAGAATTTTCCTTTTAAGTTTTGTAAAGAATTCTGTTGTTATTTTGAAGGGAATTTCATTGAATGTGTAGATTGCTTTTGGTAAGATGGTCATTTTTACTGTTTATCCTGCCAACCCATGAGCATGGGAGATCTTTCCATCTTCTAATAACTTCTTCTGTTTTTTTCCTAAAGACTTGAAGTGTTTTTCATACAAGTCTTTGACTCGATTGGTTGGAGTTACACAAAGGTACTTTTTGTTATTTGTGGCTATTGTGAAAGGCGTTGCTTCCCTAATTTCTTTCTCAGTCCATTTGTCGTATGTATGCAGGAGGGTTACTGTACTTTTATTTCGAGTTAATTTTGTATCCAAACACTTTGCTGAATGTGTTTATCAGCTGTAGGAGTTCCCTGGTAGAATCTCTGGGGACACTCATGTATACTTTCATATCATCTGCAAAGAATGATACTTTGACTTCTTCCTTTCTGTATTGAATCCCCTTAATCTCTTTTAATTATCTTATTGCTCTAGCAAGGATTTCACGAACTATGTTGAAGAAATATGAAGAGAGAGGGCAGCTCTCTGTTGTCCCTGATTTCAGTTGGAATGATTTAAGTTACTCTCCATTTAGTTTTATATTTGTTATAAGCTTGCTGTATATTGTCTTTACTGTGTTTAGGTAAGTGTCTTGTATCCCCGATCTCTCCAGACTTTAAACAGAAATGGGTGTTAGATTTATCAAATGCTTTTTCAGTATTGAAGGAGATGATCTTGTGTTTTTTTTTTCTTTCGTTTTTTATATGGTAGATTACATTGATGGATTTCCATTTATTGAATCATCCCTGCATGCCTGAGATGAAGCTTACTTGGTCATAATTGATGATATCTTTGATGTGTTCTTAGATTCAGTCTGCAAGGATTTTGTTGAGTATTTTTTGTATCAGTGTTCACAAGAGAAACTGGCCTAAAATTCTCTTTCTCTCTCCAGTTTTTTTAAGGTTTAAATTTCAAGGTGACTATGGCTTCAAAGAATGAGATGGTAACATTTTTTCTGATTCTCTTTTGTGGATTACTTTGAAGAGTATTGGTGTTAGCTCTTCTTCAAAGGTCTGGTAAAATTCTGTGCTGAAACCATCTGGCCTTGGGCTTTCGTTTTGCATGGGAGACTTTTGATGAAAAGTTCTATTTCCTTAGGGGATGTATGATTATTTAGTTTATTTATGTGAACTTGATTCATCTTTTGTAAGTGGAATCACTCAAGAAAATTGTCCATTTAATTGAGATTTTTTCACTTTGTGGGATATAGGCTTTTGAAGAAAGACCTAGTGATTGTTTGGATTTCTTCCATGTCCGTTGATATGTCCCCTTTTCATTTCAGATTTTGTTGATTTGGATAGTGTCTCTCTGTCCTTTTGTTAGTTTATGTAAAGGTTTGTCTATCTTGTTGATTTTCTCAAGGAAATAGCTCTTGGTTTCCTTGATTGTTTGAATTGTTCTCTTTGTTTGTAGTTTATTGATTTCCTTGGTTGAGTTTGATTATTATCAGCTGTCTACTCCTCTTGGGTGTGTCTGTTTCTTTGTTCCTAGAACTTTCAGGTGAGCCATTAAGTTGCTTCTATGGGATGCTTCAAATTTCTTCTTGAAGGCACTTAGTGCTATGACCTTTCCTCTTAGTACTGTTTTCATCATATCCTATAAGTTTGGGTATGTTATATCTTCATTTTCATTACATTCCAGGAAGACTTTTATTTTTCTTTGTTTCTTCCCTGACCCAGCTGTCATTGAGTAGCGAGTTGTTCAGTTTCCATGTGTGTGTAGGCTTTTTGCTATTTCTGTTGTTGGTGAGATCCAGCTTTAGTTCATGGTAGTCTGATAGGAGACAAGGGATTATTTCAATCTTCCTGTATCTGTTGAGGTTTTCTTTGTGCCCAATTATATGGTCTATTTTGGAGAAGGTTCCATGAGGTGCTGAGGAGGTAATTCTTTTTGTGATAGGGTGAAAAGCTCTGTAGATGATAGGTCCATTTGATTCATGGCATCTATTTGAGTCATCGTTTCTTTGTTTAATTTCGGTTTGTTCACCTGTCCTTTGTTGAGAGTGGAGTGTTGAAGTCTCCCACTATTAATGTGTGTGGATCTATGTGTGGTTTCAGTGTTATTAATCTTTCTTTTACTATTGTGGGTGCTCTCCTATTTGGAGCATAAATGTTCAGAATTGTGATGTCTTCTTGGTCGATTTTTTTTTTTTTTGATGAGTATTAAGTAACTTTCCCGGTCTCTTATGTTTAATTTTGGTTGAATATCTATTTTATTAGATACTGGAATGACAACTGCAGCTTGCTTCTTGGGTCCATTTGCTTGGAAAACCATCTTCTAACCCTTTATTCTCAGTTAATATCTATCTTTGTGGCTTAAGTGTGTTTCTTGTATGCATCAAATTTTTGGGTCTTGCTTGCACATCCATTCTCTTTTAGTTTGTGAGTTCATTGATGTTAAGAGAGATTAATAACTAGTAGCTGTTAGATCCTTTGATTTTGCTGCTGGTTGTGGTTTGTGTGCTTAGCTACTTTTAGTTTTGCTGCACTGAGGTTATTTATTTCCTGTGTTTTCCTAATGTTGTTATTTTTCTTCGGCTGTATTTTTCCTTCTAATGTTTTCTGTAATGCTGTATTTGTGTCTAGGTATTGTTTAAATTTGTTTTTGTCGTTGAATATCTTGTTTCCTCCATCTATGATGATTGAGAGTTTTGCTGTGTAAAGTAGCCTGGGCTGATATCTATGTTCTCTTAGGGTTTGTACTATAGCCATCCAGGCCCTTCTGGCTTTCATAGCTTCTGTTGAGTAGTCAGATGTGATTCTGATAGTTTGCCATTATGTGTTACTTGATACTTGGCCTTTTTCCTTTGCTGCTTTTAGTATTTTTTCTTTGTTCTGTTTTGAATATTATGTGGCAGGAGGATTTTTTTTTCTGGTTTAATTTATTAGGTGTTCTGTAGGTCTGTTGTATATTTATAGGCCTCTTTTTTAAGTTGGGAGATTTTCTTCTATTATTTTTTGAAAATATTTTCTGGGCATTGTAGACAGGAATCTTCTTTTTTCTCTATTCCTATTACTCAGTTTTTTTTTAATTTTATTTTTTTCTTATCAGTTACATTTTATTAACCCTGTATCCCAGCCGTATCCTGCTCCCTCATTCCCTCCCAATCCCAGCCTCCTTCCCTCATCTCCACCATGCCCCTTTCCAAGTCCACTGATAGGGGGACCTCATCCCCATTCATCTGATCATGTTTTAACAGGTATCTTCAGGACTGGCTGCAAAGCCCTCCTCTGTGCCCTAACAGGACTGCTTCTCCCTTGGGGGGTGGGGAGGTCAAAGAGCCAGTCATTGAGTTCCTGTTAGAAATAGTCCTTTTTTCCCTCACTATGGGAAACTACTTGGTTACTGAGCTAACACAGGGTACATCTGAGTAGAGGTTCTAGGTTATATCTATACATGGTCCTTCATTAAATATCAGTCTCAGAAAAGACCCTGTGCCCAGATATATTTTGTCCTTGTGGAGCTCCTATCCTTTCCCATCATACTAACTCCCCTTTTTTCATATGATTCCCTCTACTCTGCCGAAAGTTTGGTCATGAGTCTTTGTATCTGCTTTGAAAACACTGCTTGTTAGAGTCTTTCACATGCCCTCAGTAGACTCCTATCAGACATTCAATGCACATCCCATCTGTCTTTCTAAGTGAGGATTGATCATCTTACCCCATGTCCACTCTCTTGATTATCTTTTTTAGGTGTATAGAATTCATTCTGTTTATCATATCTTATAGGTCTATATAAGTGAATATATACCATGTTTGACTTTCTCCTTCTGGGATATTTCACTCAGAATGATCTTTTCTAGATCCCACCATTTGCCTGCAAATTTCATGATTTCCTCCTTTTTGATTGCTGAGTAGTATTCCATTGTGTAAAAATACCACAACTTCTGTACCCAATCCTCTATTGATGGACATCTGGGTTGTTTCCAGGTTCTGCCTATTACAAATAAAGCTGCTATAGACATGGTTGAACAATATCCCTTTTGTGTACTTGAGCAAAGTTTGGGTATACACCTAGCAGTGGTATAGCTGGGTCTTGAGGAAGCGCTATTCCTAATTGTCTGAGAAAGCGCCAGATAGTTTTCCAGAGTGGTTGTACCAGTTTACATTCCCACCAGCAGTGGAGGAGGGTTCCCCTTTCTCCACAACCTCTCCATCATGTGTTGTCACTTGAGTTTTTCATCTTGGCCATTCTGATGGGTGTAAGGTGAAATCTCAGGGTCGTTTTGATTTGCATTTCTCTGATGGCTAATGAGGTTGAGCATTTCTTTAAGTGTTTCTCTGCCATTCGATATTCCTCTGTCAAGAATTCTCTGTTGCGCTCTGTTCCCCATTTTTTAATTGGATTAATTGGTTTGCTGCTTTTCAGCTTCTTTAGTTCTTTGTATAAACTGGATATTAGTCCTCTGTCAGATAATGGGATAGTGAATATTCCTTCCCAATCTGTAGGCAGTCATTTTGTTTTGATGACGGTGTCCTTTGCTTTACAGAAGCTTTTTTGTTTCATGAGGTCCCATTTACTGATTGTTGCTCTTAGAGCCTGTGCTGTTGGTGTTTATGAAGTTGTCTCCTGTGCCAATGAGTTCTAGGCTGTTCCCCACTTTTTCTTCTAAGAGATTTAGAGTATCTGGTTTTATGTTGAGGTCTTTGATCCACTTGGGCTTTAGTTTTGTGCAGGGTGATAAATATGGATCTATTGTCATTTTTCTGCATGTAGACATCCATTTGGTTCAGCACCATTTGTTGAAGATGCTTTCTTTTTTCCATTGAATGGTTTTGGCTTCTTTGTAAAAAATCAAGTATTCATAGGTGTATGCGTTTATTTCTGGGTCTTCTGTGCAGTTCCTTTGATCCTCCTTTCTGTTTTTATGACAATACCATGCAGTTTTTATTACTATTGCTCTGTAGTACAAATTGAGATCAGGGATGGAGATACCTCCACATGATCTGTTGTTGCACAGGATTGTTCTGGAGATTCCTGTTTTTTTGTTTCTTTGTATGAAGCTGAGAATCTTCTTTTCAAGGTCTGTAAAGTATTGAGTTGGTATTTTGATGGGAATTGCATTGAATCTGTTGATTACTTTTGACAGGGTGGCCATTTTCACAATGTTAATCCTACCAATCCATGATCACGGGAGATCTTTCCATCTTCTGATGTCTTATTCAATTTCTTTCTTCAGAGACTTGAAGTTTTTCTCAAACAGGTCTTTCACTTGCTTGGTTAGTGTGTTTCTTGGATGCAGCAGAAGGTTGGATCCTGTTTCCACAACTATTCTGTTAGTCTGTGTCTTTTTATTGGGGAGTTGAGTCAGTTGATGTTGATAGATACTAGTGACCAACAATTGTTGCTTACTTTTGATATGGGGTTGGTGGTGTCACTGAGTTTCATTGCTTGTATTCTTTTTTTTGTGTGTGTGTTGTGTGTGTGTAGTTATCTATTTCCTCTGTTTCCTTAGATGTAGTTGTTTTCTTTGGTTTGGAGTTTCCCTTCTAGTACCTTCTGTAGAGCTGGGTTACTATGTAGATATTGTTTAAATTTGGTTTTGTCATGGAATATTCTGAATTTCTGTCTATGTTGATTGAAAGTTTTGCTGGGTATAGTAGTCTGGGTTGGAATCTGTGGTCCCTTAAGGACAGTATGATTTCTGTCCAGGCCCTTCTGGCCTTCATAGTTTCATAGTTTCTGTTGAGAAATCTTGTGTGATTCTGATAGGTCTACCTTCATATGTTACTTGGCCTTTTTTCCATGCTGCTTTTAGAATTTTTTCTTTGTTCTGTAGGTTCAGTGTTTTGACTATGATGTGACGTGAAGAATTTCTTTTCTGGTCTAGTCTACTTGGTGTTCTGTAGGCATCTTGTATGTTTATGGCCATCTCCTTCTTTAAGTTGGGAAAGTTTTCTTCTATAATTTTCTTGAAAATATTTTCCGGACCTTTGAGCCTGATGTCTTCTTTTCCTTCTACTCTTATTATTCTTAGGTTTTGTCTTTTCATGGTGTCCTTGAGTTCTTGGATGTTTTGTGTTTGGAACTTTTCTGATTTTATTTTTTCTTTGAGAGACGTGTCAATTCCTGGAAGTGTATCTTCGGCGCCTGAGATTCTTTCTTCCATCTCTTGTATTCTGTTGGTGATGCTTACCTTTGGAGTTCCCGATCTTTTCTCTATGTTCTACAGCTCCTAGTTTTTCTCCATTTGTATTTTCTTTTTTTTTAATTTTAATTCTGTTTTCATGACTTGCACCATTTCCTTCATCTGTTTGAATGTGGAGTCCTGCTTTTCAATGACAGCTTCTATTGTTTTTTTCCATTTCTTCTCTATGCATCACTGATTGTGCCTCTATTTCTTTGGGTATAATTGCCTGTATTTCTATGAGAGTTTGTTTATTTCTTCTTCATTTGCCTTCATTTGTGTGGACGTTTCTTTGAAAGCTTTGTTCATTTCTTCTTTGTTTGCCTCAATATTCATGGTCATTTCTCTGAGATCTCAATTTGTTTCCTCTTGATTCATCTCGATTTCTTTGGCTATTTCTCTGAGGGCTTTGTTCATTTCACCTATATGGGCTCTAATAGCTGGAGAAACATAGTTTTGAGGTTGTTTTCTTGTATATCTAGTGAATTGAAGTGTCCATTTTTTTGTGGGGTTGCTGGTGAGGTCATTATGTCCTGATTTGTGTTGGGTGTGTTCTTAAGTCTGCCTCTAGCCATCTGGTTATTTATAACCCTCACTGTTTGTTCCTCGAGTTTGTAGTTCAGACAATGATCATCTCTTCCTGTTTTCTGGACGTTTTTTTCAGGAAGATGAGAGAGGTTCACTGGTTTGGGAGTGTGCCTTGTGGTTTCAGTTTTGCCTAAGTAAGGAATGTGACGCTGGCACTATTTGCATGCACTTTTAGCAGGCGTAGTGTACATGTGGGGATTCTGTGACTATTGCAGTGGCCTGCAGGCCACTATTATGAAGTATTATATCTGAGATCCAGGGACTGTTTGCCTGGATTAAACTGGTGGACCCACAAGGCAGAGGCTTCAACGTTGGGGTCGCTATCCCAAGAATCCCTATGATGCCCACATTAGGGGTCTGGGTGGCAGGGATCTCATCTGGTTGCTTCTGTGGAGAGGCCCTGGGTCTGGGGCAAACTCTCCCTAGAAGGCTCACTCACTCTCTTGCAGGACCACTTGGAATGCACTGGGGTTTCCCTTGCTCTCTACTCTCTGATTTGGTCCTGCTGCGGGAAATGTGCGAGTAGGCTAACAGTCAACTCTGTGACACTGTGGCCGCAGGACACGATTTCCACCTCTCCTGTGTGCTGCCTCTCTGTCCTTTCCCTCTGCCAGGAGGGGTTATGTTGATTTGTCCTGGGGTAACTCGGGAAAGAGTTAGGTTGAGTGTTCTCAATATCCTGGGCCCAGAACTCTCTGCCAGAAGCAGCCTGGTGGTAGAACCTATGTTTGCTGATCCTGAGAGAGTACCAGGTAGGGTTGAGTGTCCTCAGATCCAGAGCTTGGGTTTCTCTGCCAGGGGCCACTGGGTGAGCTGGAGAGGGGGTACTGTGTCCTGTGGCAGGCTGCCTCTCTGTCCTTCCCCTCTGATCTTCCCCTCCGCTAGGGCAAGCTTATGGCAGTGTTCTCAGGGGAGTGCCAGAAGGGGTTGGGACTTCTCAGTCCAGATTCTGAGCCGGGTTTTCTCTGCCAGGAGTCGGGGGGGGTCGCCAGTGATAGGACATGGTGATAGACCTTATTGTGCTGGAACTGGGAGCGTCTCAGGACGTGTTGAATGATCACAGTCCCAGATCCTGAGCTGAAGTTTATTTGCAAGGAGCAGCGGCCAGCACGGTGAAGCCCCTGTGCGCCTCTTTGTCCTTCTGCTCCACTGCAGCAGGGTTATGGCAGCGTTTGGGGGAGTGCCCGAAAGGATTGGGTTTTCTCAGCTCCGATCTCAGGTTGGGGTACAGACAATGTGGTCTGTGGCAGATTCTGCTAGACACCACCTGCCTCCTCTGAAGAGGGAGTAGGGATTTTGAGCTGGGCTCGCAGCTGCTCTCTGAGCATGGCTGGAGCTCAGTTGTGATGGAGGCGGGTACCCGCAGTCAGCGAGAACTTCCAGGGAAAGACTGGGTGACCCATAATCAGCCTCGCAACTTTGCTTCCCCGTGGGGTTTTCTTGCAAATGGGACTCCCTTTGTGCCCACCAATCAGCCTGGGAAAGTGATCGGTACGTGCAGGTGTGCAGCTCCAGCACAGAGACCCAAAGCCCATGTTACCAGGGATCTCTTCCGGGTTCTGGCTGGCCGCCTCAGAGTGGACCTGACTGATTCCCATGCTGTGGGAGCCTCCCCTCACCTGGGAAACACGCTTTAGTTTTAGGGCCCAGAGTTCAGTCTCCTGGTCGCTGCACGGAGAGTGTTTTCCCACTTCTCAGACACAGTATTCTCCCAGTGCTGCCATCTTGGCCCCTCCACCCTTAAGTCTACTCTTAGGTTTTGTCTTTTCATGTTTTCTTGGATTTCATGGATGGTTTGTGTCAGGAATTTTTGGGATTTAGTATTTTCTTTAACGGCTACATGCATTTATTTCATTGTATCTTCCATATCTGAGATTCTTTCTTCCATCTATTGTAGTCTGTTGGTTATGGTTACCTCTGTAGTTCCTGTGTTCTTTTCTTTGTTCTTTCTCACCATGGTTTCCTCTGTTTGTGTTTTCTTTAATTTTTCCAATTCTATTTTCAGATCCTGAACCATTTTTTTTATTTCCTTTACCTGTCTGACTGTATCTTCCTTCAATTCCTTCACCTGTTTGTTTGAACATTCCTCTGTTTCTTTTATTTCTTTCAGTGATTTAATCATTTTCTTTCTGAAAGCAACAAGCTGTTTTACTACAGTTTCCTGCATTTCTTTACTGATGGTCGTAATCTGTTTGACTTTATCTCCCTCTAAATCTTCAAACATTTTATTTGTTTCCTCCATTATTTTCTTCTTAAGCATTGATGTAAAGTCATCTTCTTAAATTCTACTTATGTTAGGATGTCCAGGGCTGGTTGTCCCTGGATAATTGGGTTCTGGGAATAGCATATTGCTTTGCCTTTTGTTGGTTGTGCTTTAACAGTAGCCTCTACCCATCTTGGTGTCTCAGGTATGGGCTGTTAATTTCTGGTACCTGCTGGAATCCTGGGGTGGAGGGAATCCCCTTGGTAGGGTTCTGAAGGGAGCGTCCTCAGCTCTTTGAGTGTGATCAATGGATTGGTGGTGCTTTTCCAAAATTGGCACAATTCAACCCAGTTGAAGGACCTGTGTGGTAACTATGGTTCTTGGTAGTCAGGAAGGCTCTCCTCTTTCCAAGAGAAGTCCTGGAGACAGCTGCCTCTCTGTGTTTCTTGCTTAGAACATATTGAGCTGCTACCTTTGCTCCTTTATTTTGTTTTCTGAGCATAGTCCACTTGAAGAACCAGGAAGTGCAGTGGTTTCTTCAGTTTAGCTAGAGATAACTGGTTGCACTTTGGAGCAGTATCTGGGGCCTGATCCAATGGTCTCAGGCTTCTGTAGGTCTGAGGTTGGAGCTGTGTGCCCCAGTACCTTAGTGGTAAAACATGGCAGTTGAGTACAGTGCTCATGTGGGCAGCCAGAGGCCAGAGCTTGGAGCCTGTGGGAACCCAGCAAGAACCCAGCAGGACCTCAGCAAGAACCCAGAAAGAACCCAGGGGGAACCCAGCGGGAACCCAGAAACTCTTCTGGAAGTGGTTTTCCTGAGGTCGGTCCAGTTGTATCTACCACTGTGTGTTCCTCCCAACAAAAAGACCTAGTGTGCAGTGTTTTGGCATCCACAGTTTCATCTGGGATGGCAAGTAGAGTGCAGGCAGAGTGACTCTGCCTTGTTATGGACTGGGCTCCCAGAGGAACCTGGCTGGGTTGGGGGTGGGTGGATGGGAGTTGTGGTGCCCTGAGTTTGGGCCTGCTCTTTCCCACACTGTCGGTTTTCCTTCTGACAGAAAATGACAGTCTCTGTTGCCCTGGGGCCCACATTTCTGTCTGGGACAGAATTCTGTCTGGGACAATGAGTCAGGTGCACAGCAGTTCTCTAGGCTGGCAGCTGATTATCAGCTGGACCCCAGTACCTTTTGCAAGGGTTGTCTGAGTGTCCTGGGGTTGGTTCCTGATCGCTTCCTTCACCGTGGGGTTTTCTCCAGACTGGAAATCCCAGTCTCAGGTGTTGTGGGGCCCACAGTTCAGGCATGCAGGCATGCGCCTCTGGGCTGGTGACCAAGTGCCAGCTGGGACTGGGTACTCTTCCAGGAGTTTAGCTGGGTGAACTGAACCAAATTGATTCCCACAACATGGGCTTTCCTCTCAGCTGGCAAGCACAATTTTGGTGTGTTAAGGCCAAGAGTTCTGTGTGTTGGTCACTCTCTGTCCCTGCTGTGCTGCTGGTCAGAAACAGTGTCCTCCTGGTGCTGTTATCTTGGATGCTCATTATGACTATTTTAATAATTCTCATTAAAATCTTTGCCAATATTAATTTTACTTTGTTTATTAAAATATTTAAGCTAATTTTCTACTGCTCTGCACATGTTTTCCTCCTACTCTTGTAACTAATTAATGAAGATACTTTTATGATAATGGGCTAATAAGTCCTAAGAATGAATGCATAGATAGGAAATCTGTGTATGTGAGGTTCTTTGTCATGGTTACCAAACCATTTAATAAATAGTTAAGCTTTTAAAGCACAAGATTCATTTATCCAGTGTTATGGATTAGAATCATTGTCTAACTTTCTGAATACATTTTAGTATGATTAATATTACATAGTTTCTGTCTTCATGCTTTTATATTCTTATACATATTCACTGATGGAAATCTACTGTTGGTACAGGAATAGAGTCCCTCCCTATCTTGGAGCTTATCATAGAGCTTGCCAAGAGGAACAAGATGGCTGAGGAGGAGAAGGAAAAATGGACAAATAGAAACTGAAAATTTGTTTACATGACTTGCTTTATTACAAAGCCCTTGGATATTCTATTAGTTCCTTGTTTCACTGATGTGACAAAATAACTAATAAGAGCAACTTAATGTGAGGACAGTAAATTCTGGTTCACAGTTTGAAGGGAGCTAATGCATCATGGCCAAGAGGAGGTTGGGGGAAAAGCATGCTCAGCCTGTTTTCGAGCTTTAGTATATCTAGAACCTCAACCCATGTAATGAAGCCAACCATTGCTAAAGTGCTACACTTAGACTATTTCAGAAGTTTTTCCATCTCAGTTGATCTAATTGAGGCTCATCCCATAGGCATCTGGTGAGGTTTATCTTTTGGAGATTCTAGATCATATCAAGTGGGCAGACAATTTAAACCAATTCACAGGGTAAGCAGTGCAATCTCATGAAAGCAGTAGCTCATTCTCAAGAGATAATGAGTTTCTCCTAAGAACTCTTAAGTTTCTCCTAAGAGTTCATCCTAAAATACCTGTTTAAGCTTTTCTTACATGTTACCATGTTTTCACTCTTCAAAGCGAGTTAGAAGAGGACAAAACATAATCTACCAGTGTAATTTATATCTGTTTAAATTCTCTTATCAGAACCTTCTCTAAATATCATTGTCTTTATGTAATTTCAAAATAATGTTCATAAACAATCCAAGTGACAAATTGATTTCTCTGTTTTCTTTTTATTCTTAGACTAGATTTTTCTTCACCTTTAGAATAACATGTATTGATTTTCATCAATGGTATTTGATGGTACTTATTCATTTGTATTTATTATATTTCTTTTTATACAATGACAATTATATGTGTAGTCTAATTTGTATTCTCTCTCACTAGATTTAACCTTTTTCCTGAAAATATTTTTATTTAATATAATTTTAAATGTGCAAATGTGTTTTACATAAATTAGAAATATTTATATAACAATCCTCCTATCAGAAATTTATTTTCTCTGCTAGAAAAAATAGAGTCTTTCAGAGACCCTTTATGGTAGGCTCCTGTCGTGTTTCTTTTTTTCTCCTACTTCCAATGTCTATCCCATTTGTCTTTCTAGATGAGGACTGATTATCTTACCCTGGGTCCTGCTTCTTGCTTAGCTTCTTTAAGTATATAGGTTTTAGTATGTAGATCCTATCTTTTAGGTCTAGTATCCACTTATATGTGAATATATACCATGTGTTTCTTTCTGCTTCTGGGATACCCTATTTATGATGATCTTTTCTAGACCACACCATTTGCCTGCAAATTTCATGATTTCCTTGTTTTTAATTGCTGAGTAGTATTCCATTATGTAAATGTACCACAATTTCTGTAACCATTCCTCCATAGAGGGCCATACAAGGTTGTTTCCAGGTTCCAGCTATTACAAGTACAAAGGAGATGCTGACATTCATAACCAAACCTTGGGCAGAGTACAGGAAATCATATGAAAGAAGGGTGAGTTAGTAAGACCTGGAGAGGAAAGGAGCTCCACAAGGATCAAACATATCTGGGCACAGGAGTCTTTTCTAAAAATGATTCTCTAACAAGGGATCATGCATGGATGTAACCTAAAACCCCTGCTCAGACATAGCCCAAGGCAGCTCAGTATCCAAGTTGGATACCCCAGTAAGTTAAACAGGGATTGAAACTGATATGAACTCAGTGGCTGGACCTTTAACCTCCCCCCAACCCCAAGGGAGGAGCAGCCTTGATAGGCCACAGAGGAGGCCATTGCAGCTAGTCCTGAGGAGACCTGATAAGCTAGGGTCAGAGGAAGGGGAGGAGGAACTCTCTATCAGTGGACTTAGAGAAGGGCAGGGAGGAAATGAGGAAGGAACAGTAGGATTGGGAGGGAATGTGGGAGGGGGCTACAGCTGGGATACAATGTAAATAAACTGTAATTAATATAAAAAACAAAACCTTAATTAAAAATTTTATTGTCTTTTTGTTTTAACTAATTAAGTAATAAAGGATCTACTTAAAATTTAATTTGTTTCTAATGAATGAACATATTAAATTCCTGTATGAAATTCCATTGAATTTTAAATTGTTGTAAATTATTTATGCTTATTTAGTAATTTATAACTTTTTCATTCTGAATTACTTTTAGATATGTCAAATATTTCAGGTAATTTAATTATATTTGTGTTATTTTTATATTATAATTTTCAGGCTGTTTTGTTTTGGAAAATATTTTTTACTCCCAAATTGATTCTTATGTACTTTGCAATATGCTCCTTTTCTTTTGTTTGTTTTTACCAAAATACTGAGGAATACACAATCAAAGTTATCCACTGGAAGAAGCTCCAGGTTTTTTGAAGGAAGGGTTCTATGAAACCACTGTCACATCCAGACAGCCTCTTGCTGAATAAAGGCTCGCAGAAGTATGTCCTTGGAGAGAATGTGATTTTAACTCCTAACTAGCAACTGCTGGTATCTCTTCGTGGGCTAAACACTACATGACTGTGCTACGCAGGGTCTCCTTCATGATTATGGTATAACATAACCATGGTGCTCATGCCCTTTGTCTTGTTTTCCTGAAGGGAAACTGATTGCCATTTTATGATTTCTGAGTAAAACTGTAATTAACTTCTTACTTCTTGACTCTGTTCTAAAAGTCTTCCGTCCTCATTTGTGACCTTGGTAGACATTATTGACTTCTCTCATGCTATAAACCAAACATTCACTTTGGTTTATGTAAAGTAGATTAATCTCAAACCATGTGTGTTATCTTTTCTCATTGACATTTGCAATGAACCAACTGAAGGAAGAAATTACGTAAATGAATCACTCAGAATTCTAATTTCTGTTCTGTTTTCACTGAATCACTATACCCATGATCATGCCTTCTATTTCTAATTGGTGTACATGGACACAGTGTCCCCTTGGAATAACCTCTTGTAAATGTCTATCCTTAGTGATTGGGTTCATGATCTCCAGTACTTCAAGAAGCAAGCCTGAGAACAGAGAGAATGAAAAATCTTCTATAGTATGTGTAGGATACCTCTTATTTCAAATTCTATCTGAGTGGTTTGTGGTTGGAGTCATGATCTCCAGTTCTGTGAGAGCACAAAAAATAAAAAAAAAAATCTTATAGATATGTGTAGGACACCCCTATTTCCAATTTTTGTTCCTGGTATTCACAAGGAATAATATAATATAATATATAATATATTATATATTATAATATAATATATAATATAATAACTAAGATACACTATGTCATAGACACTCCTTTCTCTGAAGCTTTATTTCTAAAACAAATTTTTAATAATTTTTTTATTAAATTGATTACAGTTTATTCAATTGTATCCCAGGTGTAGCCACCAATTTTTAGTTTTTATATTAATTATAGTTTTGAAGATCAGTACTCACGTCAGCTACAAAGTTTGTATCTTAGTTGCTTTAGATATTGAGCCACCTTTTCAGGCCATTGTGCACATTCTTACAATTGGAATCTACTTCCAACTTTGTCATGTGTGATGCTTAATTTTGATTGTTAATGGTATTTTGTCTGGAACCATCTATGATACAGTTCCCTAAGCACAACTCTGCAGGATTATTTCAATTATGTTACCTTCTGTCCATGCTTCTGAGCAATTAATTGGATTAGGTAATCACGGTGAGAAAACTATATCAACTATTATTGGGCTGTGAAATTACAAACATGATTTCCAGAATGCATAAACAGGAGAAAGCTCAGTGAGTATGAGCCGTCATTGTCCTCTGCTTCTTTGTTATTATTTATTTTTTCTTTATTTCACTTTATTCACTTTGTATC
The DNA here is from genome assembly GCF_030254825.1 of Meriones unguiculatus. Lineage (NCBI taxonomy): Eukaryota > Metazoa > Chordata > Mammalia > Rodentia > Muridae > Meriones > Meriones unguiculatus. Next base: position 26,325,762 of record NC_083353.1, on the reverse strand, counting down.
CTCCCATAAACACTTCCCTCCTTCCCTTCTAATCCCACCTTCCCTCCCCCTTCTTCATGTATGCCCATCCACAAGTCCACTGATAGGGGAGGTCTCCCTCTCCTTCCTTCTGAAATTAGTCTATCAGATCTCATCAGGAGTGGCTGCATTGTCATCTTCTGCGTCCTCTGTTTCTTAACTAAGTCAGCCACTTCACTTGCTGTGACCTCCTGACATCAGTCCTGCCCTATAGCGCTACCATAAGCCTACAAACACTGAGCCAAATGTATTTCTAATGTAAATAATATCCTAAAGCTCTTTTTCACACCAAGAGGGAAATAACTTCAAATAAAAATGTTCTTATAATACCCAGGTTGAGTCAGGTTTTGTGGTATACCCCCTTAGTTGATTCTTTGCCTTTGGGACTTTTTGGCGGCTAGAGTCTGAAAGAATTTGGTCAGAGAAATGTCCCGTTTTCATTTTTTAAGCAGAACTTAACATGTCTTTCTGATGGGAGTTTGTAATATTTAATAAATTGATTCTTGTGGCTCTATCACATGAAAGCAGCTTCCTAAGTAACTGAGAGGGAGGAGAAGACTGCCAAATGGCATTTTCCAAAGATGACATTGATTACAACAATAAAAGTATTTAATATACAACATAAATGTAATAGAAGTGAAACATTGTAAATAATAATAAAGTAAAATAGAGAACATTAGGGATGTATTATAATGAGCTATAAAAGGAAGGAAGGATGTAGGCAAATGGAATTGTGGGATTCCATGATTCAGTTTAATAAGAAACTGAAGGGAAGTAAGGTTGCTTGGACAATCCAAAAGCTTCTTCAGTTATCATCCTCCACAGGATGATCAATTGTACTGGAGAAGAAAATTGTTCCAATATTCACTGTCAATAAAACAAAAAAAATCATGATAAAAAACATTCTCAGAAGACAGATTCCACTCAACTCAGACAAAATGAGTCTTTCAGTCTATTTTTATAACTCTACACAGAAAATTTCATGTGTTTACAACATATCTGATTTTGAGAGGTCCTATTATTGATTCAGATATGTTTTTCCTATTTATCATTCTTCATGTATTTGTTGTAGTTGATCCTGTGAATCCAGTAGTTACATAATGCTAAGCATTGATAAGATTTATCTCTCATAAGAAATCCAACCAACATTACTGTTTTTGCAGGAGGATTGCACAGTTTGTTGACAGTGGCACAGGGCTTAATCTTCCAGAATATTTGAGGGGTTTTTGAATCCAAACGTTGTCTCTAAGTGATCTTTTCAAAAGTAATACTTTGGTAACCAAGATATCCTACATTGACTCAGGGACCAGGAGAAGGAAAGGTGAGAAACACAGCAGGTAATATTCTAGAATCCTTTCAGGGGCTGAATTAGGAGGACATCTGTCATACATACATGCATGCATATATGTGAGTATAAACATGCATGTGTATATGTGTTCAAGGTCAATATGTAAGTATGATTATATTTATATTTTTTAATTATGCTGTTTAATTATATTTAATTAAAAAAGACTTTTTCTATGCTAAAATATCAAGATGTGTGCCAATACTGCTGTGATGTTAATTACAGTTTTGTGAAATCAGGAGAGGATGTCATCCTTCCATTCATCTGATTACTACTTTAAATCTTCCTGTTACCTGTCAGAAAGTCCTCCTGAGAAGGAACAGATGTAAGATTTAATTCTTCAGTATTATCATTTGGAAAGTTATTGTCACTTTGGTTATGGGCATCAGCCTTATCACAAGACTTCTCAACAGCAGTTTATAAACCAGAGGAGTTCTTGATGTCCTCCACACTCCTTTGCATGTCTTTATACAATGTAGTAGTATCCTCTTCAAAGATCTTTGGAAAATATTCTGTGAGAATTTTTATAAGAGAAACCTGTAAATCAACAGTACAGAAACTAGATTCTGTCATTTCACATTGTTTACAAATTTGATACCAGAGTCTTGAAATGACAAAAAAATTAGGAGTTACTACATGCAGGTATCAACCCACGAAAAGAGTAAGAATAGTATGGGCACATATTTAATGTATAGTCAGTAAAATAAGGAAAAGTTTCAGTAGCCTCACAACAATGACTGTTTTTGTTTAACTTTTAGGTTTCTTCCCATGATACACCTCATTTTATATTTGACCAGGCTTTTAAAAATTATTCATTTATTACAATTTATTCAAATTTCCCTACTGCAGTCCACGCCCTGGTCTCCTCTTAGAACCACACACCCTCCCTCTTCTCCTTCTTTGCCCCTTCCCTAAGTCCTGTGACAGGTGAGAACCTCCTGCCAGCTCAGCAGGTAAAGTCTAGGCTCACAACCAAAAATAATTTACCAGTCTTAAACAAGGTAGCAAAGAAATAATTTTCAGGAATATCACACTTAGATGATATTCTTTTTTTTTGTATTCTCTCTTTTTTTAATTTTTTATTTAACTTTTATTAATTACACTTTATTCCTTTTATGTCCCACCATAGGCACCTCCCTCCTCCCATCCTGGTCCCACCCTCCCCCCCTTTCTACATGCATGCCTCTCCCCAAGTCCACTGATAGGGGAGGTCCTTCTTTCTGATTTTTTTTGTTGTTGTTGTTGTTGTTCTCAATGCAGTTTATTCAGGAACCTTGAATAATCTTCTGACCCTGGTTAAAGCCAGCCCACAGCTTAAAATAACCTCTTGTAGCCAACCCCAGAGTGCCTCGTGGGCAATGCAGATAGGTCCACATACACGGAAGCAAGCCTGATCCTCAGCCTTAGCCAAATATGGAGTTGTTTGTGACAGAGAGCACTCACCATCGGGAAGGTGGAAGGCAGAAACCAGCTCCATCTTTAAGTCGTGGCATTACACAGCTCTCTACAGTTCCCCCTTTTTGTTTTAGACACATCAGGCAAGAGTAGAGGTCTGATCTCTGATATTAGGAATAAATTGGGACTTTGTACCAATGTTCCTTTAGGTGTCATCCACCCAAAGAGCATCAGACCCGTCTGATACCTTTTTCTCAGAGGCGGGACCTGGGGCATCAACCCACATGCAATCAGACATGCTCTTCTCTGGGTCGAAAGCAGCTGACCCTGAGTGCAGTGCTTAGCTTTGCATCCTGAGCGTAACATTTTAGCTTTTTATGGTAGCCAACCATGTTTGGAGAGACTGTCCTGCTTCAATGGCTGTAAAGGCCTGAATGATCATGGCTGCATTACGCTGTTGTGAGACTCTAATCTTGCATATACACCACAGGCAAACCAAGGAGACCAACCCCAGAAGGCCTGCTAACACTCCCATGTCCACCCATTCCTTCAGATGATTCATGGCTGCAGCAATCCATGATGATAATCCTCTGGCTAGTCCTGCGTCCACTCTGGTAGAATTTGCCGTAACAATGGCCACTCTCAGCTGCTCCACCATAGTATCGAATTTTTTAGTCCAATTACCTAAAATATAGCTAGACAATTGTTTAGACAGATTTAAAGCACGGAAAAAAATCTTATATTGTATGCTAGTGACACAAAGTCCAGCATACTTCCATTGACAGCCAAGTTGAGCGATTTGCCATAGGGTATCAATTTGCTCCTGCACGAGGTCAATCCTCTGATTGAACACCATCAAGTATCCTTTTTGTTGAGCATTAATTTCTTTTTGTACATCTAAAGCATGAGCTACATTGGCTAAAATATTATTTAGGGTCTGAGCAGTCTGCATAGTATGACTCATGGCTAATGCAGCAGTGGTATCTCCAACAGCCGCCAATGAGATGGCAGTAACAATGGCGGCTGTAATTTTCTTGTTTCATACACAAATAGTTCAGAATAGTGATCCTTCTTTGTTTTCTTCTCTGACTGCATAAAGGAATATATATGAATAGAACTGTTTAGAAAAGAAAATCATTAATAGCACTTAAGAGTGAAAATTATATTTCATTGTTCTTTTTGTACTGAACGTGAATTTTTATTAAGACTTGGATTGTAGGTTGCCAGTTGCTTGGTAGCTGAATAGAGCCAAGAAGAGTCCTGGATGCGAGTGTCATAACTTGTGTTTAACTACTGCAATGTATCATGACTTCTGTTTTGTGCCCCTGATTCCTGAAAGGTGCTAGTTAAATATACCCCTTCCTTTCTTTTTATTTCTTTTCCTTCTTTTTTAACATATGATTTTATTGATTCTTTGTGAATTTTCCATCATGTACCCCAAACCCACAAATTTCCCAATCCTTCCATTACTGCTTACCACCCTTTAAATCCCACAAAAGAAAACAAAAAAATATTATATATATATATATATATATATATATATAATTTTTATTATTGTGTGTGTGTGTGTGTGTGTATAAATCACTAAATTATTCCATGTAAGCTGTGTTGTGTCACACTAATATCCTTTTGCTCAAACAGCTCCGTTTGCAGATGTTCACTAAAATGAGTCAATACTCTGGTGCAGAGCCTAATGGTTTTGTGCTACACCATCAATAATAGATCCTCTCAGAGACTCTCTCAGATATTCTGGATATCCTCCTGTTGTACCTAGCCATGGATTTCCAGCAGCTTTGGGCGTTCAGGACCAGCCTCTTCACATGTTCCAAAAGTTCATAGATGGAGATGTTGGGATGGGCCAGCTCAAAGTCTTGGATCTGGGTCTTGGCTTAGTCAGCTTGCCAATTCTCCTGCAAATCATGCCACCAGGGCCAGCTCTTCTGCACCTTTTTTTTGCAAGAAGGCACCCCCCCATACTTTCTTAAAAGGTTTTTGTCTCTCATTTTGACAAAAAACACAAAAAGGGTCTTATCAGACTGCATCTGCACATTATGGCATTATATTTTTAAATTTTATTCAGTTTTAAAATTCAGTCCTATTCCTACTGAACTTTGTACCCTTTCTGTTTGCAAATCTATCATGTCCAACTTCTTAGTGGCTGCTATCCTCAGGAGACATATATGCTAATCATAAAATCTTTAAGGATTTTACTTGGGAATTATGCTTTAAGAAGTAAGCCCCACTGTGAGGCAACTGGTAGGCAGCTCTGGTATTAGAGGGAATGCAGGTGTCCTATCTTTCTCTGCCTGTGTCTCAATTGGCTTTCTTCTTAACAAGTGAAAATATATTTTCTTCTTAGGAATTTTCTCGCACCACCTGAAATTTTACTCTGAGGCTTTTAATGAAAAAATAAGCTTATCAATACTAAATTTGAAACAATCAGTAAAACAATTTAAAGTAAATTCCTTGGTGAAACAAGGTTAAGGTAAACTATTATGTGAAGTGGTGTGTCAGAAGTTATATTCATTGGCAGCTATCTCAGAAGACTCAGCATCTGTAATTTCACAAGCATGAGTAATTTCAGTTTTATGAGATCCATTGCCATCTTCTTGTTTCCAAGGACACCACAATGCAAGCAGTGTGCAACTTCCATGCAGGCAACATATAAAATGAATAAAAGTTTTAATTGTGCTTTACATGAAATAAAATAAATATTTTGGTGTTAGATTTATGGCTCACTGATAAGTGCACTAGTTTGTACTCGAAAGCATTCAGTTGAGTTCTCAGCACATCACGGTTGCTTTGAGTATTATGTAAGTCTAATTCCATGGAGTTCAAAGATTTCTTTGGGCATGCAGGGAACTAAGAAAAGTTGTTAAATGCAAAATTACATGAAAGCAGAAGGTAAGCACACACAGTTATTTAGTAAAATAAATGTTTCCTTATTATAAGCGTAGTTCTACAGATCTGTTGTTGTACAAATGAAAAGCTGCCTGACATGGGAGCTGTATTGTTTCATCTGTGCTCAATTCAAAAAGGAAGTGTGACTAAGTGAATAGAAGCTGGGAACAAGTGCCACTCCCAGGGATGAGAAAACTACTTGAGGTATATATCCAATTCTATTTTATTCTATTTCTCCGTGATGGTCCACAGTCTTAAATTTTAGTTTGTTGAACCTCATCATCTCTTTCTGTCATCTTTAGCGTCTGTGCTTCAAGTTTATTTGGTTTTCAAAGGCAGTTAAAGACGGATGAGACATAACTTCTAATGACATTTAGAAGGACGATTCCCAACCTCCGTGAAATAGATCAATACCTCTTCTAAACCAAAAGAATGCAATCCTAGGGTGTCCTTAAACACCAATGACCTTTCCAACTCCACTGGTGCAGATCTCAAAAGGTCACCCAGAACTTTTCATTTCCATTCTGATCCTTGGCAACTGGGTCTTGGTTTTCTTGGTTGCAAATTGATCCCTTTTTCGCTCTGGTTTATTTCTCAGTGTGCTCTCTCTTTCTCTCTCTCTCTCTCTTTCTCTCTCTCTCTCCTCTCTCTCTCTCTCTCTTACATACATACACACACACACTTGCACACATAGGCACACTTACACAGAGGCTATCAACTCTCTATGTCCATGCCTATGAATGACTCTCTTTCCAAACATATCTATATACACACAAATGTTTATTCATGAACATCTATGTATACAAAGGACAGAAATGAACACAATATTCATTAGTGCTGAAGTTAACACACCTGACAGTTATCCTAAACAGTTCTCCCCCAGGCAGTTGTGTACCTTGGCATGGGCGGAGCCCTAAAGTGTGGAAAACTAACTCTGGATAGAAGATTTGTGCAAGCACTGGAGAACTAGCAATGGGAAGTGAGGTCAATGATTTTTGAGGCACAGCCACCCAGAAGAGCAGGTGAGAATTCCAGGAAATCCATCCTTCCCTTCCAATTCATGCAGGTGTGCATCAGGAAGTGGCAGGAGTGGGCATGTCTGGCAGTGAGTCCGATGGGGAGGTGAAGGCCTAGGTGTGAGTTGAGGTGTGTGTGCTGGTCTTTCTTCCTGAAGCCTAGACCTTGAGCCTTCGCCAGAGTCGTTGGGTAGTGGGTGTCTGGTGGGCCGATGCAGGAGAGAGTGCTTGCTCTGGGAAGATGGCTGCAGCCTAGGCTCTCATGAGTGGGTGGAACCCGCCCAAAGGGTGTGGAGATCAGACAGAGAGGCCTCCAGAGAGTGTCTCCAGAGCTCCAAGTAGGATCCCAGGTGCAAGCTCTGGAAGGCCTGGGTTTTCCATGAGGGAAGAGTGGGTGTGTCCAGTCCCGTGCCATCCAAAGATATGCCTGATCAGAGAGTGTCCTTCTGGGGTTCACCTGCGAGAGAACCGGTTGCGATATTCCCAGAGAGCCTTGGCCATGAGGGGGGCAGGTCTCTTCTTAGCCTGGATCTTGATGCAGAGAGCCCGCTGGGATAGGCTGTGTCCAGAGGCCTCCTGGAGGAGGTGCCTTTCAGAGGTGGGCCCCCGCGCCTGGGGTCCGGGCTCCTAATGCTGGCCTGGGGTCCTGGCCTGGGGGAAGAACATGACCGTCTGAGTACGTTCGAGGCCTTGCAGCTTCTTGGCCTGTGTCCTCCGGATGTGGGCTGTGAGGGCTTGCAGCTTCACCTCTTGGTCTGCCTCCTCCATCTACTGCTCTGTCTTGGTCTCAGTCTGACTGTGGGTCTCAGTCTGGTCCCCTGCGTGACGAGGTTCCTCCTCTTGGGCTGCTTGGGCTGTGTTGGCTTGGAAGGCGTCCTTGGCTTGGGAGATTCCTTGGAGAGCAGTTTGTTCGGCTGTATCAGCTTCATGGGCTGCAATGGTCTCCATGGCTATAGCCAAAGTTTGAGGTCCTGTTGCTGGTCTTTCTCCCTGAAGCCTAGACCTTGAGCCTTTGCTAGATTCCTTGGGTATCGCCTGTCTGGTTGGACAATGCAAGATGGAGTACTTGCTCTGGAAAGATGTCTGCAGCCTAGGCTCTCACGGGTGGGGGGAACACATCCAATGGTGTTGAGATCAGGCAGAGAGGCTTCCAGAGAGTTTCTCTAGAAAGGTCGCCCGTGAACAGGAAGTGGAATCTCAGGTGAAATTGCTGGAAAGCCATGCCTCCTCCATAGCTCAGGAAGCCTGTTTCAGATCTCAGAGCCAACTCTAGCTGACTCCATGGGGTTCACAGCCCTTCCTTGCCTCCAAACGTTCTCTGGTCAAATGTGTTTTTCTGTATGATCTTTTTGGTACTCTTGGGTTAACCTGCCCACATCTGTGGGTCTCCAACTTTGGAGTCATGAGAGAACCTGGTCTCTTCTTACCCTGCTTCATGCTTTTGTGGCCTTCCCTATAGGGCAGACAGGGATCCATCTGGCATGTGCTGTGTGTAGAGGCTTCATGGAGGAAGTGCTTGTCAGAAGAGTCCCCACCTCTCGCCTGAGGTTCACTCTCCTCCTTCTGGATGGGTCTTTTTGCCTGTATTTGGAAAGTGACCATCTTGTTTTGTCTACATCCTTGCAGCTTCTACACTTGTGTGCTCTGTTTGCAGGCTCTCAGGGTTTGCAGCCTCAGCTCTTGTAACTCCTTCATTTGCATGTGTGTTGCTCTCAATCTGGCTCTGGTTTAGTTTCCCAGGCTAGGAATCCTCTTCTGCGTGCCCAGGTTCAGGCTTATCAAACATATATATATATATATATATATATATATATATATATATATATATATATGTGTGTGTGTGTGTGTGTGTGTGTGTGTGTGTGTGTGTGTGTGTGTGATATACATTCGTACATTTATATGTATATGTATATATATCAGGTAACTTGCACCTGTGTGACGCATGCTGTGATATATATATATGTATAAATTAGCATATATATATATATATATATATATCCCTCGGTATGATGGCCATTGTAATTTTTATCACTGTTTGATATTTAATGTAGTCTTCCCTATGTAACAGAGACCATGAATGACCATGAATTGATTGATACTATGAGATGGCTGTGTCATGATGTTCAAGTTTGTGGTGTTCACTCTAATTGCATCCATGTGATGTTTGGGTGAGGGCTCTGTTTAATTATTGTGTGATGGCTACAATGTAATGGCCCCTGTGAAATGGTAATAATTAATGGCTACTGTGTTGTGTTCACTGTGTGATGATTACTCTGTGATGGTTACTGTGTTATGGCCACTTTTTGAGGGCCTCTTATTGACAGTAATTTGTTTTTGACACTGTTGATGGTCACTGTATGCTGGCCACTTAATGATGGCCTGTGTGTGTTGGTCACTGAATTATAAATTCTGTGGGATCCCACTATGTGATGGTCAAAGTTTGATAGCCACTGTGATGGTCATCCTGTGATGGCCATTACCTGATGGTCACTGTTTGATATACCACTATGTGTTTTATATGGTGTGATGGTCACTGTGTAAATTTGACTTTGTGCTGGACAATGTGTGATTGACATTGAGTTTTGTTCACTGGGCAATGATCAGTGCTTCATCGCCAATACATGATTTTCACTATCATGGCCTGTGACTGATAGTTGTTTTGTGATGGCCATTCTGTGCTAGCTAATAATTGATGGTTAGCTGTGTGATTTAATTGCATAATGGTTACTGTATAATCACTAATCTGTGATGACCATTTTGGTTGATACTGTTTTATTGTCACTGTGTAATATTCATTATATGATGGCCACTGTGTGATAGTCATTATGTCATAAACATGGCGATGCCAAGAGTGTTAAAAATGGCATGTGATGGATACATAGTGATGGCCAATGTCAATGTTCATGGTGATGGCATACTCTGTGATGGTCACAGTGTGAGAGACACTGTGTGAAGGCCATGATGTGATGATCACTGTGTTGGTCAATATATGGTTATCATTTTATACTGTCCACATTTTCATTATCATTGCAATATGAAAGCAGATTGATAGCTGTTGTTTTATGGTTAAAGCATAATGGTCACTGTGTGATGGTATCTGTGTGGTCATATCTGGGTGATGGGTACTGTAAAATCCACCATGTTGTGACCAGCATGTGATGGCCACAATGTGATGACCAGTTTGTGGTAGTCATTGTGATGAACAGCTGTGAGTAATTCACTGAGTGATCATCATTTTGTGATGGACATATTGTGATGGTCACTGTGCGATGGCCACCTTGGAGTGGAAAGTATGTAATGGTCTCTGTTTATCATCACTATGTGATGGCTTCTATATGGAGGTCACTAGGAATAAACATAATGTGTTGACCAATGTTTTATAACCTCTGTGTGATGGTCAAATAGCATAACTCCTAGGGATGCCCCCTGTGCTATAGGCACAATGAAATAGTCTACTCTATGATGGTGACTCTTCATGTCTTGGGTCCATGAACCAGGCAGTCAAGAATCTGTTTAAAAAACTGAATGTATTTCTAGAAAACAAATTATTGTAGTTACACTACTTCAACTAAAACAGGAGATTTGGACAAACTGATGTGGCACTGTATGACAGGATTGTTATTTTTTCTGGCTAAAAATGTACATCCTGAGAGAAAAGCTGTGAGTATTCTGTGGTGTGCTTCTCTATAGACTGCTTGTTCCTGGGGCATATAGGGCCATAAAGCAGGTTTCAGCTTTTGTTTTGCTTTGCTTTGTTTTTTTTTTGTTTGTTTGTTTTGTTTTGTTTTTTGTTTTGTTTTGTTTTTTGAGACAGAGTTTCTCTGTGTTACCTTGGCTGTCCTGGACTCATTCTGTAGAGAAGGCTGGCATTGATCTCACAGAAATCCATGTGCCTCTGTCCCCTGGAGTGCTGAGATTACAGGTGTCACCACTGCCACAGCTTGGTTTCAACTTTAAAATATAAATTTTTATACTTTTATTAATTAAACCTTACTCACTTTGAATCTCCCCATAAGCCCCTCACCCATCCCTCCCAATCCCACCTTCCTTCCCCCTTCTTCACGCATGCCCCTCCCTGAGTCCACTGATAGGGGAGGTCTTCCTCTACTTCCTTTTGATTTTAGTCTATCATATCTCATCAGGAGTGGCTGCACTGTAATTTTCTGTGGCCTGGTAAGGCTGCTTCCCTCTCAGGGGGAGGTGATCAAAGAGCAGGCCAATCAGATTATGTCAGAGGTAGTCCCACTTCCCATTAGTATGTAACCCACTTGAACACTAAACTGCCATGGACTACATCAGTGCAGGGGTTCTAGGTTATCTCCATACCTGGTAATTGGTTGGAGTATGCATCTCTGGAAAGACCCCTGTGTTCAAATTTTCTGGTTCTGTTTCTCTCCTTGTGGAGTTCTTGTCCTCTCCAGATCTTACTATTTACCACTTCTTTGATAAGATTCCATGCACTCTGCCCAAGAGTTGGCCATAAGTCTCAGCATCTGCTTTCATAGCCTGCAGGGCAGAGCCTTTCAGAGACCCTTTACTGTTTTCTTCTTCTTCTGATGTCCATACTCTTTGCCTTTCAGGATGGGGATTGAGCATTTTAGTCAGGGTTGACTCCCTCTTGATTAGTTAGGACATCAACATAAAATCAGAAACATTAAGTCAGTTATAAGAAAAAGTAGGAAAGACCCTAGAACTCCCTGGTACAGGAGAAAACTCCCTAAGCAGAATACAAACAACACAGGCTCTAAGAGCAACAATCAATAAATGGGACCTCATGAAACTAAAAAGCTTCTGTAAAGCAAAGGACACTGTCATCAAAACAAAATGAATGCGTACAGATTGGGAAAAAATCTTCACCAACCATTTATCTGACAGAGGGCTAATACCCAGTATTTATAAAGAACTAAAGAAACTGAAAAGCAACAAACCAAGTAATCCAATTAAAAAATGGGGAACAGAGCTAAACAGAGAATTCTCTGTAGAGGAATATCGAGTGGCAGAGAAAAACTTAAAGAAAGGCTCAAAGTCACTAGCCATTAGGGAAATGCAAATCAAAACCACCCTGAGATTTCACCTTACAACCATAGAATGGCCAAGATCAAAAACTCAAGTGACAACACATGATGGAGAGGTTGTGGAGAAAGGAGAACCCTCCTCCACTGCTTGTGGTAATGTAAACTTGTACAACCACTGTGGAAAGCAATCTGGTGCTTTCTCAGACAACTAGGAATAGTGCTTTCTCAAGATCCATCCATACCGCTCCTAGGCATATTTCACAAAGAGGTTCAAGTACACAATAAAGACATTTGTTCAGCCATGTTTGTAGCAGCTTTATTTGTAATAGCCAGAAGCTGGAAACATCCCAGATGTCCCTCAGTGGAGGAATGGATACAGAAATTGTGGTACATCTACACAATGGAATATTACTCAGCAAAGAAAAATAAGGAAATCATGAAATTTCCAAGTAAATGGTGGGACCTGGAAAGGATCATCCTGAGTGAGCTGTCCCAGCAGCAGGAAGACACACACGGTATATTCTCACTCATATAGACATATAATATAGGATAATCCTTCTAAAATCTGTACATCTAGAATATAATTTTTGTAATTTTAATTACGTTATTTCCAAATTCATTTTTCTCCCTCACATATACTGCTCCTTGCCTTCAATTTCATGGCCTTTTGGTTAAATTATGGTTACTGGTTGAATTTTACTTAAGTTTTGCTCAAGGATTTCCCAGATAGTAAGCCAAGAAATGGCTCCCTTGGACATTGAATATGAAATGAAATGTCACACAAGGACCCATGTCCTGGAACAGGAACTGCTTTGGGACATTGGAAGAATTTCTATTAAAATAGATTTTTCCAGACTAAAATCTTGTCTGCTCCAAGGGTACAAGGGCAGAGCTAGGAAGGCCTGTGCTGTCTGAGTCATTTGCTTTCTATTCACCCAGTAAGGGAAACACTGTTCCCCAAACCCCACCTTGGTGGTCCTTGCTTAGGAAAGACTCTGGAAAGGCCTAGCCAACAGAAGCTCTAATGGACGTTAGCTTGCAGGTTCCTTCCTCGATTCGTCCCTGGTTCTGCTCTAGGGATCTGTGCAGGAGACCACAAGCCACACCATGGTGATTGTGGTCACTCTTTTCTTAGGTCAGGAGGAGCAGGCCCGTTGAACTGTCAGAGCAGCTGGTACTGGGATGGACTGTGAAACAGACTGTGGGTTTGTTCATGTGGTGACCTGAGCAGTGGCCCTTGGCCTCTGAGCTTCGCTGATTGTGGATTCTTTGGAAGAAGGAGGCTCTCTGCATCCATGGCTGTGGGACCCTGTGGTGCTTGTACATACATCACTACATAGTGCATAAACAATCATTGCTTTTGGTGTATTATAGGAAGAAGACATTATAAAATTGAAGGTCTTTTTTATAGAAGTTCTGAATTTTTCATTCTGCTTTTAGGTTTGTGTTACAAGTTCTGTGAAGGGTTTAGAAACTGGTAGTAAATAGGTGACAGGGGTTACCCTTCAACAATACAGCAATGCTTGGTTAGAATACTATGGCTAGAGAGATGGCTAAGTGGTTAAGAGCACTTATGGATAAGACCAGAGTTAATATCCCACGATATATAGCATGTGGCTCACAACTACCTGCAACCACACCTCCAGGGGACCTTATGATCTACTCTTACTTCACTGGGTATATATACACACACACACACACACACACACAAATGCACACATACACAATTCTTCATATACACAAGAATTTAAAATATTTGAAAAGCTAGGTGTTGCTGACATATGCATTTCATTTCAACACTCAAGAGGCAGAGGCAGCTGGAGCTCGGAGTTCAAGACCACTCTGGTCTACACAGTCAGTTCTAGGATAGCTCAAGTTGCATGCAGAAACCTTGTCTCAACAACCAAATCACAGATAAAATAAAATAAAATAAAATAAAATAAAATAAAATAAAATAAAATAAAATAAAATAAAATAAAATAAAATAAAATAAAATAAAATATAAAATAAAAATCCTTTTATGTTTCTGTGATTCAGAGAAATTCATTTCCAAGGACAAAAGGAGTTTCTGAGCTGCAGAGGTTTCCCAGGTGTTCATGGGGTTGGGTGGCTAAGGCAAATTCCACATCTTGTGACATAGATTTTGTGGCAAAAAATAGACATTAAAATATTTAATGTCATTTTGTCTGTGAGTTTCAGTGGGTCTGGGTTTGCATGAATCCACAAGGGGACATGTGGGGCTACCAATCTATGGCAGAGCTTTTGATCTTATCCATTTGAGAGAGAGCTCTAGAGCATGGTCACTCTCTCTCACTATAGGAAATATCAGTAGGTGTTGGGTCAAACCCAACAATTTAGGAGTCACTTTGAGTTAATTTTGTGGTAGTTGTGGAGTTTGTCTATAATTTTTTTCTTTATTCTTTTCTTACATATCCTGACTGAATGGTCCCCTTCCTCCTCTTTTTTTAAACCCCCAATCTTCTCAATCATGTCCATTGCTCCTCTATTTCCCTTCAGAAAAGAGCACACCTCCAGTGATATCAGCTGAACAAAGCATAACAAGATGCTATAAGAGTATGCATAAACCATCATATCAAGGCTGGACAAAGCACCAAAGTTGGAGGAAAAGAGTTCCATGAGCAGCCAAGAGTCAGAGATACTACCACCCCAACTCTTAGGAGTTCCACAAAAACACTCAAATCAAACAACCACAGCATGTACACACAGGGCCAAGCTCAGACCCATGCAGGTTCCGTGATTGTTGCTTCAGTCTGTGTGAGCCCTTATGAGCCCTCCTTAGCTGACTCAGTGGTCCACGTTTTTATGGTGTCCTTGAACTTTCTGGCTTCAACAATCCTCCCTTCTCCTCTTTTCCCCGGGTTCCTGAGTTAGTCTAATGTTTGGGTGGATGACTGTGTCTGCTCCTTTCACTTCTGGGGCATCCCCCTCTGATAACTATTGGGCTAGGCAGCATCTATGAATACAGCAGGATATCATAAGATACTATTTCATTGACTTTTTTATTAATGTTAGTCTTATGTGGTTCAACCCTAGGTCTTTGAGGTATCCACCTTTAGGTTCCTGGTGATACAGGAAGTGTGAGGCATGGGCTCTCTCTCTCATGGTTTGGGCCTCAAGCTAGGCCAATTTTTGTGGATTTAGGCCAGCTTGTGGGTTTTTCATACCCACAAGCTATGAGTCACCACTGCTGCAGCACATCTTACAGAGGACAGGTTGAAGGTAGAAGGCTTTGTGGCTGAGTTGGTGTCCCAGTACCACCACTGGGAGCATAGCCTGTTTACAGAAGATAGTCTGTTCAGGTTCCATATCCTCTGTTGCTAGGAGACTTTGTTAGAGTCACCCTGATAGGTTCCCAGAAATTTCCCCTGCACCAGGATTCCATATCATCCTCTAAATGCTCAGCAACTCAAGTTGTTTCTGGTCATATTCTCTCTCTCTGCCTCTCCCTCCTCTATTTGGTTCACCCTATTCCTTTCCATTCTCTGTACCCTGCCACCTGTCTACTCCCCCCAAATTTATTTTATTTTCAATTTCCAGGGAGATCTTGCTATCCCACCTAAAACCCTTCTTTTTACTTACCTTCTCTGGTTTTGTGGATTGTAGTGTGATTATCCTACACTTAACAGCTAATGTCTTCTTGCAAGAGAGTACATACAATGTTTGCTTTTCTGGGTCTGGGTTACAACAATCAGGAAGATTTTTTCAGTTACATACATTTGCCTGAGAATTTCAGAATTTTTTTCTAACACCTGAGTAATACTCCATCTTAAAATATACATTTTATTTATCTGTTCTTCCACTGAGTGACATCCTGGTTGTTTCCAGATTCTGGCCATTATGAACAAAGATGTTATGAATATGGTTGAGCAAGTGTCCTTGTGATAAGATGGAGTGTCTTTTGGGCATATGCCCAATAGTGGTATAGCTGGCAGTTGAGTTCTCCATTCCCAACTTTCTGAGGAACCAGCAAATTGATTTACATTGTGGCTGTAAAATTTATGCTCCCAACAAGAGCAAATTTCCTGTCACTTATTTTGTTGATCTTTTTTATTCTGACATTTGCGAGACAGAATTTCAAACTAGTTTTGATGTGCATTTCCCTGTTGGCTAAGGATATTCCACATTTCTTTAAGTGTTTCCTGGCCATTTGAGATTCACATACTGAGAATTATGTATTTCTGTGCCTCATTTTTTAAATGTTGGATTGTTTAGTTTGTGGATGATTAATTTGTTAAGTTTTTTTTTTTGTTTGTTTGGCTTTTTTTAATTTTGAATGTTAACACTCTATAGGATGGGGATTTCATGAAAATCTTTTTCTTTGTTGTAGGCTGATATTTTGTCTTTTGATGATGTTCGTTATATTTCACTATGCTGAGGTCCCATTTATTAACTGTTGTTATTAGTGCCTGCATGAATCATATTCTGCTTAGGAAGTTGTCTCCTATGTCAGTGTGTTCAAGAGTGTTCCCTGTTTTTCTCTTCTGTAAGGTTCAGAGTTCTATGTTGAGATCTTTGACCCACTTGAACATAAGTTTGGAGCAGGATTGTAAATATTGGTGTGTTTGCATTCTTCTGCATTCATATATCCATAGCATTTCTTTTTTTTTTCTTCAACTTCAAAATGTTTATTTTCCTAAATTTAAACATATTTAATATGCACAGGCAATTAAATCTTTAATATTATTTTTTCATAGGATGATTGTAATGAGTTTATTCTGTAGGAAAACAAATGGAAACGTTACAAACCAGTTCATTTCTGTTTATATGGCCTATAAAAAAGATTTATTTTCTGGGGTTATCAATCTGGCACCTTCTCAGACAACTAGGAATAGCGCTTCACCAAGATCCAGCCATACCACTCCTGGGTATATATCCAAATGAGGCTCAAATACACAAAAAGGACATTTGCTCAACCATGTTTGTAGCAGCTTTCTTTGTAATAGCCAGAAGCTGGAAACAACCCAGATGCCCCTCAACTGAAGAATGGATGCAGAAATTGTGGTACATCTACACAATGGAATATTACTGAGCAATGAAAAATAAGGAAATCATGAAATTTGCAGGTAAATGGTGGGATCTGGAAAGGATCATCCTGAGTGAGTTGTCCCAGAAGCAAAAAGACACACATGGTATATACTCACTCATATAGACATACAACATAGGACAAACCCACTAAAACCTGTGCCTCTAAAGAAACTAAGCAAGAGAGAGGACCCTAACTAAAATGTCCAATCCCCATCCGGAAAGGCATAGAGGATGGACATCAGAAGAAGAAGAAAACAGGAAACAACCTAGGAACCTACCACAGAGGGCCTCTGAAAGCCTGTGCCGTAAAGACTATCAAAGCAGATGCTGAGCCTGATGGGCAACTGTTGGGCAGATTGAATGGAATTTTATGTAAGAACTGGGAAATAGTAAGAGCTGGAGAGGACAGGGTCTCCACAAGGACAGCAACAGAACAAGAAAATTTGAACACAGGGAATTTCCCAGAGACTCATACTCCAACCAAGGACTATTCATGGAGATAACCCAGAACCCCTGCACAGATGTAGCCCAGGGCAGTTCAGAGTCCAATTGGGTTACATAGTAATGTGAAGAGGGACTGCCTCTGACATAATCTGATTGGCCTGCTCTTTGATCACCTCCCCCTGAGGGGGGGAGCAGCCTTACCAGGCCACAGTAGAGGACAATGCAGCCACTTTTGATGTGCACTGATAGACTAAGTTCAGAAAGGAGAGGAGAACCTCCCATATCATTGGACTTGGGGAGTGGCATGCATGCAGAGGGAGGAGGGAGGGTGGGATTGGGAGTGGAGGAGGGAGGGGCTTATGGGCGGATGCAGAATGAATAAAGTGTAATTGATGAAAAATTTAAAAAAAAGATTTATTTGAGGAATTGCCTTCAGAGAATTGGTGAATGAGTTTCATTTGCAGTATAATATCAGAAAGATAATAGTAATAGTTATGTTCAAAGACCTTTTCTTGGGATAAGAGAATCATAATTTTTTCCAGTTGGATCATTTTTTTTTTCTTCATGAATTGGCAAAGATCTGTGGAACACTATTGTTACTGTCATATTCTGTTAACTATATACCTAAATTTCTTTTCAGCCTAGCACAACCACTCTGGAAATCAATCTGGCCCTTTAATAGACAACTAGAAATAGCATATCGTCAAGATGCAGCCATACCACTTCTAGGCATATATTGAAAAGAGGCTCAAGTACACAATAAGGACATTTGCTCAACCATGTTTGTAGAAGCTTTATTTGTAATAGCCCTAAGCTGGAAACAGCCGAAATGACCCTCAACTTAAGAATGGATGCAGAAATTGTGGTATATCTACACAATGGAGTATTACTCTGCAATGAAAAATAAGGAAATCATGAAATTTGCAGGCAATTGTTGGGACCTGGAAAGGATCATCCTGAGTGAGCCGTCCAAGAAGCAGAAAGACATACAAGGTATATATTCACTCATATAGACTTATAACATAGGATAAACCTACTAAAATCTATACATCTAAAGAAACTAATCAAGAGAGAGGATCCTGACTAAAATGGTCAATCCACATCCCGAAAGGCAAAAAGGATGGACATCGGAAGAAGAAAACAGGAAACAACCTAGAAACCTGCTGCAGAGGGCCTCTGAAAAGCTCTGCCCTGCAGACTATCAAAGCAGACACTGAGACTCATGGCCAACTGTTGGGCAGAGTGCATGGAATCCATAGCATTTCTTAAAGAAGCATTCTTTTTTCTGTTGTGTCTTTTTACCTTCTTTATCAAAAATCAAATGGGCATAGGTGTGTGGATTTATATATGGGTCTTTGATTTGATTATAATTGTGTGGAAATTTGAGAATTGTGTTCAATCCGTAGGTTGCTTTTGGTAGGATGGCCATTTTACTATATTAATTCTATCCATGAGTGAAATCTTTCTATCTTCTGGTATCTTCTTCACTTTAATTCTCTAAACAGTCTAGAAAGACCCTAAAAAAAACTTCTTTAACATTCTTGCTGTACAAGAATTTCACTTTCTTGGTTAGAATTACCCCAAGATATTTTATATTAATTGTGGCTATTGTGAACTGTGTGGTTTTTCATATCTTCCTCAGCTTGTTTGTCATTTGTATATAGGAGAGTTACTGTTTTTTTGTCTGTTTGTTTGATTTCTTTTTCTCTATTTGGTTTTGTTTGTTTCAAGCAACTTTGTATCCAGCTGTTTTGTGAAAGGTATTTATCAGGTGTAGGAGTTCCCTGGTAGAATTCTTGGGATCTCTCATGGATACTATGGTATCATCTGCAATTAACGATACTTTAATTACTTCTTTTCTAGTTTGTATTTCCATGATCTTTTTCATTGCCCTCACTAGAAAGAATTTAAAGTATTCTGTTGGATAGATATGGGCAGAGGAAAGAAGCTTGTCTTCTTCCTGATTTTAGTGGAATTGCCTTGAGTTTTTCACCATTTAATTTGTTGTTGGCTGTAGGCTTGCTGTGAATTTCCCTTATTATATTTATGTATGTCTTGTATATTCCTACTCTCCACAAATGCTTTCTCATTACAGGGTGTTGGATTTTGTTAAAGCCATTTTCAGCATCTAATGATCTCATAATGTTATTTTTTTTTCTCCTTTCAGTTTGTTTATATGGTAGAATACATTGACAGATTTTATATGTTATGTACTTCTGCTTTGTTGGACTATTCAGGGCTTGCTGTAGTAGGATAGCCAGTGGAATATATCGACCTGGCTGTTATAGATCGTATTCTTATTTATTTATTTATTTATTTATTTATTTATTTATTTATTTATCTAGCTAGCTAGCTAGCTAGCTAGCTACCTGTTTATTTGTTTATTTATTTATTTGTATTTTTAATAATTTATTCACGTTACATCCCAATTGTAGCCCCCTCCCACATCAATTCCCATTCCCATCTTCACCTTCTTTTCCACCTTACATCCTTCCTTAATCCACTGAAAATGGAAGTCCTCCTCCACTACCATCTGACCCTAGTCTATCAAGTCTCATCAGAACTGCCTGGATCCTCTTCTTCTGTGTCCTGGTAAGGCCACATTGCCAGAAGGGAGTGATCAAAGAGCAGGCAACAAAGTTTATATCAAAGATAACACCTGCTCCACTTATTGGGAACCCTCATGGAGACTGAGTGCCTATGGGCTGCTTCCTGGTAGGAGATCTAATTCTTCTCCATGTATGGGACTTGGTTGGCCCATCTGTCTTGGCAGGGCTCCTTGGATCAAGATTTTTAACTTTTTTGGTCTCCTTGTAGAGCTTCTGACCCCCTTCCATTTCCCCATTCTCCCTTAAGACTCCCTGTGCTCTGCCCAGAGTTTGGTTGTAATTCTCAGCTTCTGCTTCCATCTTCTGCTGGGTGGAGACTTTCAGAGAACATCTGTGCTAGACTCTTGTCCTGTTCTCTCCTTCATACTTCCGGTGTCTATCCTGTTTGCCCTTCTTAATGGGAATTCATAATCCTCCCTAGGGTCCTCCTTGTTCTTTACTTTCTTTAAGTCTTTGGATTTTAGTATGATTATCCTATATTAACTGGCTAATATTTGCTTATAAGTGAGTATGTGCCATGCATATCTTTCTAGTTCTGGCTACCTCACTCAGGATGATCTTTTCTAGTCCCATCCATTTGCCTGCAAGTTTCATGACTTCCTTGTTTTTATTAGCTGCATAGTATTCTGTTGTGTAATTGTATAAGAATTCCTGTATCCATTCTTTGCTTGAGAAAAATATAGGTTGATTCCAGATTCTGAATATTATGAATAAAGCTGCTGTGAATATAGTTGAGCAAATGTCCTTTATGTATGGTGGAGCATCTTTTGGGTACATGCCCAGAAGTAATATAGCTGGATCTTGAGGTAGTTATTCCGAATTATCTGAGACAGCGCCATCTTGATTTCCAAAGTGGTTGTACATGTTTACATTTCCACCAGCAACGGAGGAGGGTTTCACTTTCCCGGCATCCTTGCTAGGATGTGTTGTCACTTGAGTTATTGTTATTAGCCATTCTAATAGAATCTCAGAGTCATTTGCATTTGCATTTCCCAGAGGACTAAGGACAGTGAGCCCTTTTTAAGTCATTCCCTGACATTTAGTATTCCTCTGTTGAGAATACTCTGTTTAGCTCTGTATCCCAGTTTGGTGTTTAATTTCTTGAGTCTATATAAATTTTGCATATTAGCCTTCTGTCAAATGTAGGGTTGGTGAAGATCTGTTTTCAGTCTGTAGGCTGTCATTTTGTTCTGATGACAGTGTCCTTTGCTTTACAGAAGCTTTTCAGTTCATGAGATACCATTTATTGATTGTTGATATCAGAGCCTGTGTTTTTGGTGTTCTATTCAGGATCTTGTCTCTTGGGCCAATGAGTTCAAGGCTCTTCATTCCTTTCTCTTCTAACAGGTTCATTGTGTCTGGTTTTATGTTGAGGTCTTTGACCCACTTGAACTACAGTTTTTCTCAGAGTGATACATATGGGTCTTTTTGCATTTTTCTATATGGAGACATCAAACTGGGCCACTACCATTTGATGAAGATACTGTCTTTTTTTACACTGTTTGGTTTTGGCTTCTTTGTCAAAAATTAAATATCTGTAGGTGTCTGGGTTTATTTCTGGATTTCCCATTAATTACACTAATCCTCTATTCTGTTTCTATGAGAGTACCATGCCATTTTTATTACTGTTGTTCTGTAGTACCACTTGAGATCAGGGATGGAGATACTTCTAGAGGATCTTTGATTGTACAGGATTGTTTTAGCTATTTTTTTCCACATGAAATTGAGAATTGTTTTTTTTTTTTCAAAATCTTTAAAGAAGTCTGTTGGTATTTTCATGGGAATTGCATTGAATCTATATTCTTTTGGCTAGAATGGCCATTTTCACTATGTTAATCCTATTGATCCATGGGCATGGGAGATCTTTCTATCTTCTGATATCTTATTCGATTTCTTTCTTGAGAGACTTGAATTTTTTTTTTCATACAAGTCTTTCACTTGCTTTGTTAGAATTATACCAAAATACATTATGGTTTTTTGTTTTGTTTTGTTTTTGTTTTTTCTGTTGTGAAGGTTCTGTTTGCCTAATTTCCTTCTTTCCCCTTTTATCTTTTGTATACAGGAGGGCTTCGGAGTTTTCTGAGTTAATTTTTTATCCAGCCACTTTGCTGAAGGTGTTTATCAGCTGTAGGGATTCTCTTGTAGAATTTTTGGGGTTACTTATGTATACTATCATATCATCTCTGAATAGTGATACTTTGACTTCTTTTCGGATTTCTATCCCCTTGATTTCCTTTATATTTCTAATTGCTCTAGCTAGGACTTCAAGTAATATTTTCAAGAGATAGGGCAAGAGTGAACAGTCTTGCCTGTTTTATTTCAGTGGAATTGATTTAAGTTTCTCTCCGTTTAGCTTGATGTTGGCTATACCTTGTTGTATATTGCTTTTTCTATGTTTAGGTATGTGCCTTGTAGCCCTGATTTCTCCAAAATTTTAAACATGAATGGGTATTGGATTTTGTCTAATGTTTTTTCAGCATCTAAGGTGATGATTATGTGTTTTTTGTCCTTCCATTTGTTTATATGCTCTATTACACAGACAGATTTACATATATTGAACCACAGTGCATGCCTGGTATGAAGCACACTTGGTCATGATGTATACCTTTGATGTGTTTTATTGTATTTGGTTTGTAAGTATTCAGCATTTTTTGCATCAGTGTTCATTAGGAAAATTATTCTATTTTGTAGAATGGTTTGAACAGTGTTGGTATTAGCTCTTCCTTGAGTGTCTGGTAGAATTTTGCACTGAAACTATCTGGTGCTGGACATTTTTTGAATAGGAGAGTTTTGAAGACTGTTTCTATTTCTTTAGGGGACACAAGACTATTAAACTTGTTTATCTGATCTTAATTCTAATTTTGTAAGTGGAATCTATCAAGAAAATTGCCCATCTCATTTAGATTTCTAAATTATGTGGTATACATCCTTTTGAATTAAGACCTAATGTTTCTTTGAATTTCCTCAGTGTCTGTCATTATGTCCTCCTTTTCTTTTCTTATTTTGTTGATTTGGATAGTGTTTCTCTGCCTTTTCATTAGTTTTGCTAAGGATTTCTCTATCTTGTTGAATTTCCAAAGATTCAGCTCTTGGTTTCATTGATTCTTTGAATTGTTTTCTTTGTTCTAATTTATTGATTTCAGTCCTGAATTTGATTATTTCCAGCTGTCTGCTCTTCTTGGGTTCACCTGCTTCCATTTTTTTCTGGTGTGACATCAAGTTGCTTGTATGAGATGTCTCTAATTTCTTTATGAATGTACTTCATGCTATGAACTTTCTTTTTATCACTGATTTCATTGTTTTCCATAAGTGTGGATATGCTGTTCCTTCATTTTCATTGATTTGTAGAAAGTCTTTAATTTCTTTCTTCTTTCTTCCCTGACCCAGCTGTCATTGAGTGGAGAGTTGTTCAGTTTCTATGCTTATGTCGACTTTTTTCTATTTCTGTTGTTGTTGAGAGTCAGCTTAGTCTATGGTGGTCTGAAAGGTACAAGGGATTATTTCAGTCTTTTTGTATATGTTGATTATGTTGGTCTTTTTGTATGTGTTGAAGCTTGCTTTGTGACCAACTGTGTGATCTATTTTGGAGAAGGTTTTATGCAGTGCTGAGAAGAAGTGATATTCTTTTGTGTTTGCGAGAAAAGTTCTGTAGATGTCTGTTACATCCATTTGTTTCATGACATTTGTTAGTGTTATTAATTCTCTGTTTAGTTTCTGTTTCCTTGACCTGTCCTTTGATGAGAGTGGGATGTTGAAGTCATCCACTATTAATGTATGGGGATTAATATGTGGTTTAAATTTTATTAATGTTTCTTTTACAAATGTGGCTGCATTTGAATTTGGGGCATAGATGTTCAAAATTGAATTTTTTCTTGGCACAATTTTTCTCTTTTGAGCATGAAGTGTCTTTCTTCATTCATTTTGATTTATTTTGGTTGAAAGTATTTTATTAGATATTAGAATGGCTACTGCAGCTTGCTTCTTGTTGTCCATTTGTTTGGGGAACATTTACTCTCAGGTAATATCTGTCTTTGGTTGAGATGTGTTTGAGTTGTGTTTCTTATATGCAGCAGAAAGCTTGGTCACTCATCCATTCTTTTAGTCTGTGTCTTTTTATTGGAGAGTTGACTTCATTGATATTTTGAGGTATTAATGACCAGTGACTGTAAGTTCCTTTCAGTTTGGTGTTGGTTGCAATAGTGTGTTTGTGTCCTTTTCTACTTTTGGTTTTGCTATAGTGAAGTTATTTATGTCCGTTTTTTTGTTTTTTTTGGTGGGGGGAGGGTATGGTTAACCTTGAGTGGTGGTTTTCCTTTTAGTATCATGTGTACGACTGGGTATTTGCATAGATATTATTTAAATTTTGTTCTGTTCTGTAATATCTTCTTTTCTCCATGTATGTTTTCTCCGTATATGTTGAAAGTTTTGCTAGGTATAGTAGTATGGACCAGTATCCTTTATTTATTTTTTTTTCTGGGGGGTGGTGTTCAAGATATCTGCCCAGACACTTCTTTCATTTATGAGCTCTATAGAGAAGTCACTTGTGATTCTGATAAGTTTGCCTTTTTTAAATTTTTTTCTGGGCCCTTTTCCCTTTCAGCATTCAATTTTCATTTTCTCTTCTGTTCATTTAGTGATTTAGCTGTTATGCGGCCAGATGATTTTCTCTTCTGGCCTAATTTATTGTAGTTCTCTTGTATCCTTGTAAGCATCTCTTTCTTAACTTTGGGAAATTTTTCTTTTATAATTTGTTGGAAATATTTTATGGTCCTTGGACCTGGGAATCTTTTCTTTCTTCTATTTATAATATTCTTAGGTTTTTCCTTTTCACAGTGTCCTTGATTTCTTTGATGTTTTCTGTCACAGATTTCTTAGGATTTAACATTTTTGGTTTGGATGATGCATCAATTTCTTTTTCTTTTTAGATTTTTTTTTTATTTTTTATTTTTTTATCAGTTACATTTTATTAACTCTGTATCCCAGCTGTGTCCCGATCCCTCATTCCCTCCCAGTCCCTCCCTCCCTCCCTCATCTCCACCATGCCCCTTTCCAAGTCCACTGATGGGGGGACCTCCTCCCCATTCATCTGATCCTGTTTTACCAGGTATCTTCAGGACTGGCTGCAAAGCCCTCCTCTGTGGCCTAACAGGACTGCTCCTCCCTTCGGGGGTGGGGAGACCAAAGAGCCAGTCATTGAGTTCCTGTTAGAAATAGTCCCTGTTCCCCTCACTTTGGGAGCATCAATTTCTTTCATTGTGTCTTCTACACCTGAGGTTCTTTCCTCCATCTTTTGTATTTTGTTGTTAATGCTTACCTCTGTAATTCCTGCTTTCTTCCCTAAGTTCTCCCTCTCTAGGATTTCTTAAATTTGTGCTTTCTTTAATGTTGCCATTTCCATCTTCAGCTTTTGCACAGTATTGTTAATTTCCTACACCTGTTTGTTTGTATTTTCCTGTTTTTTTTATTAGATGATCTGTCCAATATTTTTCATCTCTTTGAATTCTCCTGCTGATCTTTCAGTGATTAATTTATTTCTATCTCTAAAGGTTTCAGACTTTTTTCTCTATCTTCCTGTATTTCTTTATGGATTTTACTTGTTCCCTTTGTTATCATCTTCATAAGCATAGATTTAAGGTTATTTTCTTCTGTTTCATTTGTATTTGGGCATTCATGGTTACTTCCCTTTGGACCACTGGGTTCTGGGGAGGCCATATTGCTTTGGCTTTTGTTGATTGTGTTTTTATACTGACCTTCAGCCAACTGGCTGACTCTGGCATTGGACATTAGATCCTGTTGCCTACTGAAGTGCTCAGGGATGTGGAAATAATCCTGGACAAGAAACTGGATATTCCTGCAGGAGCCCTTCTCAGTTTGGTGGAAATAACCTGAGACTGGTGGGTGGCTCTCCAGGAATTTCCAGTCAGAATCATCAGATGTTTGATCCTGGGGAACATGTGGACTCCTCAGGTACTCAAGGATCCTCCTCTCACAGGGAAGACCTGGAGTCAGCTACTCTACTACTGCCTTTATTTCTCTTAAGTTAGTGAGCCCAGTCACTGTGCTTAGACAATGTGCTTGCTGTATGTAGCCTTTCTAGAGAACCTGTGAGCTCAGAGGTTCTGCTGGTCTCCATAGGAAGACTGAGTGTGTCTTGGAGCAGTGTCTTAGTTTCTTCTGTGGGTCCCAAGTGTCAGAAGGCCCATGGTTGGAGCCAGGTGCTCAGAATGGTGAGAGTGGTCCCTGAGTTTGGAGCTGGGTGTCCCTGGTACTGTAAGGTATCCCCTTTAAGGACACTGAGAGTAGGCACCTGAGTTTTGAGCCATAAACCAGAATACCCAGAAGGTATTTATGGGACAGTGAGAGTGTGTGTTCTGCTCTGGAGCCTCACCCAGGTACTGGAAGGAAGATATGTACTGCATGGTCAGTGAGAGTAAGCACCTGAAGTAAGAGCTGCAAACCACCAGTACCAGACAGTGAGCTATGGCAGGAAGCCTATCACTTTGGCTGTGCCAGGCAGAAGCCTGGGAACTATTCCAGGGAATAGCAGGGTGGCCTGAAGGTGGACCCTTGAGTTTCCCTGTGGGTTCTTCTCTCACCTGCAAAGAACAGATGTAAAGGTTTTGAGGGCCACAGTATTCCCTGCTGGTCACTGTGCTCTCACTCCTGAGCTGCTGTTCAGATCTCTGCATGGTTGGTGACACCATCAGCCATCATGGATCTCTTTATAGACTGTATTCTCGCATTGTTTTTTTTTTTCTTTTGTATAAATGTTCCAGGTAATTATTGATTCAGGCCTTATTTCTGAGTTTGTCTTACTTGGAGAAGTGTTTTGTTCCATGGCTTCTGTTTCTTCTCATGTGTTGTGAACTGTAGTATGCATGCAATGAGCCATTTAAGGAGAAACTGGAAAATGAAAGTGTTGAGCTTAAGAAGATAGTGGTCACAGTGAGGAAGATTCAGTGGGGAAAAGAGCACATTAACAATTAGACTAGAGACCATGTGGTTGGAATGGCCCAGATCTGCTCATATATTTGAACACTCAATTTTCAGTTAGTGGAACAGATTTGGAAATATCAGTAGAAATGCTGTGTTGGAGGAGCTCTTTCAGTGAACGTGTTTTGAAACTTCAAAATCACATGCCAGGATCAGAGTTTCTTTTTCTGCATGCTGCTTGCAGATCTAGATGTACCTTTTCAGCTCCATGTTGATTTAATGATCAGAAAATCCCAGATGTTCGATTTTACCAATACAAACTCATGAGCTAGATGCTGGCTTGAGAACTTGCTGGCTCAGTGAGGAAAGAGAAAGCAACTAGCTGACCTTCAGCTTACATCTCAGATGGCAAAGCCCAAAGCCGACAGCTAAAAACAAAATGTCGAGACACAGCATCAGCTGGTTACTTGGTCTGACTCTTGGTCTAGGGCTAACTGTATTTAATCCTGTTTACAGAAGGCTCTTGGATGAGGGGTGTGAGCTGCTCCATGGGTTAGTATTTACAGAAGAAAGAAAGCCCTAGGATTAAAGTTTGAACCATACCACAATTAGAAACAGGGGTTTATACTTTACAATATAAGGGTTCACAATGGAATCAAATATCCTGCAACAGCTCCTTGCTTGCCTACTGCCATTGTTTTTTCCCATGAGGATAATGAAGTATCCTCTGAAAGTATAAGCAAGCCTCCAATAAAAAGCTTTCTTGTAAGTGTTGCTTTGCAATGGTGTCTCCTCACAGGAGAAAAACAAAAACCAAGAAAGGTCGTTTCTCTAATGTCTGTATTCTGCCTGTAATCTGTCTGTATTCTGCCCATGTCCTGAGAAACAGAAAGGCAGAATTAAAAAATAAGGAGCTGACATTTTTGAGAAAACATTGAGTCAGTGATTGTGTTGAATAGTTTTATGTCAACTTCACATAAGCTGAAGTCATCTGAGAGGAAGGACTCTTAATAAAAGGCTTCCATAACATGTAGCTTTACGCAAGCATGCAGTGCACTTTATTAATTAGTGAATGATGAGGGAGTGCCAAGCCCAATGTGGGTGATGTAACCACTTTTACATAAACCAAAATGGGAACAGCTATAAACTTTCTGGTGTGACTGAGCCATCAGGATGTTACCCCATTTCCACTAAGAAGGTGACACCAGATTTCCAGGGTGTATATATGCTGTATTTTATTTTTGGTGGTTTGCTTTCTGTGATAAACTTTCTGACTTTCACAGGTTACTAAAGAATTTTCTTAGTCATGTGCCTCCAGTGATAGATAACAATCAAAGGATGCTGAAACTTAACATGTTTTGACTAGGAAGGCTCATGGTAATTTGCATCAGCACAGAGCCAGTCTTGGGAAGCAAACATCCAACAGGAATCAAAATAATAGGTTGGTGGGTTTCAGACACTCTGTTGCCCCTGTAGCCATGACAGCTGGAGGCTGTAGCCTCAGGCAGTGCTGAGTCCTCATGTGCTGTCCCAGCCCCACCCTCCTCATGGACTCTCCTAACCTCTTTTTCTTTCAGATACTTGGGACTCCTTTGGTCCAGTTCACTGCCTACTAGTGTGTGCTGCAACAGGCCCTCCAAACCCATGCTCTTGCCTTCATCTCTAGTTGCTATGATATAAACATACTATAGAAAAAATAACATGCTAATATCATTTCTTGCTCCATTATATTATGTTTTTTCTGTGTCCTATATCCTATGTCCTATAGGTACTTAGTCTAAGAAAGCATATGGTAAATTATACCATGCATTCCATAACCCAGGCAGCCTGACTTATAGAAATCCATCTCTAAAATTGGGAATTTAACTTGAGTGCTGTCATACATGACTCATATCTAGATTAAAAAATGTAACAGAGATTAACAGATTATGAATTTGGAGAACCGGGTCAAGGGAATATTTGCAAGAAATATTAGAAGTTTAGCCCACCAGGGGCCCCAAACTCTTCTAAGTTAGTTATTAAAAGTTTGCTGATTGCTTTGGCATGCTGTAGAGAAATATTAATGCAGCGAGATGACTACTGTGGCAATGTCAGCATTTCATCATCCCCAGGCTATGTATTCATAAAACTTGGAGTTTGAGCTAACATCACCACTCCCTTTATTCCATTTAACAGTATAGAATGTTATTTCATCTGTTTATGTCCTTTAATGAAGAACTTAGTTCTATTACATTACCTTGGGTCCTCTTTTTCCTGGAACTGTATACTTTGTACTTTTCCTTGCTCAACCTTTTTCATTATAGATCTGCATAAGACTGGCCATTAACAATGCTGCAGCACACTCAATACTAGGTTGCTTTGAAATGTCCTCTGCTAATTCTATTAATCAAATTCTTGCCCTTGGGTCTTTAGTTTAGCCTCAGGCTGAGTTTTTAGACAATGGCAAAAATCAGCCACATCTTTTGCCAGAGTATTATAACAAGGGACTCTAGGCCACATATTAATATTGTTACCCCTGAAACTGACCCTCATGGTTCACATCACCCTCAGCCCTACTGACTGCCATGTGCAAACTAGGATGGGCCATTAAGGCCCTCATAAAATGTCCAATCTTTATCTAGTCCTGTGTTCCAACATGTTCTATATTCCTCAAAACCAAAGCATATTCAGACCTGTCACAGCAATACCCCAGTTCCTGTCACCAACTTCTGAAGTCTTAGTCAGTCTTCTATTGATGTGAAGAGATACTGTGACCATTGATCTCTTGTACAAGAAAGCATTTAATTGGGGCTTGCTTACAGTTTCAGATGTTTAGTCCATTGTTTTCATGGTGGAGACCATGGTGGCACAGAGTCAGAGATGTGGTTAATAAAAGCTGAGAGTTCTACATCCAGATATACAGGCAGCAGGTAGAGCTGCACTGATGAACTATGTAAACTATAATATTTAATATATATTAAATATTTTAAGATGAATACTGATATATAATTATTTATCTTTGGCTCATGAATCCTAGAATGGCAGTCATCCATAGAAGGGGAAGTTTCCAAGCAATATGATGTCAGTACTAGTGGAACTAATGAAGAGCATTCTCAACAAGGTTGCTTTCTCATGGCCATCTAGACTTGTGAATCTCAGGTTTGCTTCTACCCTCAAGGGCACAGATTTATGGTATCTGTTGTAGAGATAATATCAGAACAAATTCTTACACAGTTTCTGTAGTTGAAAGAGGAACCATTTCACCTTCTCAACTTCGACAAGACAATTCTGTTTTGGGTATCTCAGTTACTGTGAGGAAACCACCACAATCAAGGCAACTTAAAAAGGAAGCATTAAATTGGACTTATGTTCTAGAGAGTTGAAATTTCTGATGAGGGACTAAAGGTATGGCAGCAAGAATAACTGATGGTTCAAATCCAAAGCTAAGCAGGAAGGAGAGAGTACACTTGGGATAGTGCAGTCTTTGGAAACCTCAGAGCCTACTCATGTTACACAGATCCTTAAAGACAGCCATACCTCCAATGCTTCCACCGAATTGGAAAGAAGTATTCAAACAATTGAATCTAAGGGAGTCATTCTCTTTCAAACCACCACACATTTCTTTAATACTTTTCATCTGCACAAACCCTACCATACACTTAAGTGAGAATGTTATGCTTCCAACATACAATGCCACAGACTAAATATTGCCATTCCACAAAGAAAGAAACAAAGGTGTTCCCATTCCTGCGGCTCTGTCACTTGTAACACACAGAATGTCTTTCAGGCCAGTTCTACTGCACACCTGCTTCCTCAAAAAAAATATCTGACTACAAGTGATGTAAGGAATTAAATTATATTTTAGCTTATAACTCCAACAGAAATACTTCCTTATGTTGGGAAAGACATGAGGACAGTGTTGGGAGTATACCTCCAGAACTGGGTCTAATGCCAGGTTCACAAGCAAATAGAAATTTCCACAGGTGTAAAACCTCACATACTCCACAGTAATTCATTTCCTCCAAGGAGACTCCATTTCCTAGAGGTACTACAAACTGAAAAATAGCATCACCACCTTGGGATCCAATATTCAACAGAAATTTTCAGGAGGATTTTTTTTTTACATTGAAAACATAACAGTTACAGGACCTAATATATGTGACCATAGTCTACCATAGTCTTGTAAGATACTATGATAACCCAAACTTCATGTTCCATATAATAGTCCCAAGAAGTTTTTTTTTTAACTTTTTCCTTTAAACTGCAGTAACAAAAGAAAGAATGTTATGAATCAGGATATCTAAAATAAATTAGTTGATGCATTTCATAGGGGAGTTACATTAAAATTGAAAAGTATCTGTCATTGTGTTTAGATAGGACCTCATAACAATGTTAGTCTCTCCATGGGTGCCATCGATGAACACTAAGAATGGTAATATAATCCCTCTATGTGTTATATGTCACTCAGGAAAAAAAATTAGCCAATGTCAGCATTTCATCATTAGGCATTGATTTCATCATTCCATTTGATCACTTTCCTTGGAGCATTTGTAAATGGAAAGGTCATGCTAGTGGGACAAAGAATCTATACTAGTCAACCTTGAAACATTTGCCTTGCATTTTAGAAAACAAATCTAATACCAACATGATTTGATAATTAAGATAACATTCTAATTCGGTGGCCATAATTGTTTCTTGTTCGTATAGTGTCCGGAATATTTTCTAGAATAGGAAAGCACATTCACTTTAGTTTATTATGGTCAAATGGAGATTTTGGCAAAGTATAAAGGAAGTTTTCATGAAAATCTAAAAAAAAAAAATGCAAAATCAAACACAAATCAATTTAAAAGACAAAGAAAGTAGATAAGTAGATGTACTTACAGGAAGAAGATTCCCTGTGAGTATTCCTGAGGATTCTGTGGACTCTACTATATGCTCAAAAAGCTTCTAATCCACAACTTGTCATGGTGTCCCCAGATGCTTTGTGCAAACTCCTGCTACTTCATTTGGAGCAGCCTCTACAGGTCACCTCCTATCATAAACATTGAGTATCTCAAGTTTGCTTGTCTAAACTAACAGACCTCATTGTTCCTGTACTTCCAATATATGAATTCAGTTCAAAATTTGTAAAATGATAATGTGCTATTGCCACTCCTTGTGGCAGCCAACATTCTAATTCACTTATTTATTTATTTACGCTGTTTCCGATAAGGCTTAATAAAATAATAGCACATTCATATTACTGAGTAGCTCTACATCCCTTGTGTATGGATATGGATGGGATGCTTGCATCTCTAGTAAATTTCACTGTGGAAAGAAAATTTAACACAAATGTTTTTACAACCGTACAAATTTATCCCCCTACATAACCTACAGTATTATAAAAAGAAAAAAAAATAACTCAGTTATTGTCATTACACTAAGAACACTAATATAGTATAAAACATTTCAGTATATATTGAGTAACATTTGCTTAATGTAAAGCATTATTACAAAAATGCAAAGTTTAAGTAACCTTATTTGTGTGCCTGAACTGTGTTCTGTCCTGTACTGGTTAGTTGGTTAGGTTTTTTTTTTGTTGTTTGTTTGTTTGTTTGTTTTCCTTAACTTAAGCTACAAGCATGTGGAAAGAGAGAGCCCCCTTTGAGGAAGTGCCTCCACCAGATTAGTGTTTATGTAAATCTACCGGGTCATTCTCTTCAGCAATGTTTGGTGTTCATGGAATCGGCCCATTGTGTACAATGCCACCTTTGAGCAGATGGTTCTGGGAGGCATAAGGAAGAGGATGAAGTGTTTGAAAAGATTGAACACATACTATTTTTCCATAGGACCTTAGAGTAATACCTAGAACCTCATAAGGAAGCTTATAATAGAGCAGACAGTATCAGCCAATTTGTCCTAAGATACAAACTGCACATTGTGTTTCTCTGTCAAAGTCCTGCTTCAAAACCAAAGGGGTAAACTAAGTCAGAGTGTAGATCCCCAGTTGCTGCCTGGTTGGTAATCCAGCAGGCTTTTTCTGATGCTAATTTTTCAGGCTGCAACTGATGGTTACCAACCATGGCTTCCACTGACAGTGGCAAACTGAGGGGGCAGAATTAGATTACTGGTGTAGGCCAGGCCAGTGCTGGTAGCTTCGTAGCATGGTCTTACATCTACCGTGTAAGCATCGGAGATGGCTATTGGCTCTAGCATTGGTGCTCCACTGAAAGTGGCAAAGCATCGTCTTAAAAAGAAAAGGAAGGAGAGAAAAGACCACACACACATACACACACACACACACACACATTTACACCTGATGAAGTAAGACAGACTCCAGCAGGTAGGTTTCAACAAGCTTTTCTAGCTTTTCTTTCTCCCAGTTTATACACCCAAGAAAATTCTTTTAAACAAAATAAAAATTACAATTTGATTACATGTTATTTTTCTTTAAGTGAATTACAATGAGTATATGTAAGAAAAATATATTCCCCAATACCTTCACATGATCAAGGTTTTACATATTCTGGGTGAAAAACCAAAAAGCAAAACAAGTTATTTTCAAGAATCCATATACATTTGTAACTAAACAACTTGTTATAAATTAACAAGGTGAGCAAACAAGGTAATTTCTTAGCTACTTTTCTCTACTAGCAGGCTGCAATTTACAGTTACAAAGAAAGAATTAACTTACAAAGTAATCTCTCACAAAAGTCTTAAAAGAATCACAAATCTAAACTTTTATATAATAAAAACCAACCAGCCATCTCTACTTTAAATCTTTAAGGTGTACATCTACACATTAATAATTTTGTTTTAATTCACTATCAGGAAGCTGAGAGCAAAAGCAAGTATAAGGAAGTCAATTGTTTTGTTGAGAATGTCACCTCAGCCAGTGCTATCTTGGGCTATTGTTCTCACTCACCAACCTTTAAAAGTCCCTGGCCTTACTATTAAGGTGTACTTTCCTGAACTTCAGAATGTTCTCTAAGATAATTTACATCACAGCCATTAACAAAAATATCTTTACTTAACCTTGCTAAACACTCTGTTTTTTCCTAAAATTTTCTACATCATATCCACTGGCAAAAGCATCTTTTCCTAACCTTGCTAAATAAATCTATTTTTCCAAACTCATTGTAAAGTTAATGGCCATTGCTAACAATCTGCATCTGAAGGTTCTCCTCAAAGGTGGTAGTTAAAATTAAATCATTAATGTCTCCAACAACCTTGCCTAAAAGAGATCAAGCATTCTTAATTTTAAGTGCCAGATACGCTGCATAGTCAGGGGCTGGAATTTCCATTAGAGTTTTCATATGATTCGTATATTAGGAGGATTATAAGGCTACAAGGGTAATAAGCAGAGCTATGGTTCCATAACAGCATGAAAGACCTAGAAATTGTACTTCCTTGTACTTCTGAGCTCTGCCACAAACTGAGACAAACCCATCATGGCTCTGCTAACTGGTTGATTGCATTCCATGCATTCTAGAGCTGTTTGCTATTCCTTTGGCACACACTCCAGCAATTGTCCTCTTGTCTTACGTTTTGTATACTCAAAATTGTCTCCATATTCCATAGTTCTTTGTAAATTCTCAATTCCCCCCAGACTTCGAGTTCAGCCTCAACAACCTCTGCCAAACTCAATGTCTTCTGGAATCAGCACTACACTCAGGACTCTTAACTAAGGGTTTCGTAGGTAGCAGGGAAGCAGATTTCTGCTTCTGTCAGACAAGTCAGCCTGCAAATTGCTTTTCCTCCATTACAGGAGGAATAAATTCTAGATTCATTCACCTTATCTGCCTGTGTCCTTGTGGCTCACCAACAGGGTTTTTCTTCCCATGAACTGGTTCACATAACAAAAAGCAGGCAGGAAGGCTTGAAATCGGAGAATCAACCCTTTTCAGCTTGTGATATAATTTGTGAATATTTAGTAACTGCCACTTTGATTGAGAAATATGTCACTAGGGGATGGGCTTTGAGTTTAAATCCTGACCCCACTTCTAGTGACTAGTTGTCTGGCCTGAAGATGTGAGCTTTGAACTGCTTTAGCTGCTTTAGCTGACGCCTGTTTGATGGTGATTCCATGTCCTTCTGGAACCATAAAACAAATTAAACTCTTTGATAAGGTGCCCTAGATATTATATTTTATCACATCAATGGAAAAGGCATTAATATACATCCTGGGTGAGTTATTGCATATAAAAATAAAAGAAATGTGAAATCAGAATGAACTACCTCATCATGTAAATTTACAATGTTTTATCCACATGAGTTTGTAGGTACACATGAAGTAAAAATGGACATAGGCTTGAACAGATTACTGACACTTGTCAGATTCTTTTAAATACAGAACAAATAATCCCAAGTAACTAAAACAAGTGTGTTGGCTAACAATCTTACTAAATATTTTGTAGTCATAGATTCCCTTCAGTATGCATTATTTTATATAACATGGAAAGGCTTTACTACATTGATTACATTCATAGGGTTGCACTCCAGTTTGATTTTTTTTCACAATTTGGAAGAGTATTCTGATGTATAAAAAGCTTTACCGTATTGACTATATTCATAGGATTTTTCTCCAGTCTAAATTCTTTCATGACTTTGAAGATGGCTGTGAAGTGCAAAGTTTTTATCGCATTGGTTACATTCATAGGGTTTCTCTCCAAATGGATTCTTTTATGTTTTTGAAGAAAGGTGTGACATACAAAGGCTTTACCACATTGATAACATTTCAAGGATTGCTCTCTGGTATGAATTCTTTTATGAGTTTGAAGACTTGTATGATGTGCAAAGGCTTTACCGTATCGACTACATTCATAGGGTTTCTCTCCAGTATGAATTCTCTCATGAATTTGGAGATAGCTGTGACATGCAAAGGCTTTACCACACTGACTACATTCATAGGGTTTCTCTCCAGTATGAATTCTTTCATGACATTGAAGATTACTATTAATGCTGAATGCTTTACCACATTGTTTACATTCATAGGATCTCTCTCCCATATGAACTCTTTCATGTCTTTGAAGATGAGAGCGATGTGCCAAGGCTTTGCCACATTGACTGCATTCATAGGGTTTCTCTCCAGAATGAATTATTTCATGACTCTGAAGTTTACCATTACTAAAGAAGGCTTTACCACATTGACTACATTCATAGGGTTTCTTTCCAGAATGAATTATTTCGTGCCTGGAAAGATAAATAGAATGTGTAAACTTTTACCACATTGCTTAGACTGATGAATCTGTCTAACTGTGTAATTTCACAGTTTTGTCTAATTGTAGAAAAGAAACAGACCTTAAGATTTTGTTACATTGTTTCATTTATGAAGTACCTACTTATTAGGTGTCTTTTGTGTGTCTGAAAATAAATTTGTGAAGAGTAGAGCGTTTTGTATGTGGTTCACATATACAGCATCCATTTTCCAAGCAGGTATTTTCACATCTTTGAAGAGAACTGGAAGAACTCACAGCTTTACCACAGTGATTGCATTCATAATGTTTTCCTATAATACGACTCAGACTATATTTGTATTTGGAACAACACAAATGGAAGAATTTTCATAATTTAATAACAGGGTTTTACTGCAGTGTGAGCTTGTTAATGTATTCCCAATAAAGTCTGAAACACGATTAATTTTATACATTTACAAAATCTTTCAGAGTGGTGACAATGTCATATCTTCTAATTGTTCTGGGAGAGAGAGTGGAATCTTGCCTTTCTCCATATCCCTAATGTTCATGTTGCTTGTATCTAATGTGACCTGTGATATACATATTAAAGCAAGAATAACAAATAAGTGCTATCCACATTGGATTAATACAGTTTAACTTATTACTCATTACAGACATATAATATAAAGATTAAGGTTTCTCCACAAAAACATTTTTGCATCTCATAAACTGCCCATCTCAGTAAACTTTCATAAGCCACTACAAGTACATGAGTAACATGGGACTCAGCATAAACTAATTGAGCACTAGAAGGTTTTGTACATGTAATTTTTGTGTAGGTCTACTGCAATATCTGAGTAGCATCAAACTAAATGAATTGGCAGTTCTACAGAGTAGATCTTATGTTGTGATGATTACAATGTTGATAGCTCTTAAATCATTGATTCCTTGTCTTGTTCCTTGCAAACATGAATCAGCTACTTGACCCTGAGGTATATGAAATATTTACTACTCATCAATGTACTTAAAGCCGTGCTCCTTTACACTGTTGCTTTTCCTTAAAATTTCCAGAACACATTAAAATATCTTTATAAGCACATTTATGTCATCTTGCACATGAAACTCACCTTCCATGTATTTTAGAATTTTGACAGTGTTCTTCAATATCTTAGTCTTTCCATTTGTAACCTAAAATAAATTACCAGAAAATGAACACGACTGATAATTACATAAAATTTAAGTTACTATCCTCAGTGATCCTTAGAACTATGCCTGTTTTATTTACCACATTCTGCTTTTTTCACAATCAAAATTATAGAAGAGCATTGATAATCAAGAAAACCTTTCCCCCATATTTAAAAAGTAGAAGAAAATCAAAGTCTTACCTATAGCAGTGAGATTCCTGTAGGTCTCTAGCATGATATTTACATGGACACTCTTCTGGAAGGATTCAGCAAAGCACAGTCTTCCAGAGTGAAGTTTATGTGCACATCATTATAGGTCATTACATCCTAAAATATCCCAAAGATGTGTCCAACAGAAAGCATAATTCAGACAATATTGTGAATATATACATCTTTTACAACTAAGTTTAAATGATTCAGGTGATTTCCATACTTATTCTATGACATGAAATAGAAGAGGTGGTTCATTCCTGTCATTTCTGTGCTCTTTGAATAGGATAGAGCTTTGCAAGGGAAGTTCCTCTTAACAGACATATAGACATAGAAAAAGAAAAACAAACCAACAGATCAATCATAATGAGTACACATCAGAGAAGTTGTATGAACAATTACTAACTACAAAAAAGCAAAACAAACAAAAAACATGGGCAAGCAGGTTATTTGGGCACATGCCTTTATCCCTAGCACTCAGGAGTTAGAGGCAGATGTATCTCATTGAGTTGGAGGAAGGCCTAAGCTATGGAATGAGTTCAAGGACAACCTGAGGTGTATGTTAAGACCTTGTCCCTACTCATCCCCACCAAATAAACAAACAAACTAAGGAACAAACAAAAATTAACCAATCAACCAACTAAATAAATGAAAATGTTAGAGAAAAAATTAAAAAATTTGAAGGTCTCACTGAAGTCATTAAAAAAGTTATGCATTCACTCTAGCTCTGCTTTTATCTCCCAGAAATATGAATACTCACAGTTTAAACTATTAATAAGATACTACTAAAAGAGAATGCATGTTTAACCAGTTTGAAATGGATAGATGAAAATAAAGCAATGTATATGTAGATCATGAAAAAAAAAACATAAGAGAACCAAAGATATGTCTTGAGAATCAAACGTACTTTTTGGACTTCTAAAGCAGGTGAGTTCAATTGGCAGTACTTATAAGGCACTGAAGAAACTATCGAACAAATACATGTGTTGGTCTAAGAAAATGTTAAATCTAAAAAATTCCAATGACAAAAAATCCAGAAAATCTTAGATATCATGCAAAGACTATATCTAAGAATAATAGGAATACAGAAAGGAGAAGAATAGAAGCTCATTGGCACTGAAATGATTTTAACAAAATCATAGAAGAAAATTTTCATAACTAAAAAAAGAAATATATAAATATACAAGAAGATATACAGATCACCAATTAGATTGAACCAGAAAGCAAAGTCTCCTCACAACCTAATAATCAAAATGTAGAAAGAACATTAAAACATGCAAGAGAAAAAAAAAAAAACTAACATCTGGAGATAGGCCTATGAAAATTACACCTAACTTCTCAACTGAAACAGTAACAGGCAGAAAGCCTTGGGCAAGATGTACTAAAGAATAAAGAGTCCACAGATACCGGCCAAGATTACTAAACCCAGCAAAACTTTCAATCACTAGAGATGGAGAAAATAAGAGCTTCCACAATTAGAACAACATCTATCTACAAATCCAGCCCTACAGAAAGTGTCAGAAGAAAAACTCTAAACAAAGGAGGTTAACTATACATACAAAAAGACAGGAAATAAATAATCTCACACCAGCAAAACGTAAATAAAAAAAAAACACACAAACACATGCACACACACACACACACACACACACACACCTCAACTACTACCAGCAACAACAAAACTACAGATATTAACAACCATTGGTCACAGATATCTCTCAATATAAAAGGCATCGATTCCCTAATAAAAACTTCAGACTATCAGAATGCATGTGAAAACAGGATCCATCCTTCTGGTGCATACAAGAAACACACGTCAATATCAAAAAGGGATTGGAAAAAAGATTTTCCAACCAAGTGGACCTGAGAATTAAGTTGGTGTAACTTTACTAATATCTAACACAATACTCTTTAAACCAAAATTAACCAAAAGGAATTGGAAAATACATTTCATATTCATCAAAGGAAAAATACAGCAAGCAGGTATCTCAGTTCTGAACATCTATGCTGCAAATGCAAGGATACCCATATCTGAAAACAAAAACAAAAACAAAATTATGACTTACCCTTAAACCATACATGTATCCTTACATACTGGTAGTGGAAGACTTTATCACCCTAACTTCACCAACCAACACTCGAGCTAACATATATTAAAAACCAAATGGAGTTCCATAGAACATTGCACCCAAACACCAAAGAATATACCTTCTTCTCAGTACCTTGTGGAACTTCATTCAAAACTAACCACATATGCATTTGCTTAAGAAGTTTCCACGGATAAAGGAAAATTGAAATATCCTACAGTATCCAATTAGTCACCACATATTAAAGCTAGATTTCAACAACAACAAAACAACAAAAGGCCTACAAACTCATGGGAACTGAACCACTCACTTCTTAATGAATATTGGGTCAACATTGAAATAAAGAAAGAAATTAAAGATTTCCTAGAATATAAAAATGACTGCACGACATACCCTACATATAGGACCCAATGAAAGTAGTACAAAAAAGAAACTTAATATCATTAAGTGACTACGTAAAAAAAAAAAAAAAAAAAAAAAAACAGCTCATCTGAAAAGTATAGAACTAAAGAAGCAAGCATACCCAAAGGAATAGGAAAAAGAGAACATTATTATTATTTATTTTTTATTTTTTCCCCATTTTATTTTATTTTTTTTATCAGTTACATTTTATTAACTCTGTATCCCAGCCGTGTCCCGATCCCTCATTCCCTCCCAGTCCCTCCCTCCCTCCCTCCCTCCCTCATCTCCACCATGACCCTTTCCAAGTCCACTGATGGGGGGGACCTCCTCCCCATTCATCTGATCCTGTTTTATCAGGTATCTTCAGGACTGGCTGCAAAGCCCTCCTCTGTGGCCTAACAGGACTGCTCCTCCCTTCGGGGGTGGGGAGACCAAAGAGCCAGTCATCGAGTTCCTGTTAGAAATAGTCCCTGTTCCCCTCACTTTGGGAAACCAATTGGTTACTGAGCTACCACAGGCTACATCTGAGTGGAGGTTCTAGGTTATATCCATACATGGTCCTTGGTTGAATGTCAGTCTCAGAAAAGATCCTGTGCCCAGATATATTTGGTCCTTGTGGAGCTCCTATCCTTTCCCCATCAGACTAACTCCCCTTCTTTCTTATGATTCCCTGTACTCTGCCAAAGGTTTGGTCATGAGTCTTTGCTTTGAAAACACTGCTAGTAAGAGTCTTTCAGATGCGCTCAGTAGACTCCTGTCATACGTTCAATGCAAATCCCATCTGTCTTTCTAAATGAGGATTGATCATCTTACCCCATGTCCGCTCAATTGATTATCTTTTTTAGGTGTATAGATTTCATTATGTTTATCATATCTTATAGGTCTATATAAGTGAGTATATCCCATGTTTGTCTTTCTCCTTCTGGGATATTTCACTCAGAATGATCTTTTCTAGATCCCACCATTTGCCTGCAAATTTCATGATTTCCTCCTTTTTGATTGCTGAGTAGTATTCCATTGTATAAAAATACCACAATTTCTGTACCCATTCCACCGGTGATGGACATCTGGGTTGTTTCCAGGTTCTGGCTATTACAAATAGAGCTGCTATAAACATGGTTGAGCAAGTGTCCTTTTTGTGTACTTGAACAAACTTTGGGTATATACCTAGCAGTGGTATAGCTGGGTCTGGAGGAAGCACTATTCCTATTTGTCTTAGAAAGCGCCAGATAGCTTTCCAGAGTGGTTGTACCAGTTTACATTCCCACCAGCAGTGGAGCAGGGTTCCCCTTTCTCCATAACCTCTCCAGCATGTGTTATCGCTTGAGTTTTTCATCTTGGCCATTCTGATGGGTGTAAGGTGATATCTCAGGGTCGTTTTGATTTGCATTTCCCTGATGGCTAATGAGGATGAGCATTTCTTTAAGTGTTTTTCTGCCATTCGATATTCCTCTGTCGAGAATTCTCTATTTAGCTCTGTTCCCCATTTTTTAAGTGGATTACTTGGATTGCTGCTTTTCAGCTTCTTTAGTTCTTTGTATATACTGGATATTAGTCCTCTGTCAGATAAAGGGTTAGTGAAGATTCTTTCCCAATCTGTAGGCAGTCGTTTTGTTTTGATGACGGTATCCTTTGCTTTACAGAAACTTTTCAGTTTCATGAGGTCCCATTTATTGATTGTTGCTCTTAGAGCCTGTGCTGTTGGTGTTCTGTTCAGGAAGTTGTCTCCTGTGCCAATGAGTTCTAGGCTGTTCCCCACTTTTTTTTCCAATTGATTTAGGGTATCGGAATTTATGTTGAGGTCCTTCATCCACTTTGACTTTAGTTTTGTGCAGGGTGATAAATATGGATCTATTTTCATTTTTCTGCATGTAGACATCCAGTTGGTCCAGCACCATTTGTTGAAAATGCTGTCTTTTTTCCATTGAATGGAATTGGCTTCTTTGTCGAATATCGAGTATTCATAGGTGTGTGGATTTATTTCTGGGTCTTCTATGCGGTTCCATTGATCCTCCTTTCTGTTTCTATGCCAGTACCATGCAGTTTTTATTACTGTTGCCCTGTAGTACAGCTTGAGATCAGGAATGGAGATACCTCCAGATGATCTGTTGTTGTACAGGATCGTTTTGGAGATTCTGGGTTTTTTGTTTCTCCATATGAAGCTGAGAATCTTTTTTTCAAGGTCTGTAAAGAATTGAGTTGGTATTTTGATGGGAATTGCATTGAATCTGTAGACTGCTTTTGGCAGTATGGCCATTTTCACAATGTTAATCCTACCAATCCATGAGCACGGGAGATCTTTCCATCTTCTGATATCTTCTTCGATTTCTTTCTTCAGAGACTTGAAGTTTTTCTCAAACAGGTCTTTCACTTGCTTGGTTAGGGTCACACCAAGGTACTTTATGTTATTAGTGGCTATTGTGAAGGGTGTTGTTTCCCTAATTTCTTTCTCAGCCTTTTTGTCTTTGATATATAGGAGGGCTTCTGATTTTTTTGAGTTGATTTTGTATCCTGCCACTTTGCTGAAGGTGTTTATCAGCTGAAGGAGTTCTCTGGTTGATTTTTTGGGGTCGCTCATGTATACTATCATATCATCTGCAAATAGTGACACTTTGACCTCTTCCTTTCCGATTTGTATCCCCTTGATCTCCTTTAGTTGTCTTATTGCTCTGGCTAGGACTTCAAGTACTATGTTGAAGAGATATGGGGACAATGGACAGCCTTGTCTTGTCCCTGATTTCAGTGGGATTGATTTAAGTTTCTCTCCATTGAGTTTGATGTTAGCTATAGGCTTGCTATATACTGCCTTTACTATGTTTAGGTATGTGCCTTGTATCCCTGATCTCTCCAAGACTTTAAACATGAATGGGTGTTGGACTTTGTCAAATGCTTTTTCGGCGTCTAAGGAGATGATCATGTGGTTTTTCTCCTTCAGTTTGTTTATGTAGTGGATTACATTGATGGATTTTCGTATGTTGAACCACCCATGCATGCCTGGGATGAAGCCTACTTGGTCATGGTGGATGATATCTTTGATGTGTTCTTGGATTCGGTTTGCAAGTATTTTATTGAGTATTTTTGCGTCAATGTTTATAAGAGAGATAGGCCTAAAGTTCTCTTTTTTCGTTGGGTCTTTGTGTGGTTTA
Organism: Meriones unguiculatus; assembly: GCF_030254825.1. Lineage (NCBI taxonomy): Eukaryota > Metazoa > Chordata > Mammalia > Rodentia > Muridae > Meriones > Meriones unguiculatus. Next base: position 26,282,877 of record NC_083353.1, on the reverse strand, counting down.
GGTATTAAGGTGACTGTGGCTTCATAGAATGAGTTTGGTAGTGTTCCTTCTGTTTCTATTTTGTGGAATAGCTTGAGGAGAATTGGAGTTAGCACTTCTTTGAAGGTCTTGTAGAATTCTGCGCTGAAGCCATCTGGTCCAGGGCTTTTTTTGGAGGGGAGACTGTTAATGACTGCTTCGATTTCCTTGGGAGATATAGGGCTATTCCGTCTTTCTACCTGATCTTGATTTAGTTTTGGTAGATGGAATCTTTCAAGAAAATTATCCATTTCATTTAGATTCTCAAATTTTGTGGCATATAGGCTTTTGTAGTATGACCTAATAATTGTTTGGATTTCCTCAATGTCTGTGGTTATTTCCCCATTTTCATTTCTGATTTTGCTGATCTGGATAGTTTCTCTCTGCTTTTTAGTTAGTTTGGCTAAGGGTTTGTCTATCTTGTTGATTTTCTCAAAGAACCAGCTTTTTGTTTCATTGATTCTTTGGATAGTTTTATTTGTTTCTATTTGATTGATTTCAGCCCTTAGTTTGATTATTTCCAGCCGTCTGCTCCTTTTGGGTGTATCTGCTTCTTTTTGTTCTAGGGTTTTCAGTTGGGCCATTAAGTTGTTTGTATGTGATGTTACGAATTTCTTCTTGCAGGCACTTAGTGCTATAAATTTTCCTCTGAGCACTGCTTTCAGTGTGTCCCATAAATTTGGGTATGTTGTGCCTTCCTTTTCATTGAATTCTAGGAAGTCTTTAATTTCTTTCTTTATTTCTTCCTTAACCCAGCTGTCATTGAGTAGTCAGTTGTTTAGTTTCCATGTGCGTGTCGGCTTTTTGTTGTTTCTGTTGTTGTTGAGGTCGAGCTTTAGTCCATGGTGGTCAGATAGTATACAAGGGATTATTTCAATCCTTTTGTATCTGTTGAGGTTGTGACCCACTATATGGTCTATTTTGGAAAAGGTTCCATGGGGTGCTGAAAAGAAGGTGTACTCTTTTGAGTTTGGGTGAAATGATCTGTAGACGTCTATTAGGTCCATTTGATTTAGGGATTCTGTGAGTGCTTTTATTTCCCTATTTGGTGTCTGTCTAGTTGATCTGTCCCTTGGTGAGAGTGGAGTGTTGAAGTCTCCCACTATTAAGGTATTAGGATCAATGTATGATTTAAGCTTTAATAATGTTTCATTTACGAATGTCGGTGCTCTTGTATTTGGGGCATAGATATTCAAGATTGTGATGTCCTCTTGGTGGATTTTTCCTTTGATGAGAATATAGTGGCCCTCCTTATCTTTTTTGATTAACTTGGGTTGAAAGTCTATTTTATTAGATATTAGGATGGCTACTCCAGCTTGTTTTCTGGAACCGTTTGCTTGAAAAACAGTTTTCCAGCCCTTTACTCTGAGGTAGTGTTTGTCTTTGTTGCATAGGTGTGTTTCTTGGATGCAACAGAATGTTGGATCCTGTTTCCTTAACCATTCTGTTAGCCTGTGTCTTTTTATTGGTGAGTTGAGTCCATTGATATTGATAGATAATAGTGACCAATGCATGTTAATTCCTTTTGTAATGGAGTCGATGATCTAACCCTGATTCATTGCTTGTTTTCTTTTCATTTTTGTTGGGACATTATCTGTATGCCCTGTTTTCTTGGGTGAATTTGTTTTCATTGGATTGGAGTTTTCTTTCTAGTATCTTCTGTAGGGATGGTTTGCTGTGTAGATATTGTATAAATTTAGTTTTGTCATGGAATATTTTGTTTTCTCCATCTATGTTGATTGAAAGCTTTGCAGGGTATAGTAGTCTGGGTTGACATTTGTGATCTCTTAGAGTCTCCATGATACTTGCCCAGGCCCTTCTGGCTTTCATAGTTTCTGATGAGAAGTCCGGCGTGATTCTGATAGGTCTACCTTCATATGTTACTTGGCCTTTTTCCCTTGCTGCTTTTAATATCTTTTCTTTGTTCTGTAGATTTAGTGTTTTGACTATGATGTGACGTGATGTGTTTCTTTTCTGGTCTAGTCTATTTGGAGTTCTGTAGGCCTCTTGTATATTTATGGACATCTCTTTCTTTAAGTTGGGAAAATTTTCTTCTATGATTTTCTTGAAAATATTTTCTGGACCTTGGAGTCTGGAGTCTTCTTTTTCGTGAATTCCTATTATTCTTAGATTTTGTCTTTTCATAGCATCCTTGATTTCTTAGATATTTTGTGATTGGAACTTTTCTGATTTTACTTTTTCTTTGAGAGAAGTATCCATTTCTGCAAGTATGTCTTCAGCTCCAGAGATTCTCTCTTCCATCTCTTGTATTCTGTTGGTGATGCTTACTTTTGTGGTTCCTGATCTTTTCTCCAAGTTCTCCAGCTCAAGGGTTTTCTCATTTTGTGTTTTCTTTATTGATTCTAATTCTGTTTTCATGCCTTGCACCATTTCTTTCATGTGTTTGAATTTAGATTCCTGTCTCTCTACGATGGCCTCTATTTCTTTTTTCATTTCCTTCTTATATGCCACTAATTTTTCCTCTACTTGTGTATCTATTTGTTTGGCTATGTTTGCCTGTGTTTCTTTAAGGATATTGTCTATTTCTTCTTTCTTTGCCTCCAATTGACTGGCCATCTCTTTGAAAGACTTGTTCATTTCCTCCTTATGAGCCTCAAATAATTGGGCAAGCATGGCTTTAAAATCATTTTCCTGTGCTTCTGCTGAATTGGTGTATCCATCGATTTGGGGGTTTGCTGGTGAAGTCATGATGTCCTGATTTATGTTGGAAGTGTTCTTTCGCCTACCTCTGGCCATTGGCTTATCTGAAACCTTCCCTGTTTGTTTTTGGATTCTGCAGATCAGACTGGTGCTGTCTCTCTCTGGTGTCTGGAGAGTTCTTCAGGAAGCTGAGCACTCTCAGCATGTGCTGAGGACTAGCTGTACCTGTGGGAGGAAAGTACACAGGCGCAAACGGGGCAAATGCAAGCGTGTGTGTGCGCGCGCGCACGTGTGTGTCTGTGTGTGTAAGTGTGCGTGGATGAGTTTCTCGAGGGACAGAGTGATGGCTAATGTTGAACCCTTGAGTGTGTGGGAGGGGCTCTGTACTGTATATGTCGCAGGCGCTAATGATGATCGCAGCGCAATTTCTGGTATTAACTGTCTTAGCTCCTCAATCAGGCCCACAGGGCAGGACCTTCAATGTCCCTAGTGCCACTCTGTTTCCCAAAGTGGGTATGTGGGTGGGAGGGGGGTTCGATGCCTGGCTTCTGATTTAGAAGGACCCAGGATGTGGGGAACTGCAGATTCTCAAGGGTGCACTCACTTACAGGCAGGTCTCTTGGCCGAGATGGTGGTATCCGGGGCTCTCTGCTCTCTGGTTTGGCCCTGCTTCTTTGATGTGTTCCGCCAGTTCTGTGCTGCTGTCACTGCCAGGTTCTGAGGTCTTGCTGCAGCTGGAGATTTCAGGGTGGTCACTTCAGCAGGGATGGGGTAATCAGGCTCTCTGTTCTCTGGTTTGGCCCTGGTTAGTCTTAAACTGGAGGGCTGTGGTGCCCCGCCAGTTCAGTACTGCTCCGCTGCCACGTCCTGCTGTAACTGGAGACTGGCTTGCTAGTCCCAATGCTTTCTGGGAAGTCCTGGGATCTCTTCGTTGTGCTCTCCAAGCTTGGGAGGCCCAGTGCCTGGTGTGTCCAGGTTGTATGATGTTTCTGCCTGGTTTTGGTGAGTATATAGTGTATTCTCTGTCACTGTGGGATTGGGCGGGCAGTACCGTCAGTGATGGCGATCCTGCAGAGCTAGTATGGTGTCTAGCAGATTCGCGCCCTGGGAGGATGGTGCAGCCGCTGCGCGAATCTGGGACTCCGGGGTACGTACTGCTGGCTTTTGTCTGCCGCTAAAGTGGTTGGGGCTCCGTCTCAGCGGTTGTATACCCCAGGCAGTTAGGTCTGCGCTGAGAAAGATGAGTCCGCTGTGCCGCTGTGCCCAGGAGGAAGGAGGTCTGGGGGAAGGGAGTGCAGCAAGAACAAAGGATCTTTTCTCTCCCTCCCCAAGCAAGTCTCCGGGTGACCGGAGGCCAAAGTTTTCACCTCCTGCGATGTTCTCTGGTGTTCAGAAAGCCTCGCTGTGGTTTTCCTGGGTTGGGGGTCCTTCCATTCTCCAACTCAGAAGATCAGGTATCCCACTGCTCAGAAACTGTGTGTGCTAGTCGCCATCTTGGCTCCGCCCGAGAACATTATTTTTAAGAAAATCAAGGTAACAAGAACCTGGCTCTTTGAAAAAAAATCAAGAAGATGGACAAACCCTTATCCAAACTAACTAAAAGACAAAGGGAGAATATACAAATTAACAAAATCAAAAATGAAAAGACATAACAGACACTGAAGAAATCCATAAAATAATCAGATCATACTTTAAAAAATTGTATACCATAAAATTGAAAAAAATAAAAGAAATGGATAGATTTCCCAATAGATGCCATTTACCAAAGCTACGTCTCAATCAGACACACACACACATGCACACACACATGCACACACACAAAATTTAAATAGATCTATAATCTGTAACAGAGGCAGTCATTAAAATCTGTACCCTTTGATTTTCCAAAACCCTAGTTTATTTAGGGTTTTTAAATTCTTCTACCTACCTTCTATCCCACTGATCATAGGAAGGGGAGAAAGAAAGTTCTTAGAATAAAGGATTTTGTGGACCTTTTTTAGCAGTATTTCCTTGGGGCAAATACACTCTATGCTTTCCAGATACCAGCATTCCTATCCAATAGACAACACCCAACAACAACATGAATTGGCACAATTCAGCAAAGAAAACAAGACTCCCAAAAAAAACAGAGTCAGCAAAAGCTGCAAGACTCAGCTGGATTGCTACAAGAAGTTGTCTGCTCTGCAGTGTTTCTCTTTGAAAAGTTTAGAAAAATGAAGACCAGCAATGAGTAGCAATACAAATGCATGTCTCCCTGTCTGTGGGCTTCTGTTTATCATAGCCCACACAAAGCTGTTTTACAACCTGAACATGCCATGCCCCTTGCACAGGACAGCTTCTAGCAAAACATCACTGGCTCTCTCATGTGTCAGTTTTCAGCTGGCAAGATGATGTGTCCCTTCATGAGTTTGTTTTTAACTGAGGATAAACTACAAACATTTCAACACAAAAATTTCCAAACCCAGAGACTTGCACATTCACATGGTTTTAGTGCAGAATTTTATTAGACATTCAAAGAAGAGCCAATACCAACACTTCTCAAATTATTCCAAAATATTACAAATGTATATTTCCAAATTCTTTTATGAGGCCAGAGTCACCCTGATATTCAAACCACAAAGATTACACGAAGATTACATAAAGATTACATAAAGACAGAGGATTATAAAAAAACTTCCCTTATAAATATACATAAAATATACTCAATAAAATAATTTCAAATCAATTTTACAAACACATCAAAAAAGATTATTCACCGTATTCAAGTAGGCTTCATCCCAGAAATTCAGGGGTGGTACAAAATATAAAATCTGTCAGTGCAATCTACCATGTAAATATATTGAAAGAAAAAAGTACATTATCAAATCATTATATGCTGAAAAAGGCTTTGAGAAAGTCCAATGCCCCTTCATGATAAAAGTCTTGTGGAGAGTAGAAATACACAGAGTATACACAAACATAATTAGGGAAATTTACAGCAAGCCTATAGCCAACAGCAAATTAAATGGTGAGAAACTCAAAGCAATTCCTCTAAAATCAGGAACAAGACAAGTTTGTCTCCTCTGTCCATATCTATTTAATATTGTACTTGTAGTTCTAGCTTGGACAGTAAGAAAACTGCAAGAGATCAAAGAAATACAAATTGGAAAAATAGTAGTCAAAATGTCAATAATTGCAAAAGATATGATAATATATATGAGAGATTCCAAAAATTCTGTCAGGGAACTCCTACAGTTGATAAATACCTTCTGCAAAATGGCTGGGTACAAAATTACCTAAAAACAAACAAAACAAAAACCAGTAGCTCTCCTATAAACAAATGAAAAATAGGCTGAGGAATATATCAGGAAAACAACACAGTTGTTCACAATAGCCACAAATAATATAAAATATCTTGGGGTAACTCTAACTAAGCAAGCAAAATACTTCTATGACAAAAATGTTACAGAACTTTTCTTTATCTTTAGCAAATGAAATTTAAAGAAATATCAGAAGACAGAAAGATCTCTCATGCTCATGAATGGATAGGATTAACATAGTAAAAATGGCCATCCTTCTAAAAGCAATCTATAGATTCAACATAGTTCCTATCAAAACTTCAACACAATTCTTTTCAAAACTTGGAAAGTCAATACTTAATTTCATATGGAAAAGCAAAAAACAAAACAAAACAAAACAAAACAAAACAAAAACAGGATAGCTAAATGCATTCCTGAGCAATATTAGAATTTATGGAGTTATTGCCCTCCCTGATTTCAAATTGCACTACAAAGTCATAGTCATAAAAATCTCATGGCATTTGCATAAAAACAGACATGTCAATTAAATAAAATTAAATCATCGACCCACACATAAATCCACACACCTAAGGACAGTTGCTTTTTTATTATGAAGCTAAAAAGAAACAATGAGAAAAGAAAGCATCTTCAAGAAATTTTGCTGATATAACTGGATATATATATATATATATATATATATATATATATATGTAGAAGAATTCAAAGAGATCAATATTTGCACAAACTTATGTCCAAGTGGAACAAAATCTCAACATATAAACAGACACATTGAACCTGACAGAAGAGCAAATAAGGAACAGCCTTGAACACATTGACACAGGAGACAATTTCTTAAACAGAATACTGATCAGGCAGGCACTAAGATCAACAATTAATAAATGGTACCTTGAATACTGAAATGCAAAGGACACCATCAATTAGAAAACATGGCAGCCTACAAAAGATTTTCATCAAATGTGCATGCAATGAAGGGCTAATATACAAATTTTAAAAAAGAACTCAATAAATTAGACAACCAGTAACTAAACAATCCAATTAAAAATGGGGCAAAGAAATAAACAGGGAATTCTCAGAAGAGAAATCTAAATGGACAAGAAACATCCTTAGCCTTCAGGGAAATGCCAATCAAAACTAGTTGAAATTCCATCTTGCACCTGTCAGAACAGCCAAGATCAACAAAACAAGTGACAGGCAAAGATGTAGAAAAAGGCAAACACCTATTCATTTTTGTTGGGAAAGCAAACTTTACAACCACTATGTAAATCAATTTGGTGGTTCCTTAGAAATTTTGGTAATTGAGACCTCAAGATACAGCTATACCACTATTGGGCATATAGCCAAAAGACACTCCATCTTACCACAGGGACACTTGCTCAACCATATTCATAATGGCTTTAATTCATAATAGCCAGAATCTGGAAATATCCTAGATATTCCTCAATGGAAGAATGGATAAAGAAAATGTGGTATATTTTAAAAATGGAGTATTACTCAGGTTTTAGAAAAAAAATAGGATCATGAAATAGGCAGGAAAATGTATGGAACTGAAAAAAATCTTCCTGAGTTATGAATTATATAAAGTTGATGGGCTGCTTGATCTTTCTGTGGGTTCTCTAGCAACTAGAGGTGGGGCATCTCTAAATTGGGCTCTGTTGCCTGCCTTTGAATCCTTTTCCCCTAGCAGGGCCTTGTCTTGCCTCAAGGGAAGAGGAGGCACTTAGTCCTGATGAGACTTGATGTGCCAATGCAGATTGGTATGCTGTGCAGGGAGACTCCATTCTCTGAGTAAGAAGGGGGAGGGGGATAGTGAAAGTGGATGGGAGGGTTGGAATGGGGAAGAGGTAGTAGACCTGCAATTGTGATGTACAATGAACAAATAAATTAGTGGAATAAAATAAGGACCATGAAATTCACACACAAATGAATTAAACTAGGAAAAAAATTATCCTGAATGTGGTAACCCATACACAGAAAGACAAACATGATATGTATTTAGAAGAAGATATTAGCTGTCAAGTGTAGGATAATCACACTGCAATCCACACAATAAGAGAAGCTGAGTAAAAGGAAGCGTTCTAGGTTGGATAGCATGGATATCTTTGGAAAGTGGAAATAAAATAAATATTGAGGGTAGACAGGTAATGGGGCACATGGTGGGGATAGAAACAGAAAGTGAGAAAGAGGCAGAGGGAGAGAGTATAATGAGAGACAACTTGAGTCTCTGAAAATTTAGGCGGTAACATAGAATCCTGGTGCAATGGGATCTTCTGGGAACCTATGAGGGTGAACCTAAAAAACCCTCCTAGTAATAGAGTATATAGAACCTGAACATAAACAGGTAAACAGGTTAAGTTCCCACTTGTGGGACTGGGACACTAACTCAGCCACAAAACCTTCTAGCCACAACCTATTCTCTGTAAGATGTGCTGCAGCAGTGGTGGCAGAGTTTGTGGTTATGGGTAACCAATGACTGGCCTAACTTGAGGACCAAGCCATAAGAGAGTGCCCATGCCTGAAACTTCCTGGATGACCAGGAACCCAAAGGTAGATGCCTCAAAGATCTAGTGTTAAACTATGTAATACTGATTTTTTAAAAAAAGTCAATGAGGTGTCCCGGAGTCCCAGATTCATGCAGCGGCTGCACCATCCTCCCAGGGCGCGAATCTGCTAGACACCATACTAGCTCTGCAGGATCGCCATCACTGACGGTACTGCCCGCCCAATCCCACAGTGACAGAGAATACACTATATACTCACCAAAACCAGGCAGAAACATCATACAACCTGGACACACCAGGCGCTGGGCCTCCCAGTCTTGGAGAGCACAGTGAAGAGACCCCAGGACTTCCCAGAAAGCATTGGGACTAGCGACCCAGTCTCCAGTTACAGCAGGACTTGGCAGTGGAGCAGCACTGAACTGGAGGGGCGCCACAACCCTCCAGTTTAAGACTAACCAGGGCCAAACCAGAGAACAGAGAGCGTGATTACCCCATCCCTGCTGAAGTGACCACCCTGAAATCTCCAGCTGCAGCAAGACCTCAGAACCTGGCAGTGACAGCAGCACAGAACTGGCGGAACACATCAAAGAAGCAGGGCCAAACCAGAGAGCAGAGAGCCCAGGATACCAGGATCTATGCCAAGAGACCTGCCTGTAAGTGAGTGCACCCTTGAGAATCTGCAGTTCCCCAGATCCTGGGTCCTTCTAAATCAGAAGCCAGGCATCGAACCCCCTCCCACCCACATACCCACTTTGGGAAACAGAGGGGCACTAGGGACATTGAAGTTCCTGCCCTGTGGGCCTGATTGAGGAGTTTAGGCAGTTAATGCCAGAAATTGCGCCGCTATCATCTTTAGCACCTGCGACATATACAGTGCAGAGCCCCTCCCACACACTCAAGGGTTCAACATTAGCCATCACTCTTCCCTCGAGAAACATTTCCACGCACACTTACACACACAGACACACACACGCGCGTGCACACACGCTTGCATTTGCCCCGTTTGTGCCTGTGTACTTTCCTCCCACAGGTACAGCTAGTCCTCAGCACACGCTGAGAGTGCTCAGCTTCCTGAAGAACTCTCCAGACACCAGAGAGAGACAGCACCAGTCTGATCTGCAGAATCCAAAAACAAACAGGGAAGGTTTCAGATAAGCCAATGGCCAGGGGTAGGCAAAGAACACTTTCAACATAAATCAGGACATCATGACTTCACCAGCAAACCCCCAAATTGATGGATACTCCAATTCGGCAGAAGCACAGGAAAATGATTTTAAAGCGATGCTTGCCCAATTATTTGAGGCTCATAAGGAGGAAATGAACAAGTCTTTCAAAGAGATGGCCAGTCAATTGGAGGCAAAGAAAGAAGAAATAGACAATATCCTTAAAGAAACACAGGCAAACATAGCCAAACAAATAGATACACAAGTAGAGGAAAAATTAGTGGCATATAAGAAGGAAATGAAAAAAGAAATAGAGGCCATTGTAGAGAGACAGGAATCCAAATTCAAACACATGAAAGAAATGGTGCAAGGCATGAAAACAGAATTACAATCAATAAAGAAAACACAAAATGAGAAAACCCTTCAGCTGGAGAACTTGGAGAAAAGATCAGGAACCACAAAAGTAAGCATCACCAACAGAATACAAGAGATGGAAGAGAGAATCTCTGGAGGTGAAGACACACTAGCAGAAATGGATACTTCTCTCAAAGAAAAAGTAAAATCAGAAAAGTTCCAATCACAAAATATCCAAGAAATCAAGGATGCTATGAAAAGACAAAATCTAAGAATATTAGGAATTCATGAAAAAGAAGACTCCAGACTCCAAGGTCCAGAAAATATTTTCAAGAAAATCATAGACGAAAATTTTCCCAACTTAAAGAAATAGATGTCTATAAATATACAAGACACCTACAGAACTCCAAATAGACTAGACCAGAAAAGAAACACATCACGTCACATCATAGTCAAAACACTAAATCTACAGAACAAAGAAAAGATATTAAAAGCAGCAAGGGAAAAAAGCCAAGTAACATATGAAGGTAGACCTATCAGAATCACACCAGACTTCTCATCAGAAACTATGAAAGCCAGAAGGGCCTGGGCAAGTATCATGGAGACTCTAAGAGATCACAAATGTCAACCCAGACTACTATACCCTGCAAAGCTTTCAATCAACATAAATGGAGAAAACAAAATATTCCATGACAAAACTAAATTTACACAATATCTACACAGCAAACCATCCCTACAGAAGATACTAGAAAGAAAACTCCAATCCAATGAAAACAAATTCACCCAAGAAAACAGGGCATACAGATAATATCCCAACAAAAATGAAAAGAAAACAAGCAATGAAACAGGGTTAGATCACGGACTCCTTTACAAAAGGAACTAACATGCATTGGTCACTATTATCTATCAATATCAGTGGACTCAACTCACCAATAAAAAGACACAGGCTAACAGAATGATTAAGGAAACAGGATACAACATTCTGTTGCATCCAAGAAACACACCTATGCAACAAAGACAAACACTACCTCAGAGTAAAGGGCTGGAAAACTGCTTTTCAAGCAAACGATTCCAGAAAACAAGCTGGAGTAGCCATCCTATTATCTAATAAAATAGACTTTCAACCCAAGTTAATCAAAAAAGATAAGGAGGGCCACTATATTCTCATCAAAGGAAAAATCCACCAAGAGGACATCACAATCTTGAATATCTATGCCCCAAATACAAGAGCACCGACATTCATAAATGAAACATTATTAAAGCTTAAATCATACATTGATCCTAATACCTTAATAGTGGGAGACTGCAACACTCCACTCTCACCAAGGGACAGATCAACTAGACAGACACCAAATAGGGAAATAAAAGCACTCACAGAATCCCTAAATCAAATGGACCTAATAGACGTCTACAGATCGTTTCACCCAAACTCAAAAGAGTACACCTTCTTTTCAACACCGCATGGAACCTTTTCCAAAATAGACCATATAGTGGGTCACAACCTCAACAGATACAAAAGGATTGTAATAATCCCTTGTATACTATCTGACCACCATGGACTAAAGCTAGACATCAACAACAAGAGAAACAACAAAAAGCCGACACGCACATGGAAACTGAACAACTTACTACGCAATGACAGCTGGGTTAAGGAAGAAATAAAGAAAGAAATTAAAGACTTCCTAGAATTTAATGAAAAGGAAGGCACAACATACCCAAATTTATGGGACACATTGAAAGCAGTGCTCAGAGGAAAATTTTTAGCACTAAGTGCCTGCAAGAAGAAATTCGTAACATCACATACAAACAACTTAATGGCCCAACTGAAAACCCTAGAAAAAAAAAAAAAAAAAGAAGCAGATACACCCAAGAGGAGCAGAAGGCTGGAAATAATCAAACTAAGGGATGAAATCAATCAACTAGAAACAAATAAAACTATCCAAAGAATCAATGAAACAAAAAGCTGGTTCTTTGAGAAAATCAACAAGATAGACAAACCCTTAGCCAAACTAACTAAAAAGCAGAGAGAAACTATCCAGATCAGCAAAATCAGAAATGAAAATGGGGAAATAACCACAGACATTGAGGAAATCCAAACAATTATTAGGTCATACTACAAAAGCCTATATGCCACAAAATTTGAGAATCTAAATGAAATGGATAATTTTCTTGAAAGATTCCATCTACCAAAACTAAATCAAGATCAGGTAGAAAGACGGAATAGCCCTATATCTCCCAAGGAAATCGAAGCAGTCATTAACAGTCTCCCCTCCAAAAAAAGCCCTGGACCAGATGGCTTCAGCGCAGAATTCTACAAGACCTTCAAAGAAGTGCTAACTCCAATTCTCCTCAAGCTATTCCACAAAATAGAAACAGAAGGAACACTACCAAACTCATTCTATGAAGGCACAGTCACCTTAATACCTAAACCACACAAAGACCCAACAAAAAAGAGAACTCCGGGCCTATCTCTATAATGAACATTGACGCAAAAATACTCAATAAAATACTTGCAAACCGAATCAAGAACATATCAAAGATATCATCCACCATGACATAGTAGGCTTCATCCCAGGCATGCAAGGGTGGTTCAACATACGGAAATCCATCAATGTAATCCACTACATAAACAAACTGAAGGAGAAAAAAACACATAATCATCTCCTTTGATGTCGAAAAAGCATTTGAAAAACTCCAACACCCATTCATGTTTAAAGTCTTGGAGAGATCAGCGATACAAGGCACATACCTAAACATAGTAAAGGCAATATACAGCAAGCCTCTAGTCAACATCAAACTCAATGGAGAGAAAATTAAATCAATCCCACTGAAATCGGGGACAAGAAAAGGCTGTCCATTTTCCCCATATCTCTTCAACATAGTACTTGAAATCCTAGCCAGAGCAATAAGACAACTAAAGGAGATCAAGGGGAAACAAATCAGAAAGGAAGAGGGCAAAGTGTCACTATTTGCAGATGATAGGATAGTATACATGAGCGACCCCAATAATTCAATGAGAGAACTCCTTCAGCTGATAAACACCTTCAGCAACGTGGCAGGATACAAAATCAACTCAAAAAAATCAGAAGCCCTCCTATATACCAAAAACAAAAAGGCTGAGGAAGAAATTAGGGAAACAACACCCTTCACAATAGCCACTAATAACATAAAGTACCATGGTGTGACTGTAACCAAACAAGTGAAAGACCTGTTTGAGAAAATCTTCAAGTCTCTGAAGAAAGAAATTGAAGAAGATATCAGAAGATGGAAAGATCTCCCGTGCTCATGGATTGGTAGGATTAACATTGTGAAAATGGCCATACTGCCAAAAGCAGTCTACAGATTCAATGCAATTCCCATCAAAATACCAACTCAATTCTTTACAGACCTTGAAAAAAAGATTCTCAGCTTCATATGGAGAAATAAAAAACCCAGAATCTCCAAAACGATCCTGTACAACAACAGATCATCTGGAGGTATCTCCATCCCTGATCTCAAGCTGTACTACAGGGCAATAGTAATAAAAACTGCATGGTATTGGCGTAGAAACAGAAAGGAGGATCAATGGAACCACATAGAAGACCCAGAAATCAATCCACATACATATGAATACTCGATATTTGACAAAGAAGCCAAATCCATTCAATGGAAAAAAGACAGCATCTTCAACAAATGGTGCTGGACCAACTGGATGTCTACATGCAGAAAAATGAAAATAGATCCATATTTATCACCCTGCAGAAAACCAAAGTTAAAGTGGATCAAAGACCTCAACATAAAACAAGATACCGAAATCAAGTGGAAATAAAAGTGGGGAACAGCCTAGAACTCATTGGCACAGGAGACAACTTCCTGAACAGAACACCAACAGCACAGGCTCTAAGAGCAACAATCAATAAATGGGACCTTATGAAACTGAAAAGTTTCTGTAAAGCAAAGGATACCGTCATCAAAACAAAATGACTGCCTACAGATTGGGCAAAAATCTTCACTAACCCTGTATCTGACAGAGGACTAATATCCAGTATATACAAAGAACTAAAGAAGCTGAAAAGCAGCAAACCAAGTAATCCACTTAAAAAATGGGGAACAGAGCTAAATAGAGAATTCTCGACAGAGGAATATCGAATGGCAGAAAAACACTTAAAGAAATGCTCATCCTCATTAGTCATCAGGGAACTGCAAATCAAAACAACCCTGAGATATCACCTTACACCCATCAGAATGGCCAAGATGAAAAACTCAAGCGATAACACATGCTGGAGTGGTTGTGGAGAAAGGGGAACCCTCCTCCACTGCTGGTGGGAATGTAAACTGTTACAACCACTCTGGAAAGCTATCTGGCACTTTCTAAGACAATTAGGAATAGTGCTTCCTCAAGACCCAGCTATACCACTGCTAGGTATATACCCAAATTCATTCAAGTACACAAAAGGGATGCTTGCTCAACCATGTTTATAGCAGCTTTATTTGTAATAGCCAGAACCTGGAAACAACCCAAATGTCCATCAACGGAGGAATGGGTACAGAAATTGTGGTATTTTTACACAATGGAATACTGCTCAGCAATCAAAAAGGAGGAAATCATGAAATTTGCAGGCAAATGGTGGGATCTAGAAAAGATCATTCTGAGTGAAATATCCCAGAAGGAGAAAGACAAACATGGGATATACTCACTCATCTAGACCTATAAGATATGATAAACATAATGAAATCTATACACCTAAAAAAGATAATCAATTGAGCAGACATGGGGTAAGATGATCAATCCTCATTTAGAAAGACAGATGGGATGTGCATTGAATGTATGACAGGAGTCTACTGAGCGCATCTGAAAGACTCTAACTAGCAATGTTTTCAAAGAAAAGACTCATGACCAAACCTTTGGCAGAGTACAGGGAATCACAAGAAAGAAGGGGAGTTAGTCTGATGGGGAAAGGATAGGAGCTCCACAAGGACCAAATATATCTGGGCACAGGGTCTTTTCTGAGACTGACATTCAACCAAGGACCATGTATGGATATAACCTAGAACCTCCACTCAGATGTAGCCTGTGGTAGCTCAGTAACCAATTGGTTTCCCAAAGTGAGGGGAACAAGGACTATTTCTAACAGGAACTCAATGACTGGCTCTTTGGTCTCCCCACCCCCGAAGGGAGGAGCAGTCCTGTTAGGCCACAGAGGAGGGCTTTGCAGCCAGTCCTGAAGATACCTAATAAAACAGGATCAGATGAATGGGGAGGAGGTCCCCCCTATCAGTGGACTTGGAAAGGGGCACGGTGGAGATGAGAGAGGGAGGGAGGGACTGGGAGGGAATGAGGGATCAGGACACGGCTGGGATACAGAGTTAATAAAATGTAACTGATAAAAAAAATAATAATAAAATAAAAAAGTCAATGAAATGATAGCTTACAATATTCTGCTATATTCATAGATGCTGCCTAGTTCAATAGTGATCAGAGGGGGAGCCCCCATAGTGAAGGGAGCAAATACAGTAATCTACATCCAAACATTAGGGTTAACTCAGGGAGCCGGGAGAAAGAGGAGGAGGACGGAGGATTGTTGGAGCCAAAAAGTTCAAGGACACCACGAGAACATGGCCTAATAAGTCAACTAAGGAGAATTCATAAGGAGGGCAATGAAATACTCCAAAAGACACAGACTGAAGTGTTGTATAAAGTTATTAATATTTATGATGGGTTTAACTTCTGGTATTGCTGCTGTTAATCCTCAGCAGCTGTAAAACCAAATCACCACACAGAGACTGGGTTTTTAGTTAACCTAGAACACAATGATGGGCAATATTTACTCCCTCCTAAACCTCCATGCCCTCAGTTTCCTAACATTTAGATTTCCCACATTTTACTTGCTTTTTGTGAAATCTTAGGTCTGGTTCATGCTCCAAGTCCTCCAAGCTCTCCTCCCGCTCTGCTCTCCTAGTGCATCCCTCTCCTCGAGCTCCTCCTCGTTCTCTAGCTCCTCCCCTCTTTCCTGTCCTCTGGCTCCTCCCATTGCACAACATTGTATCCAGCTGCTTTATTTGTGTCCTGTTTACACAAGAGCTGGGACAGGATGCTTATAGTGAGTATCACAATGCAATATCCAAATTGAAACCAGAGAGTTGTGGGTGGGGAAATCAGCATTTGAATTAACAAGGGTAAGGCATATACATTTTAAAAGAACATTATACCAACATTTCCCCTTTAAGTCCAATAAAGGCTCTTTTTCTTTCAATACAACAATAATTATGAAATTATGAAAACTGTTAGGTAAGATCTACACATGCAATGTCTAGTCCATGTGTAGTTAGCACATGGAGAGGGTATCTTAGGAGAAAGTGTCTGATTATCCTATCTATCTTGATAAGTTTAAAATTCTATACTTAAATTAACTTTTATCCTTATTGGTATTAAATATATATAAAGATTTCTTAATTTCTAAGCAACTTAAGCTTAAATGTGGTACTGTAATTATTTGTTCTTCAACCCCATCAGAGACTTGAGACGGAATAAAATTAGTTATGAGAGTAAATAGGAAGTGCATGTTAGCAGCTTCCAAAAAATAAAAAAATTGACAGAGACAGTTTGCTGCTGAACAGTTAGTCACCCATAACTCTCTATAACATTGGAGCATCATCTTCAGCCTTCTGGCTCAGAATATTTTGACAGACATATACGTGAAGCAGGAACTTTTTAGGACTTGCTTACCCTGTCTTGGCAGAGTTTGGCAGTTGACTTGTCCTGCATTTAAGCTTGCCCATTTTAGGCAGAATTTGTCTGTTGTGAAGCGAGGGTATTTTCTTTACCCGAGTGGCTTGTTTGCCACATTTGAAGCCATCTCCATATGGAGGTTCTTTGATGCTCATTATCTTCTTTCAGGTAGGTGGGGTGCTGCCAGGAAATGACTTGTCTCATTGTCAAAGAATCTTTAAAATAATAAGAACATTTTAAATGCCATATTCTGTAGGTCTCCGAAGTTTTTGAAGACTACCTATCTTTATGTAATCGCTTTGTATACAAAATCATATTTATCTGTCAAACCTACAAGATATACTCCTGTGACAAATTAAACTAGTGTCTGACATGACTTTGAGTTGAATAACTAACAATTAACTTGTATACCTAATATCCTAACCAACTTTTAATAGTAGTTTAAAAATATTGGAAGTAACCTTGACTTTTTATCAATATACTAAAGCTTATACCAATGTATTAAAAATACTTATTTTTGCATCAATATGCAAAATCCTATACCAGAGTTAAAATTAACCTTATTTGTGAATAACAAATAAAACCTTAAGTTGAGTAGATTCAATAATCTACCCTTTTTCTATTTCTATAAAATATCCCTGTATATTCCTTGTTTCACTTGGAATAAGACCATTAATAATAAACATCTCCCAATGACAATAAAATTTTGTAGCCATATCAAACAACCAAAAACATACCCAGCCCCCTTTAAAGGAAATTGGACGCCATTCTCATGAGTTTCTTCTAGCTGACATTGTGGACATGTAGAAATCCTATAGGGGGCCCAAATAAAAATGGTTAATTAAGCAAGTAATAACATTTGTGGTCCAATAACATTTGAATGTTGAGAAATTTCAGGCTTAATAAAAGTCTTTTTTGGAACAGTCCACAATGCTGGACCAGTTAAAATTAGTGGCTTTCTTCAAAGTTCTTTTGGGAGCAGGCTTTGATGTGAAACGGCAGTTGAAGAAGTTGAGGCAGGTACAAGCAGAATGCTGGAACGTGCAAGATGCTGGAACAGATGTGTCAGTTTCTCAACATGCTGAAGAATGATTCTGTTAGGTTTGCTCTAGCATCTCTGTTGTCTAGTTCTTTTGTTCTGCAAACATATAATTTCTCACAAGCATTATAGAGTTCTAAAATTATAAATGTATGAGAGGTGCAGGATGAAACTAAAATGTAAGCCAATTTTATCTATGCAAATTAAAAGGTTAGCATAATACATTTTGAGGATATTATAGCCAAGAATTACTGGCCAAGTATTGATGGAGTTCTGACTGGAGACATTTTTTATGTCTGTCAGTTTCAGAGGTATTTCCAGGTAAAGGGATTATCAATTTATGTTACCTGTTCTGTTTGATCTTGATTTCTCTCCTCTTCTGAGTGGCTAAGGTCTTCCGGTGGTCTTCCACTGTCATTTCTGATTTTTATTAGTTTTGAAGGAACCCATAATTTCTCTTCTCCTGCATGAACATAAGCAAAACCTCTTCCCCAGCGTAACACATTCCCCACTCTCCACTGTGAAGTTAGGGTATCTTTGAAATATATAGGCTGACATAATTCAGCAGTTTTTTCTATAACCCAGTGTCTCTCCGCAGCTGTTGTTTGTTGTTCATTAACATTTAAGAAATTTAAGGTCAACAAAGCATTATGTAATCTGTCTCTGGGGGTTTTTAATACCCCTCTCTGTTTGTTAAGCATGTCCCTTAAAGTACGATTGGATCTTTCAATAACTGCTTGACCAGTAGGATTGTGAGGTATACCTGTGACATGCTTCATCTTGTAATATGTAAAAAATCCTTCCATTTTATTAGAGACATACGCTGTAGCATTATCAGTCTTAAATTGTTTAGGTATGCCCATAATTGCCATCACTTCTAATAAATGGGTAATAACTGAATCAGCCTTTTCAGAGCTTAAGGCTGTTGCCCACTGAAACCCTGAATATGTGTCTATAGTATGGTGCACATATTTCAATTTACCAAACTCTGTAAAATAAAGCATGTCCATGTGCCAAATTTCATTTCTTTGGTTACCTTTAGGGTTACTTCCTGCAGGGAGTGGAGTTTGGCTATATAAAGAACAAGCTGGGCATTTTCTCACAATGTCTTTGGCTTGTTGCCAAGTGATAGAAAAGTCTCTTTTTAAACCTTTGCTGTTAACATGGTGTTTTTTATGAAATTCTGAGGCCTCTAACACGCTTCCTATCAATAGTTCATCAATTTCATCATTGCCTTGTGCTAGAGGACCTGGTAAACCTGTATGAGATCTGACATGTGTTATATACAATTGATTATTTCTATTTCTGATTACTGGTTGTAATTGAAGGAAGAGTGAAGTTAAGTCTGAATTATCCTGAATTAGATCAGCAGTTTCTATATGCAGAACAACTCTTTCTGCATATTGAGAGTCAGTGACTATATTAAGAGAGTCCTGAAAATCTGATAACACCAAGAGAATTGCATATCATTCTGATTTTTGAACTGAATCATATGGACTCTCCACCACTTTACTCAGATTTTCTGACTTATAACCTGCCTTTTTTGATTTATTGGCATCTGTATAAAATGTGGGAGCTCCAGAAATTGGAGTTCCTTTTACTATATGAGGGAGAATCCAATTGGTTTTTTTATAAACTGAAGTCGCTTGCTTTTTGGGTATTTGTTGTTGATTTCTCCCAAAAATTCACACCAAGCTCTTTGCCAATATTCGTTGTCTGCCCATAATGACAAAATCTCAGCATTGGTAAAGGGCACCACAATTTCAGCTGGATCTATTCCAGCCAGTTGACGAAGTCTCATTTTTCCTTTTAGGATCAATTCAGAAACCTTTTCTATATAGGTTTTTAGTTTTTTGTTTTGTTTGTGTGCCAAAAATATCCATTCTAAAATATAGTCCTCCCTCTGCATAAGAATTCCTGTGGGAGAATGAGTGGAGGGCAAAATAACCAAAATACAGGCCCTCTTTGGATCAATACGGTCTATACATGCATCTTGTAATTTCCTTTCTACCAGAGCCAATTCCTTTTCAGCTTCAGCTGGTAACGTTCTTGGACTATTTAAGTCCTTATCACCCTGTAAGGTTTGAAATAAGTTACTTATCTCTTGAGTAGCTAAAGCAAGGGTAGGCCGTAGCCAGTTAATATCTCCCAGCAATTTTTGAAAATCATTAAGAGTTCTTAGCTGTTTTTTTCTAATTTGTACTTTTTGTGGTCGAATTTTCTGTAGACCTATTTTATATCCTAGGTAATTAATAGAATCTCCTCTTTGTATTTTTTCGGGAGCAATCTGTAATCCCCAACAAGGCAAAGTTCTATTTATTTTATCAAAAATATTTTCTAAGGTTTTCATATCTGAATCAGCTAATAAAATATCATCCATATAGTGGTAAATTATGGATTGAGGAAACTGCTTACGAATTACCTCCAACGGTTGTTGTACAAAATATTGGCACAAAGCAGGACTGTTTAACATCCCCTGTGGTAAGATCCTCCAGTGATACCTCTTTATTGGACATCTTCTATTCAAAGTGGGTACTGAGAAAGCAAACCTTTCCCTATCATGTTCATGTAAAGGAATTGTGAAAAAGCAATCCTTTAAATCAATCACTATAATAGGCCATTCTTTAGGTAACAAGGAAGGCAGTGGGATTCCAGATTGTAACGATCCCATTGGCTGAATAATTTTGTTAATTGCTCTTAGATCTGTTAACATCCTTCATTTGTCAGATTTCTTTTTGATGACAAATACCGGAGAATTACAAGGGCTGTTGGACTCCTCTATATGTTGAGCCTCCAGCTGTTCCAGGACTAGCTGTTCTAGTGCCAGTAATTTTTCTTTACTCATAGACCATTGTTCAATCCATATAGGTTGGTTAGCCAACCACCTCAGTGGTAAGGCTGTGGGAATTTTATTAGCAGTGGCTTCCTAACAGGCAGTTGAAGAGACGGCCTCTGCTGTATTTTGTTTATGGACAGCCTGGACAGTCTGAAACTGTTTTTGATGACATTTTTTTAATAATTTTAGCTTCTTTATCAGGAGTATTACCTCTTTTTTGGCTTGTCTCAGAACTTGGGGGGATGTTAATCTGGGTCTTCCATTGTTGTAACAGATCTCTTCCCCATAAGTTTATGGCTATCTCAGCCACGTATCGTTTTAGTTTTTCTATTTGACCTCCTGGTCCTATACATTTAAGCCGTTTAACACCTAACACTTTGTTTCACTTTAGATAAATTCCCAACTCCTTGGAATTGAATATCCACCTCCTGAAGTGGCCAATTTGGAGGCCAGGATTTACAAGTAAGAATTGTGACATCAGCCCCAGTATCTACCAAGCCTTCAATTTCAATATTATTTAAAATTATCTTTAACTTTGGCCTTTGATCATTTATAGAGGTTTGCCAATATATTTGTTTTTTGTTCTCCTGGTTTTTTGATTTATCTATAGAATCTGGTTTGGCCTCACTGTCCAAGTTTTTAATGTTTATTCCCAGAGCAGTGGTGTTTAATTTTCTTGTGGAGGAGTATCCCTGTCCTGTTCTGGGGCCTGCAAGAGGCCCCCTTGGGCGTTTTTTGATAAAGGATTACCCCATTTATCTATGAATGCTCTAATTCACTAGGCCAGTGACGACCCTTGCCACATCTTCTGCATATTCTAGGAAGCATAGGCTCCCTTCTTGAATTATATTGGTTTTCCTGGTAATTTCTTCTGTAGTAATCTCGCCCATCACAATTACAACATCTCCCAAGGTCTTTTGAGGTAGCTTCTCTTACCAAGGTCAAATTGGGTGAATGAGGTCTAATATCAATCATATTTCTAATCCATTCGTCTATTGGAGCAGATCTTGCTCTTAATGGCCTTATTGCCTCTTTGCATTCAGTATTAGCATTTTCAAAAGCTAAAGATTCTATTAGTGCTTTTCTAGCTAGTGGATCTGATATACTTCTATCCACAGCTGAAGTCAATCTTTGTGAAAAGTTAGTAAATGTTTCACTTGGACCTTGTATGACCTGGGAGAATGGCTCAAGCCTTTTTCCTGATTCCTCAACCTTGTCCCAAGCATTTCAGGCTGCTAAGCGACATAATGCTAAGGTTTCTTCGTTATATACAGCTTGTATCTCTGTGTCAGCATACTGGCCATCACCAAGCAGCTGTTCCTTAGAAACACCAACACCTCTGGCTCTATTTTTGGGTGCTATCTCTCTAGCCTCTTCTCTCCACCATGATAGCCACTGTAAATATGGCCCAGGTTCTAATATTGCCTTTGCCATATCCTCCCAATCCTTGGGGATTACTCTACTTTTGATTGACCAGGAAGTCAACATTTGTTTTACAAATGGTGAATGCATTCCAAAATTAGTAACACTTTCCTTAAATTTCCTCAGATCTAGCACTTCCACAGGGCGCCATTCAGCTTCATGATAATTCAGTGGATGATCATCATCTGCTGGTTTCTGCTGTATAGTGACTGGATAAGCCAACGTTGGTTTTCTAAACACCTTTGGTTGGCTTTCTTTATTTTTGTCTTTTGCCTCTACCTGAGTATTTTCTTTACTTAGTATTCTAAACTCTTCTCTTAAGGTCTGCACCCATATTTCATACCTATCTCCCTGTTGTTTGTTTTGTTCAATAATCTCTTGAATCTCTTGTTTTATGCTTCTCTTCCAACTTTTAATTTTTTCTTTATATTGTTCTAGTTGTTCTTTGTGCTGTTCCAGTATCTTTTCTAAAACCTCTGCCCTATCTTCCTGTAGTTGATTGCGTTCTGTAAGTTTTTGTATCTCTTGTTTTTGGTCCTGTTTCCAGTCTTCATTTTTTCCTTTATGTTGTTCTAGTTGTTCTTTGTGCTGTTCCAGTATCTTTTCTAAAGCCTTTGCCTTCGAGAAGACATAAAAGGCTAATGCAATGATTAAGGTTAAATTGAGGACTATGAATGTAAGCATAGTTACAATTTCTAGACTTTCCTTTATTTCAGTCTTAAAACCATAGAATAGATTATCAGCCAAGCTCCAAGAAATCTGTTTTATTGTTTCTTCCATCCTGTTAGACTGTAGTGGCAGCTAGTTTTGTTAGGGAAGTCTCAGGTCTGCCCACAGTAGGCTGCCTTTTGCTCCAAGGCCTGTTTAAGAGTCTCTCTTAAAGAGACAGTAACTGACCTGAGAGTTTTTAGATTTTAAGTTTGGTTTACATCACTGGGAGCTTATTCCCCCCACCAAATTATGATAAAGTATGATTTAAAGGGTGTGGATTCTTAGATTAGTTGGGCGCCATTTGTTGTATAAAGTTATTAATATTTACTATGGGTTTAACTTCTGGTATTGCTGCTGTTAATCCTCAGCAGCTGTAAAACCAAATCACCACACAGAGACTGGGTTTTTAGTTAACCTAGAACACAATGCTGGGCAATATTTACTCCCTCCTAAACCTCCATGCCCTCAGTTTCCTAACATTTAGATTTCCCACATTATACTTGCTTTTTGTGAAATCTTAGGTCTGGTTCATGCTCCAAGTCCTCCAAGCTCTCCTCCCACTCTGCTCTCCTAGAGCACCCCTCTCCTCGAGCTCCTCCTCGTTCTCTAGCTCCTCCCCTCTTTCCTGTCCTCTGGCTCCTCCCATTACACAACATTGTATCCAGCTGCTTTATTTGTGTCCTGTTTACACAAGAGCTGGGACAGGATGCTTATAGTGAGTATCACAATGCAATATCCAAATTGAAACCAGAGAGTTGTGGGTGGAGAAATCAGCATTTGAATTAACAAGGGTAAGGCATATACTTTTTAAAAGAACATTATACCAACACTGAAGCAACATCATGGAGCCTGCATGGGTCTGAGCTTGGTCTTCTGTGTACATGCTGTGGTTGTTTGATTTGGGGGTTTTTGTGGAACTCCTAAGAGTTGGAGTAGGGTATCTCTGACTCTTTTGGATGTCAACATTTTTTTCCTCCAACTGAGT
This sequence comes from Meriones unguiculatus, assembly GCF_030254825.1. Lineage (NCBI taxonomy): Eukaryota > Metazoa > Chordata > Mammalia > Rodentia > Muridae > Meriones > Meriones unguiculatus. The sequence goes on along the minus strand of NC_083353.1, from coordinate 26,259,182 downwards.
TGCTTTGTCCAACCTTGATACGATGGTTTATGCATAGTCTTATAGAATTTTGGTATGCCTTGTTCAGCTAATATCACTGAAGATTTGCTCTTTTCTCAAGGGAAATGGAGGAGCAATGAATATTGCAGAGAAGGGATGGGGGTTGAAAAAAGAGGAAGAAAAGGAGGAATCAGTCAAGATGTATTGTAAGAGGGAAGAATAAAGAACAAGGAAAAAAAGAAATTATAGACAAACTTTAAAACTCCCACAAAATTAACTCAAAGTGACCTCTCAAGTGTAAGTGTTTTTGAACCACCAGATACTAATATTTCTTTTGAACAAAGAAGTCCCATGGTTTAGATTTATCTCTCAAATGGATATGATCAGAAAGGTCTGCCTTGGCTCTGTAGTCATTCATATTCCGTTTTGGTTTCTGGCAAAACTAGAATCAGTGAAGTGCACACACAAAATGACATTGAAGAATAATTTAATGTCTGCTTCCTGCCACAAAAACTATGTCACAAGTTGTGGAAAATGCCTTATCCACTCTCTCAATTCCACGAACACCTGCAGAACCTCTGCAGCTGAGAAACTCCTTTCGTCCTTGGGACTGAAGCTAAGTAACAAGTAGTACTCAAGGTAGGAAGCTTGAATCTCATTGAGAAGGTAGAGTAAAAGAGACATCTGATATCTGTGGTGGATATGGATGGGGAATCCAGTGGAAGAAGGGGTTGAAAGGAGAATAGGAGAGAAGTGTGTGGAGGATGGCTGAAAAGAAAACTGGAGTTAGTGGATTGTGGATGGAGGAGTAGCACTGGCACAGGCAGTAATCTAGTACAGTGGAAAATTCCGGGAATCTATGAGGGTGACTCTGGCTAAGATTCCCTTGTGATAGGACCTATGGAGCCTAAACAAGCTATCTCCTCTAAGCAGGCAAGATGTCATCCTGCCTATAAGCTGTACAGAGACAAGAACCTAGCATAACTGTCATCAGAGTGGCTTCACCCCCTAACTCATGGAAACAGATGCAAAAACATGCAGACAAACATTAGGTGGAGTTGGGAATTCCTATGGAAAAAAAGGAAGAAGAATTGTAGGAGGCAGAGGGGTCAAAGACACCGCAAGAAAACCTATAGAATCAACTAACCTGGGCCAATAAAAGCTCAAAGAGAGTATGCCTTGGAAGGACCAAGACCCGCTGCACACATGCAACAGTTGTGTAGCAAGGTCTTCATGTCAGACTCCTAATAGTTAGAGCAGGAACTGTCTCTGACTCTGTTGCCTGCCTTTGAATCTCTTTACCTAACTGGATCACATTGACTGGCCTCAATAGGAGAAGCTGTGCCTAGGCAACTGCAACTTGAAATGCCAAGGTTGCTTGTTGTCATTAGGAGGCCTTCCCTTTTCTGAAGAATAGGAGAGGAGGAATTACTGGGGAAAGGTGAGAGAGAAGGACTAAGAGGTGAAGAAGAAAGAAAATCTGTGCTTGGGATGTAAAGAAAATTAACTAATTAATTAATTAATTAAAAACATATCAGAATGCCTCAATAACACTTAAACAGCACTACATAAAAGTATATACAAATGAATAATGGAGAGAGGGCATCTGCAAACAGAACTTAAAACTTGGAGTTATTTCCTATATCATAGAAGCAGAATGTGAAATCAGAGAGAGAAATTAGGACTGTAGAGATATTATAGAGAATGAAAACTTTAAATAAATAAACAAAATATATATCCAAAATTATTTCTTAAGTACATGAGTGTCCTGAAAGAGCACATCATTCTTCAGTGACGGGGTCCAGAAGGGAATGTACCAGGGGATGAGAAAGACTGGTAAAATACAAGGAAGAAAAGATAAAAGCTTGGGTAGAGAGGTCTCATGCCATGCAAGCTTCTTAAGAAGAACATTGTCTCCACTACTTCCAGGTAAAAATAGAAGGAAATGGGGGATGTGTATGAAGACAGCAGAAACAAGCATACTGTAGAATAAACACACAAGGAAGTTAAACAGTGCTGCTTAAGGGGAACACACAGGGTATTTCAAAAACTTTCTGATCTAGCCCACTGCAGCCTTGGAATTGAAAACAACAGCCCTATGTGGAGAGAAGAGTTGGAGGTCTCAGGAACAGAAGTGAACCCTCCCCAAATGTCCTGGCACCAGAGCATGACCAATTCTCCCAAACATATTCTTGGTTTTGGAGAAGGAGCTCTCTTAATTTCACTGTAACTCAGAGCCCTACAAAAAGTGTCGAAGGCCTAGGCCCCAGGCTGTTACTAGAAAAGCAGGATCCTAAGTTTGAGAAGGAGCTATGTTCCTCCTCTACATATGAAGGATTCAGGGAAAGCCTTGCTTGATCAGGCAGTTGGGTCAGAGAAGAAATAAAGAAAGAAATTAAACACTTCCTAGAAATCAATGAAAATGAAGGCACAACATACTCAAACTTATGGGACACAATGAAAGCAGTGCCAAGAGGAAAGTACATAGCACTCTGTGCCTTTAAGAATAAATTCAAATCATCTCATTCAAGCAACTTAATGGCTCACGTAAAAGCCCTAGAATAGAAAGAAGCAGACACACCAAAGAGGAGTAGACAGCTGGAAATTATCAAACACATGGTTGAAATCAATAAATTAGAAACAAATAATACAATTCAAAGAATCAATGAAACCAAGAGCTGTACCTTTGAGAAAATAAAAAAAGATATACAAACCCTTAACCAAGCTAACTAAAAGGCAGAGAGACACTATCCAAATCAACAAAATCAGAAATGAAAAGGGGGACATAACCACAGACACCAAAGAAATCCAAACAATAGTTATGTCTTACTTCAAAAGCCTATATGCCACAAAATTTGAAAATCTAAATGAAATGTGCAATTTTCTTGACCAATTCCACATGCCAAAGCTGAATCAAGACCAGGTAAATCAGTTGAATAGCCCTTCCCCTAAGGAAATAGAAAATGTCAACAGAAGTCCCCCATGCAAAAAAAAAAAAAAAAAAAAAAGCCCAGGGCAAGATGGTTCCAGACCTTCAAAGAAGAGCAAACACCAATACTCTTCAAACTATTCCACAAAATAGAAACAAAAGGAACACTACCAAACTTATTCTATGAAGCCACAGTCACCTTGGTACCTAAACCTTTTGAAGACCCAACAAAGAAAGAGAATTTCAGGCCAATCTCCCTCATGAACATTGATGCAAAAATACTCAACAAAATACTTGCAAACCGAATCCATGAACACATCAAACATCATCGACTATGACCAAGTAGGCTTCATCCCAGGCATGCAGGGGTGATTCAATATATGGAAATCCATCAATGTGATCCACCAAATAAACTGAAAGAAAAAAATGCATGGTAGTCTCTTTAGATGCTGAAAAGGCATTTGACAAAATCCCACATCCATTCATGTTGAAAGTATTGGAGAGATCAGGGATACAAGGCACATACCTGAACATAGTAAAGACAACACACAGCAAGCCTATAGCCAACAATAAACTCAATGGAGAGAAACTTAAATCAATCCCACTGAAATCCAGGACAAGGCAAGACTGCCCACTCTCTCCATATCCCTTCAACATTGTTCGTAAAATCCTTCCTAGAGCATTTAGACAATTAAAAGAGAACAAGGAAATACAAGATGATATGATAGTACACCTGAGTGACTCCAAAAATTCTACTAGGGAACTCCTACAGCTGATTCACAGCTTCAGCGAAGTGGCTGGATATAAAATTAACTCAAAAAAATCAGTAGCCTTCCTGTATACAAAAGACAAAAGGTCTGAGAAAGAAATTAGAGAAACAACACCCTTCACAATAGCCACAAAGGACATAAAGTACCTTGGTCTGAAACTAACCAAGCAAGTCAAAGACTTGTATGAAAAATATTTTCAGTCTCTGAAGAAAGAATTGGAAGAAGATATCAGAAGATGGAAAGATCTCCCATACTCATGGCTTGGCAGGATTAATATATTAAAAATGGCCATTTTACCAAAAGCAATCTACAGATTCAATGCAATTCCGATCAAATTACCGACACAATTCTTTACATCCTTAAAATAAAAATTCTCACCTTCATTTGGAACAACAGGAATCCCAGAATTGCTAAAATAATTCTCTACAATAAAAGATTTTCAGGAGGTATCTCCATCCCTGATCTCAAGCTGTACTATAGAGCAATAATAAAACCTGCATGGTACAGGCACAGAAACAGACTGGTGGATCAATTGAATTGAATAGAAGACCCTGAAATAAACTCACACATTTACGGATACCTGATTTTTGACAAAAATGACCTCATTGGCACAGAAGACAACTTCCTGAACAGAATACCAACAGCACAGGCTCTAAGAGCAACTATCAATAACTGGGACCTCATGAAACAGAAAAGCTTCTGTAAAGCAAAGGACAATGTCCTCAGAACAAAATGACTGCCTACAGATTGGGAAAGGATCTTCACTATCCCTTTATCTGACAGAAGACTAATTTCCAGTATATATAAGTACCTCAAGAAGTTAAACAGGATTTCCTCCTTTTTGATTGCTGAGTAGTATTCCATCATGTAAAAATACCACAATTTCTCTATCCATTCCTCCATTGATGGACATCTGGGTTGTTTCCAAGTTCTGGCTATTACAAATAAAGCTGCTACAAACATTGTTGAACAAATGTCCTTGTTGTGTACTTGAGTAAATTTTGGGTATATACCTAGGAGTGGTAGAGCTGGTTCTTGAGGTTGCACTACTCCTAATTGTCTGAGAAAGCACCAGATTGACTTCCAAAGTGGTTGAACCAGTTTACATTGCCACCAGCAGTGGAGGAGGGTTCCCCTTTCTCCACAACCTCTTCAGAATGTTTTATCACTTGAGTTTTTCATCTTGGCCATTCTGATGCGTGTAAGGTAAAATCTCAGGGTCGTTTTGATTTGCATTTCCATAATGGCTAATGAGGTTGAGCATTTCTTTAACTGTTTCTCTGCCATTCAATGTTCCTCTTTCGAGAATTCTCTGTTTAGCTCCATTCTCCATTTTTTTAATGGGATTATTTGGTTTGTTGTTTTTTTGCTTCTTTAGTTCTTTATATATGCTGGATATTAGCCCTCTGTCAGATAAAGGGTTGGTGAAGATTCTTGCCCAATCTGTAGGCAGTCATTTTGTTTTGATGACAGTGTCTTTTGCTTTACAGAAGCTTTTCAGTTTCATGAGGTCCCATTTATTGATTGTTGCTCTTAGAGCCTGTGCTGTTGGTGTTCTTTTCAGGAGTTGTAGCCCTGTTAGGCCATAGAGGAGGTCTTTGCAGCCAGTCCTGAAGATACCTGAAAAAAAAAACTGGATAGGATGAATGTGGAGGAGGTCCCCCCTATCAGTGGACATGGAAAGGGGCATGGTGGAGATGAGAGAGGGAGGGTGGGATTGGGAAGGTATGAGGGAACAGGACACAGCTGGGATACAGAGTTAATAAAATGTAACTGATAAGAAAAAAAAGAAATTAAAAAAAAGAAGATGTTGAACAGGAACAAATCAAGTAATCCAATTAAAAAATGGAGTACAGAGCTAAACACAGAATTCTCAAGTGAGGATTATCGAATGGCAGAGAAAAACTTAATGAAATGCTTAACCTCATTAGCCATCAGAGAAAGGCAAATCAAAAGGACACTAACACTTCACCTTACACCCATCAACATGGTTAAGAGGAAAAACTCAAATAACAACACATGCTGCAGAGGTTGTGGAGAAAGGGGAACCCTCCTCCACTGCTCTTGGGAATGTAAAATTGTACAACCACTCTGGAAAGCAATCTTGCACTTCCTCAGAAAACTAGGAATAGTACTTCCTCAAGATCCAGCTATACCACTCCTCAGTATATACACAAAGAGGATCAAGTACACAATAAGAACATTTGCTCAACCATGTTTGTAGCAGCTTTATTTGTAATAGACAGAAGCTGGAAACATCCCAGATCCCCCTCAGTGGAGGAATGGATACAGAAATTGTGGTACATCTAAACAATGGAATATTACTATGCAATAAAAAAGAAGGAAATCATGAAATTTTCAGGTAAATGGTGAGATCTAGAAAAGATCATCCTGAGTGAGCTATCCCCCAAACAGTAAGACACACACACACACACACACGGTATATACTCACTCATATAGACATATAATATAGAATAAACCTACTAGAATCTGTATATCTAAAGAAACTAATCAAGAGGGAGGACTCTTGATAAATTGCTCAAGCCCTATCCAGAAAGGCAAAGAGAATGGACATCAGTAGAAGGAGAAAAGAGGGAATAAGTCAGGAGCCTGACACAGAGGACCTCTGAAAGGTTCTGCCCTGCAGACTATCAAAGCAGATGTTGAGACTTATGGCCAACCTTTGGACAGAGTGTAGGTAAGCTTAGGAAAAGAAGTGGTACACAATAAGATATGGAGAGGACAGGAACTCCACAAGGAGACCAACACAATCAAAAAATCTAGGCACAGGGGTCTTTCCTGAGACTGATACTCCAACCAAGGACCATGTATGGAGATAACCTAAGACCCCTGCACAGATGTACTCCATGGCAGTTCAGGGTCCAAATTGGTTCCATAGTAATAGGAACAGGGACTGTCTCTGACATGAACTGAATTTTCTGCTTTCTAATTCCCTCCCCCTGAAGGGGAACCAGCATCACAATGCCGCAGAAGACAATTCAGCCACTCCTGATGAGACCTAATTGACTAGAATCAGAAGGAAGAAAAAGAAGACCTCCCCTATCAATGGACTTGGGGAGGGGCATCCTTGCAGAGGGAGGAGGAAGGGAGGGATTGTGGTGGGGTGGAGGGAGCTTAAGGGGCATAAAAGTGAATAAAGTGAAAGAAAGAAAGAAAAAAGAAAGAAAGAAAGAAAGAAAGAAAGAAAGAAAGAAAGAAAGAAAGAAAGAAAGAAAGAAAGAAGAAAGAAAGAACATTGTGTCCACTACTTCCAGGTAAAAGTTGAAGGAAATGGTGGACATCTATGAAGACAGCAGAAACAATCATACAGTGGCATAATCACGCAAGGAAGTTAAAGAGTGCTGCTTAAGGGGAACACGCAGGGTATTTCAAATACATTCCTGATGTAGCCCATTGCAGCCTTGGAATTGAAAACAACAGCCCCATGTAGAGGGAAGAGTTGGAGGTCTCAGTAACAGAAGTGACCCCACCCCAAATGTCCTGGCACCAGAGCATGTCCAACTCTCCCAAACATATTCCTGGTTTTGGAGAAGGAGCTCTGTTAATTTCGCTGTAACTCAGGGCCCTACAAATAGTTCTCTAGGCCTAGGCCCCAGGGTGTTACTGGATCTGAAAAGCAGGTTCCTAAGTGTGAGAAAGAGCTGTTTCTTTTCTACACATGAAGGACTCAGGGAAAGCCTTGCTTGATCAAGCGAGTTCAAGATCAAGCTTGATCAAGAACAGCAGTGTTCGTCTTTCTCAAATAGTTGTCACCTGGGATCTTCTTGACTACCTGGCAGATCTATGCTTTTCTCAGGAAGAAAAATTGACCTTTAGGGCACACCAGGTCTTAATGTTGGTTGTGACCCTGTAATGCCCCTTTGAGAAGCTTGTTGAGTCTCCTTCTCATTTAACATGGGGATTTGCTAGTGGTGGGTTGTAAATCAGTTGTCTGCTTTTCCTATGGTTGGGGCAGTCTTAGTGAATGAACATATTTTCTAGGACCTAATCTTTAACAAGCCTGGTTAGCCTACCACATATTTTGGAGTGTTGTAGAAGCAACCCTCCTTTAGGTAATTTCCCCTTTGTGTGACTATCCCTAAGCATTGGTAAATCCTTTCCATCATCAATTCTAATCTTGCACATCACAGCTTAGTAGTAAAGATTTCTACCTCCACAAAATGAAGTCCAAATGGATCTCACCCCCTTCTCCAGGAGCAAAGACATGACAACATAGGTCCTTGGAGGGTGAGGGGGATGAATTCCTCTTTTCATTGCTGTTGAACAGGGATGCCAGGGTGGAGATGGTGACCTGCTTCCTTTCCCATGGCTGATGATACTCATTAGCCATCCTATCATCATAATGGGGCAGCTGGCTCATCTGCAGGTAAAACTCACACAGTGCTCTGAGTCAGAGTCCATGCTCTGGCCTTTGGGCTCACAAGTGGAGTCATACAACTGGATGCCTTTGTGTTGGGACCATACACTCTCTTACCTCTTGAATTCTGTCAGAATCCTTTGGGCTACATAGGGCTCCCTGTTGCCAGTACTTTGCCCCTTTCCTGATTAGCTCTTCAGCTCATTTTTGGCATCAAAGGGATCTGAGTAGTCATCAGCTATGGTCATCTTGTCTTTCTAGCCCACTCAGCTCTCCCCTGCAGCTAACAGCAGGTCACTGGGCTCCAGTTATAGCCAACACAGCTCACACCTCTCAGTCCCCACCCCAAGGGCCTGAACTCAGGCCACTTTGATAAGCTAGTACTACCAGGATATGTAGTGCACCACTTCTGGGGTAGTGGGCTTCCATTTGCTGCTGCTAGAGTAGAGGTGCTGAGCATTGTGGGATGAGCACAAGCACAGGGCCTAGGATGCTGATGTGGATGGTCTGCAGCCCTGATCCTTGCAGCAGCAGCAGCAGCAGTAGTGAAGGCATGCTGTCCCTAACAGGACTCCACGCCACCAGTGCAGTAGTTGAGATGGCACAGGGTGCACATTTTGTGCAGTCAGGAGCCCAGCACCATTGTACAGGTCCTCATCTGAGCATGGTAGGCACGGATAGGATACCCGTGCTGCAACTGTGCTGTCTTAGGGCAGAAATCCCGACAATGCCGAGAAGCAGGCCCCAGTGGACCCTCAGGATGCCTAGGATGCGGATCAGCCCTGCTGTAAGGCCTAGGGAGGAGGATAGTTGTGCTTCTCTCCCATGTGCCTCTGCTTGGGGTTGTCGGGCCTTGGCTCTTGGTCTTGCTGTTACCAAAACTTAAGTATCTGTTACAAGAAGCCTCCTAGGGCTATGGCTTGCCAGCCTGATCCAATGCTGCAGCCAATTGAGGATCAACGCCCCTGCCCAGTCCTGCCAAATTCAAGTTCTTGTGGCTACCACCTGGCTAGGGCCTCTACTGCACAGCCCTCAGCTCCATGCTCCATCACCTGAGCTTGGAATCAACAGCTTCTCACAGGTGGGTCTCATAGGAGCCCCAGATGCCAAGAGCAGAAAGCTGGGTGCCCCTGCTGTGTTCCTTCCTGTGGCCAACTGCAAACTTCTCCAGTTTGCCTGGGCTAGGCCAGCTGCTTATTGGAGGGGAACACCAGCTAGGATGTTAGCACCCAACACCAGGCAGGACATGCCCCTGCAAGTCCCAGCGGCACCTGCTGCTGCAGCTGCTGCCTACCTAACCGCCATGTGTGTCACACCACAAGCATTGTAATGTGGAGTACTAGGATATGTCTACACACAGCCCTGTTGCCAACACACAGAGGCAATGCACAGAATGAAATTATTCAGAGTACAACGTGTGGGTCCTGATAGTTGCTCAGACCACATTGGGCCACTACTTCACATGGAGCCACTAGGAGGGTCCACCGCAGAAGCTCCCAAGGCTCATCAGCCCACTCCTCCCCACATGGTGGTCCCTCACTTACCATGTTGAGGTTTCCAAGCTCATACTCAGAGCCCTTGCAGCTCCAGGCAGAAGCTCAGGATCACAAGCACTTACTCAGCTACAGAATCCAGCCTTGGAGGATGTTGTCCAGGAAATCCTGCCGTCTTGTCTGACTGGCAGTTCACCTACACATTCTGATTGGCTAGTGAGGGCTGAAACAAGAGCACTTACCTTAGGATTGCTAAAGGCACATAGCACAGTGTTTCCTGGCACTGGTTTCAGGCCCAGGCACAGTATTTTCCTAGATCTGCAGAGACTTGCATTTCAGTAGCACTAGCACCCGAACTCCAATAGCTGGCCCTTCTGCCTTCTTGTACTCAGTAGGTGTTGGTTTCTAGGAGGAAGCCTAGAAAACCCACATCAGAGACATAAACTTGAAAAAGTAGGCTTTATTTTCTGCCTGCAAAAGGAGGTGGTCTGCATGGGATCAAAACAGCATCCCTGAGGAGATGATGTGTTGCATAATTGAAGGGTGAATACCTCAAGGTGAGGGGTATTTTGCTGTGTGGTGTGGTCATTCAATCAAATTTTAACATTATGGGTTAAGCAAGACAGTATCTGTTAGAGACTGGGCCTGATCCAAGACTTCTTGCCTCAAGGCCCCTTATTAGTACACTAGACATTGGGTTCTGAATCCAAAGAAAGAAAGAAAGAAAGAAAGAAAGAAAACAATACACTACCCTAACAAGTGTACCTACGTGTGAAGGTGTTAGTTATTTCCAGATGGAGTCAGTTGAATTAGCAAACTTTGCCATTACAACAGCCAAGACAGAAGGGCTGAGACTTAGTTCTTTCATGAAACAGGCAAGGAAAGCCTGGAATCATTTCTAAAGCAACAGTTTGACTCAAAAAAGGAAGCATGGGGAGTCTTGACAAATTCATGTAGAGCTCTCCTATCACTATTTGAAGATGACATGATAGTGTATGCAAGGGACACCAAAAATTCTACCAAACAACACTGAAAACTGATAAACAGTGGCTGGATAAAAAAAAAAAAAAATCAAAAAAAACAGTAGCCATCCTATACAAAAGCAACAAACTGATGGAGAAAGAAATTAGGGCAACTACTCCCTTCACAATAGTAACAAATAATATAAGTTATCTTGGTGTAACTCTAACCAAGCAAATGAAAGGCCTGTCTGACAAGAACTTTAGGTGTCTGAAGTATGAAACTGAAAAAGATATTAGAAGATAGAATGATATCACATGCTTGTAGACTGGTGGGATTAATATAGTAAAATTGGCCATCTTATCAAAAGCAATCGACAAATTCAATGCAATCCCCATCAAAATACCAGCGCAATTTTTAATAGACCTTGAAAGAACACTCTAAACTTCATATGGTAAAACAAATATAGATTCTTATTTATGCCCCTCTACAAAACTCAAATTCAAGTTGATTGAAACCCCAATATAACACCAAATACAATAAATCTATAAAAAGAGAAAGTGGAGAAGCACCCGGAACTCATTGGTACAGGAGACAACTTCCTGATCAGAATATCAGCAGCACAGAATCTAAGGTCAATAACTCAAAATTGGCACTTCTTGAAACTGGAAATCTTCTATGAGGCAAAGGACACTGTCAATAAAAGGAAACAACAGTCTGTAGATTAGGTATGGATTTTCACCAATCCTACATCCTACAAAGGGTTAATATCCAAAATACATAATAAACTCAAGAAATCAAACACCAATAAAGAAATAACCTATTTAAAAAATGGGGTACAGAACTAAACAGAAAGTTCTCAACAGAGGATTCTCATGGCTGAAAAGCACTTAAAGAAATGTTCAACATTCTTGGTCAACAGGGAAATGCAAATCAAAATGACCCTGAGATTCCCTCTCACACCTGTCAGAATGGCTAAGATCAAATTCTCAAGCAACAGCACATACTAGCAAGAGTGTGGAGAAAGGGGAACACTGCTCCATTGCTGGTGGGAGTGTAAACTTGTAAAACCACTTTGGAAATCAATCTGGCAATTTCTCAGAAAACTGGGAATAGCTTTACCTCAAGACCCATCTATAGCACTCCTGGATATATACCTGAAAGACAATCCACCAGACAAGGATACTTGCTCAACTATGTTCACAGCAACTTTATGTGTAATATCCAGAATCTGGAAACAACCCAGGTGTGCCTCCACCAAACAATGGATAAAGAAATTGGTAAGTTTACACAATGGAATACAACTCAGCTATAAAAAAAAAAAGAAACCATGACATTTGCAGGGAAATGGATAGAACTCGAAAAGATCATTCTCAGTGAGATATGTCAGATCTGGAAATACATACATGGTATGTAATCACTTACAGGTGGATTTTAGCCATAGAGTACATGATAAGCATACTGTAAGGCACTGAACCAAAGACAGTAAGTAGCACAGAAGATTCAAGAAGGGATGCATAAATTCCACTCAGGAATTTATTTGCAATCGACAGAGGTTATAGGCTAAAGACAAGAACAAGGTGGCAGAGGGGTCGCAGTGAAAAGAGGAGGAGGTCAGACCTGGAAAGAGCAAAGGCGAGAGTAAAGAAGGCCTGTAGAGAAAAGAAAATCTGAGCATGGGATGTGTCTGTGACAAGCTGGAAACCTAAGTCAGGGTAGGCTCCTGGGAGGATATGAGGGGTACACAAGCAGAGACTCCTAATGGCAGAGGCAATAGGGACTAAAGAGGACACCCACTAACTAGACTAGTCTCCTAGCAGAGTGAAGGGAACACCAACCCACTCACAAAAACGTTGAACAAAAATTTACCCTGCCTATAATATGTGCAGCAAAGAAGATAAGCAGAGAGAGCAGAGACTGAGGGAATGCCCAACCAATGCCTAGCCCAACCAAAGACCCAACCTACCAGAGAGTGCCAACACATGACACTATGAATGATACTCTGCTAAACTTGCAGACAGGAACCTGACAGCATTGTCCTCTGAGAGGTGTTAACCAGCAGCACCTCAAAACACATGCAGTCTCAAAACCAAACATTGGGTGATGCATAGGGACATTTGTGGAAAAGAGGGAGGAAAGAGAAAAAGACCTGGAAAGGACAGGAACTCCACAAGAAGACCAACACTGCCAACTAACTAAGGCCAAGAGGTGCCTGCTGAGACTGAAGCATCAATCAAGGATTATGAATGAATTGGACCTAGGCCTTTAAAACAGTGTGTCAGTTAGCTTGAGTCTACAACAAGAAGGCAAAATGAATATAAATTTAAAAGAATTAAAACCACTCACAGGTATATCCAACTGTGTGAGTTAATTCCAGATGTAGGCTGTTTTACTACTAAGCTTGGCTATCACAAGAGCCAAGTCAGAACAGCTGAGACATTTCCTACCTGAAATAAGCAAGAAAAGCATAGAGACATTCCCAAAGAAATGCTTTTTCTCAAAAAAAAAAAAAAAAAGAGAAAGAAAAGAAAGTGGGGGGAGCATTGTATAGCTGAGATAAAAAGTTAATAAACTATAACTCATATTAATTGAAATAAAAATTAATTGAAAAAACGAAAGTGTGGTGATTTTACTTTGAGAATCTGGGTACCTTCATGTAGAGTTCTAGTTATTTCTACACATGCTAAGTTAACAGTTCCACATTTGAACATGGTCACAATGTAAAAGCTAGTATTTGGGGAAATTTTACTCAAAGTCATGCATAAAGGTGATAGAAAGACATATCTCTGCCATTTTCGTCTCGTACTGTAACATCTAAATGATGATCAAGTAGTAATCGCCTCAGGAAAGAATAAGGCCACTACCACAATTTTGCACATTATTTGAAGCAAGCTTGATTATACTGGTTTGTAGCCAAAGGATGGCTAAGACTGCTCCTAATTCCAGTTTAAGAGTGCAGCAATGGATTCATTTCCTGGGACACTTTTAAGGAGTAAAATCACAGATAGTTACAAAAGTGAAAAATTTCACTTTTAGAAAGGTTTACTAAAGTGAAAAAAATGGGGCAGTAAAGTCATACAGTAAAATCTCAAATTAACACCAATTTTTCGCTATGTGATTAAAGGGTAATGAGGGGGAATCAGGGTGTTCTCAAAAACAAGTCAAGGTCAAGATTTGGGGCAAGGATGGCTCCAGAAAATGGACTTAAAAGCAGCAACTCAGCTCATACAATAAATGTAACCATATATTTACAAATACGGGGGTCATATCTTCTGTATTGAAAATGGAGACAGACAGATTCCTTACAAGTCAATGACACTGAGACAGTAGATTGCTTTTGAGCCAGTGCTATTTCTTAACCATGATTTATGATCGAAATGTAGAGATATCAATGTCACAATTTTCACAAATAGGAAGAACCAAAACCACAAATACAAAAATCATCTAGGAATAGTCACCTATTAATTAGCACCATAGACATTGTTCAACAATGCATGGCTGTGATGAGCCAGTGTGTCCTCAGAACAAAGATGCTTTTGCCACTGAGCAGGCTGGCTCAGAAGAAGGTCACAGCTGCTTCCATGCAAGACCAGACAGAGTTCATTTTCAGTAGCCCTGGCTGCTGTGTCAGGAGTGTGACATCACTGTAGAAAATTCGTTCTACTTTGTGTTTTACCCTTTATTTTTATTTTAGTTATATGGGTGTTTGCCTGCATGTGTCTCTGTGAAGTACCCACAGAGGCAAGAGCAGGGTGGAAGATTCCAGCAAATGATCTTACAGCACATATGTGTTCTGGAAATAAAACCAGGGCCCTCTGGACAGCACCCCAGGCTGTTAACTGCTGAGACATTTCTAGACCAACTTTCTAAATTTAAATTGACTTTTATAATCTTTGATTAAAATATAGTACATCACTTTCCCCCTTTCTTGTCTTCCATCCATGCCTTCCAAATCCTTCACTTCAGACTTCTTCCTTCTTCTGTATGAAGAAGTATGTTGTAATACATGATGACAACCTGCTAAGTTTGGTTTTGTTGATTGTGTGTATATGGTTTAAGGACTGATTCAATGCTTTATATCTTGTATAAATAATGATGGCTGAAGCTGTTACAGGCCCCTTGCTTGAATGAGAACTGGTGGTTAGTGTCTTCATTCTCACAAACTGCACACAAATGTCCATGGTTAGACAACAATGCTGGAGCAGGACATCTGCAGACATCACCTAAAGTGGGGCAGCACATAGTGACCATCAAACTGTGACCATCATATTTTTAGTCATCAAAAGTAACCATCATGTATTAGCAATCACAGAGTGGCCATCACATAATTCCGATCACATAGTGTCCCTCAGTATGATCATTACACAGCTGGACATTAACATAGGACCTTTAATAAATTGAGCATCATTAAGGCTATCACACAGAGAGCATCAAACAATGCCCATCATGGAGAATAAATCACAGAGTTGGCCCTTAAACAGTGGACATCACACAATGGCCATCAGTCACTGGACTTCCCATTGTATCCATAGAAGAGAGTCCATTAGAGTGGCTATCAAATAGTGATGCTCACTTAGTGTTCACCATATATTTCAATTAAAGAGTGACAGTCCAAAAGCAAACATCGAATACTGGGGATCAGACAGTGTTCACAGTGTGGCCATTGCAGAGTGACCATCAGAGAGTTGGCTATCTCATTGTGTCTATAGCACATTGGGCATCCTATAGGGGTTATGATCCTCAACCATCACACAGAGGATATAAAACTTTGGTCAACACATTATGTTGATTACTAGTGACCTCCATATGGAAGCCATCGCATAGTGATGATAAAAAGAGAACATTACATACTTTCCACTCCAAGGTGGCCATCACACAGTGACCATCACACTATGTCCATCACAAAATGATGATCACTCAGTGAATTACTCACAGCGGTTCATCACAATGACTATCACAAATTGGGCATCATTTGTGGCCATCACATGCTGGTCACAACATAGTGGATTTTACAGTATCCATCACCCAGATATGACCACAGAGATGCCATTACAGAGTGACCATTATGCTGTAGCCAGAAAACAACAGCTATCAATCTACTTTCATATTGCAATGATAATGAAAATGTGGAGAGTATAAAATGATAAGCATATGTTGACCAGCACAGTGACCATCACATCATGGCCTTCACACAGTGTCTCTCACACTGTGACCATCAGAGAGTTGGCCATCACCATGTACATTAACATTGGCCAACACTCGGTGTCCATCACATGCCGTCTTTAACACTCTGGGCATCACCATGTTTATGACATAATCACTATCACACAGTGGCCATCATATAATGAATATTACACAGTGACAATAAAACAGTATCAATCAAAATGTTCATCACATATCAGTGATTACAGAGTGACCATTATGCAATTAAATCATACAGCTAACCATCAATTATTAGCCAGCACAGAATGGCCATTACAAAACAACCGTCAGTCACAGGCCATGGTAGTGAAAATCATGTATTGGTGATGAAGCACTGATCTTTGCAGAGTGAACAAAACTCAATGTCAATCACACATTGTCCAACACAAGGTCAAATTTACACAGTGACCATCACACCATATAAATGACATAGTGGGATATCAAACAGTGAGCATCAGATAATGGCCATCACAGGGTGACCATCACAGTGGCTATCAAACTTTGACCATCACATAGTGGGATCCCACAGAATTTATAATTCAGTGACCAACACACACAGGCCATCATTAAGTGGCCAGCATACAGTGACCATCAACAGTGTCAAAAAACACATTACTGTCAATCAGAGGCCCTCAAAAAGTGGCCATAACACAGTAACCATCACAGAGTAACCATCACACAGTGAACACAACACAGTAGCCATTAATTATGACCATTTCACAGTGGCCATTACATTGTAGCCCTCACAAAATGATAATTAAACAGAGTTCTCACCCAAACGTCACATGGATTAAATTAGAGTGAACAGCACAAAGTTGAATATCATGACAAGTCCATCTCATAGTGTAAATCAACTCATGGTCATACATTGTCTCCATTAGATAGGGAAGACTACATTGAATATCAAACAGAGATCACATATACAGTGGCCATCATACAGAGGGATATATATATGTATAATTTATGATAATTTAAACAGAATATTATATATATACATATATATATATATATATATATATATATATATATATATATATCACAGCAGGCATCACACATGTGCAAGTAACCTGTGATATATATATATATATGGGTACATTTATATATACATTTAAATATATGAATGTATATCACATATATATATGGTTGAGAATATATATGTATATATCAAGGTACATTTATATATACATATAAATATATGAATGTATATCACATATATATATATATGGTTGAGAAGCCTGAACCTGGGCACTCAGAAGAGAAGTCCCAGCTTGGGAAACTATCCCAGAGCCAGATTAAGAGCAAGACACACTTGAAAATGAAGGAGTCACAAGAGCTGAGGCTGCAAACCCTGAGAGCCTGCATACAGAGCACACAAGCCAAGAAGCTGCAAGGATGCAGACAAATCAAGTTGGTCACTTTCCAAATCCAGGCAAAAAGACCAATGCAGAAAAGGAGACTGAACCTCAGGTGAGAGGTGTTGACTTTTCTGACAAGCACTTCCTCCATGAAGCCTCTACCCACAGCACATGCCAGAGGGATCCTTGCCTGACTATTGGGAAGGCTACAGAACCATCATCCAGGCTAAGAAGAGACAAGGTCCTCTAATGACCTCAAAGCTGGAGAACCACAGTGGTGAGCAGGGTAACCAAAAAGACCACGCAGAAAAACACAGTTGACCTGAGCACATTTGGAGGCAAGGAAGGGCTGTGAACCCCATGGAGTCAGCTAGAGTGGGCTCTGGGTTCCAAGAACAGGCTTCATGAGCTATGGAGGAGGCATGGCTTTCCAGCACTTTAACTTGGGATCCCACTACTACCTGATGGGCAAACATTCTGGAGACACTCTCTGCAGGCCTCTCTGCCTGATCTCCACACTCTTTGGGCGCGTTCCTCCAGCCATCTTCCCAGATCAAGCACTGTGTCTTCCATTGGCCCACCAGATTCCCACTACTCAAGGACTCTGGCGAAGGCTCAAGGTCTAGGCTTCAGGAAGAAAGACCAGCACCAAAAACTCACAAAATGTCCTTCACCTTCCTGAGGGACTCACTGGCAGACCCGCCCATGCATGCTACTTCCTGATGCACACCTGTCTGAACTGGAAAGGAAGGATGGATTTACTGGAATTCTCACCCCTCTTCTGGAGGGTTGTGCCGAACCAATCATTGACGTCACTTCCCATTTCCAGCTCTCCTCTGCTTGGACAGATCATCTTTTCAGAGTTAGTTTTATATCCCTTAGGGCTTCGTCCATGCCAAGTTACAGAAATTCCTGGGGTAGGACTACTTAGGATAAGTGCCAGGTGTGTTCGTTTCAGCACTAATGAATATTGTGTTCATTTCTCTCCTCTGTATAACAAGCTGTTCATGAATAATCATCTGTGTGTATATACATATGATTGGAAAGAGAGAGTCATTCATGGGCATGGACATAGAGAACTGATAGCCTCTGTGTGAGTATGCATGTGTGTGCAAGTGTGTTTATGTGTGTGTGTGAGGGGGAGTAGTGGGAAATAAACCAGAGAAAAAAAAGGATCCATTTGCAACCCAGAAAACCAAGACCCAGTTGCCCAGGATCAGAATGGAAATGAAAAGCTCTGGGCTGGCTTTTGGGATCTGCACCAGTGTGAACACCTGCGAATGCCTAGCTCCTGGGCTGAAGGAGCCAGGGCAGAAAGGTGGTGTGATAGGTGTGCAAGACAGGACATCCAGGCACCAAGCAGAAATCCACTTGACCCAAGGAGGCTCCACTCACTAGGGTGAAAGAAATCTGTCCCCTCCAAACTCCCCCCACAATGCTCTGACTAAAATCGGAGCTCAGAGCAGTTACTAAGCTTTTTTTTCCCTTCCCCCTGCTGTTGTGTGAGCATGAGCAGTGTCTGGCAGGCACCCGAAGCTGGTGTCCCCCACTGGGGAACCGGCTATACCGAGAGAGCCAGCAAAGACTTTACCGAAGCCCCCATTTGGCAGAGCTTGCTTAAAAGCCAAGCAGGGCTGTGAATCCCCTTGAGTCCTCCAGTGTGGGCTCTGGGGTCAGAGAACAGGGTTCCTGAGCTGTGGACGGGGCGTGGCCCAGGGAAGCAGAATTCAGAAGGGGCTGACTCAGATCCAGGAGCCTCAGCTGCTGACTGGGCAGATTTGATCCCAAGGCGTGGTCCAGCAACTCTATATATATCTAGGGGAGGGATGAGCCCCTCTGCAGTGAGGCAAAGTGAGGCTGCAGGCTGGAAGACTGCCAGCAGCCTATCCCAGAATCTGCTGCAGAGACACAGGTAGCCACCGCCAGAGGAAGAGGACAAGATCAGACTGACATGCTGTTTGCTAGGTGGGGCCCAGTCCTGTCCTCAGGATGGAGGCTGGCTGTTCTCAGGGAGCCCTGCATTAGCTGTGTGATCACCTGTGCAAGGACACAGAGCCACGCAAGCTCTACAAGGCCCTGAAGAAACTCGCCTCCGTACCCATCCTGTCTGAACGTCTGGCAGAGATAGGCTTCAGGCAGACCATCAAAGTCTTGAGGAAACAGCAGCTCCTAGTGCCCTACCCAGGAACCTGGAGGCCAGATTGTGGGAGAGTTCCCTGCTGTTGTCCTGGTCTGGCTCAGACCAGGACTCCCCTGACTCTGCCTTGGTGCTGAGCATGAAGACAGAGCAAGGAAGAACATCTCTGGCAGAGGAGCACCGAGTATCCACGTCCAGCGAAGCCCAAGACAAGCATACAGAGGCCTTGCAGCTGAGCAGGTGAAGGCCCAGCCCGAGCAAGAGGCGAAGCACATGCCAGAGGCCAGAGGCAAGTGACACAGGCCATGGAAGCCTGGGACCAGCAGCCAAGAGGATCCAAAGGTGAAGACAGTGGCCCTCCTCTGGCCCAGGAGGATGGTCGCGCTGACTCTTTGGGGGCTTGCCCCAACTCTGACCAAGCCCGCTACCCCCTGGGTGTCCCGGGTCCCTCTTAGGGCCAAAATGATGGGGAAGTGCAGCTGTGGCCAGTCAAGTTGGATTCCAAGACACTGGTCTACTCAGGTCCCAGAAGTCCCGTTCACCAGCAGGAATCGCCAGGAGGTCTCCTCCTTGCAAAAGATCCCAAGGGCACGTGGGATGCTCAGTGCCAAGCCACGGAAGCCACTGCAGCCCATGCAGCTGATGCAGCCGAACAATCTGCTCTCCAGGGAATCTCCCAAGCCAAGGATGCCTTCAAAGCCAACACAGCCCAAGCAGCCCAAGGAGCTGAACATGGGCAAGCAGGGGACGAGCCTGAGACCCACAGCCAGACTGTGACCAAGACACAGTGGCAGATGGAGGAGGCAGACCAAGAGCTGAGGCTGCAAGCCCTCACAGCCCGCATCCGGAAGCCTACAAACCCAGATGGCCACCTTCTTCACCCAGACCAGGAGCCGAGGCGAGCCAGAGGAGCCCGGACCCCCGGTGCTGGGGCCCTCCTCCGAAACGGACCTCCTCCTGGAGGCCTCTGGCCACGGCCCAATCCAGCGAGCTCTCTGCAACTCGACCCAGGCTAAAAAGAGAACTGCCCCCCTCATGGCCAAGGCTCTCCGGGATAATTGCACCCAGTTCTCTTGCAGATGAACCCCAGAAGGACACTGTCTGCTCAGGCATGCCTTGAGACTCCCCGAGACTGTACACACCCACTTGTCCCTCACAAAAAAAGTCAGGCTTTCCAGAGCTTGCACCTGGCATCCCACTTGGAGCTCTGGAGACACTCTTTGGAGGCCTCTCTGCCTGATCTCCATACTTTTTTGGCAGATTCCACCCACCCGTGAGAGCCTGGGCTGCAGCCATCTTCCCAGATCAAGCACTCCGTCTTCCATTGGCCCACCAGACTCCCATTACCCAAGGACTCTGGCGAAGGCTCAAGGTCTAGGCTTCAGGAAGGAAGACCAGCACCAACATCTCACACCTTGGCCTTCACCTCCCCGACGGACTCACTGGCAGATAAGCCCACCCATGCCACGTCCTGATGCACACCTGCGTGAATTGTAAAGTAAGGATGGATTTCCTGGAATTCTCACCCCCTCTTCTGGAGGGCTGTGCCAAACCAATCATTGACCTCACTTCCCATTTCCAGCTCTGTAGTCCTTGGACAGATCTTTTTCCCAGAGTTAGTTTTCCATCCCTTAGGGCTTTGCCCATGCCAAGGTACACAAGTGCCTGGGGGGGGGACTGCTTAGGATAAGAGCCAGATGTGTGTGTTTGAACACTAATGTTTTTATTTTCCTCTTTGTATTCACAGTCTTTTAAGCATGATTATGTTTAGAATGATAAATTTTAATTTGATAACCATTCAGAGATATTTGCATTGTATTTGTACATATCGTTCCAATATTTTTGAATGATGAGCATGCGTTCATATAATTTAACAGAGTAACCTATGGATTCATGTAATTAAAGAGGCATAGGGGAGTAACACATCAAAATGTGATCAAATTTTGGCATGCAAACATCTATTCCGTTCCGAATAACGTTTCAATATGTTCATCTTCTCGATATCTGTAATAAAATTAAAGGTAAAACCAAAAACCATAAAATAAAATGTGTGAATATGTCTGTTTTTTAAAAGAGGTGGGGGAATTGATGCAGAAAAAAAAATGAGGCCAAAATAGACCAGACCTATGACAACCCACACTTTTGGGATGCCCTGTGTTTCGTGGCCACAGTGATCAGGTGAGAAAACCTGATGAGAAAAACAGAGGAATATGCCTTAATTTATAAAGGAAGTTGGGAGGGTCCACAGACAGACAGTGAAGAGGTGAAAGATATGGAAGAAATAAAATAATAGTGAAACACTGACAGTTACAAAAGGAGAAAGAGAGAGGAAAAGAATGGGGGGACTTAAAATGTCATGGATAAGCTGCAGCAAGGATCCAATGTCCCAATATCAGAAAAGCAGTGAAAAGCCATAGATGGGCTTGAGGTTTTGCTTCTCTGTGGATGGGCTCCTAGCTATGTGCAAACAGTGGGAAGAAAGAGTTGGTGAGCATCAGCCAGCAAGGTGGTGAAGCAGGCTTGCAAGTTATGATATCCAATCCCATTTAGGAAAACCCCTTTCACTGAGGATGCCTATCATAGATGCCTGGTGTGAGTGTGTTTGAACACTATTGTTTTCTTTTCTGTACTTTGTCTTCAAACCTGTTGATATATATTTGCACAAAATTAATTGACAGTAATATGCATAGTTATTTAATTGGTACTTGTACTTATTGACAGATGATATATCATTGTATGTATATTTACATATAGATTAATAAACAAATAAATACATAGCTTGATAGATACAATGAAAATTGACACACTAAAATGTAATGGTAGTTCAGCATGCATCATGCAGACCGTGGACAACATAAGTAAAGATTAAACAAGTAAATGTAATAGAGGATAAATATTAAAGTAAATGAAGAACAACAAAATACCTCCAAATAGTGTGTGTGAGAGAGAGATGAGGGAGAGAGAGGAACAGAGACAGACAAAGGGAGGTGGGCAGACATGAAGGAATGAAGACAAGTTAATAGGACATAAATTTTCCTTTTAGGGCTTTATTTGTAAACTGAGAATGTAAATGTGTAATGCTCTTACAGCACATTTGATGTAACTGAAGTAAACATTCAGGTAAAGAAATAGACATTTCCTCAAAATCACAACACAATATGAAAGTTGAATGAGTTGTCCATTGCATATACATTTTAAGCTTTGGACTGTCTGCAAATAGAAATTCATGGAATTTTATCATTTGTGCATGAATGACAGAGACCTGTGTTCTTCATCAGCAAGAAAGAAACTATCCGAATGCAGAAGGATGCATCTGAGCTCTTGTCTGGCCTTTAATGCTTTACTGAAGATGAATGCTAATATTCTCTAAATTACCATGGCCATACAGTTTCAACTATTTCTATAGACACATTTTTTTTCTAAGAATTTCCGTAAATTTATAAAAAGTACATAAGATTTGATTTTTTTTCCTATATTACAGGTGACAGTGAAGATTTCTTTTCAGAATGATTTAATGTTACCTGATTATCCTGTATGGATTTTAAGCACCTTTAAATGATCAAGTATTGATTATAAAATGTTGTAATATACTTTGGTGGTTCATTACACAGTTTTTAGAAGAACTGTTTTGAGTTTATTATTGTAATCACAACCAAAAAGTGAGAAAAGTGATATTGGAAGAAAAGGACTTCAATCTTCTAGTTGATACATGAACATACTAAACATGCACAGTTATATATATACACAGCACAGACTGTATATATATGTAGAACATATAGGATGACATTTCTGTTCCTATAGCAAGTAATAATTGAAATAATGGCTGAAAACAGGCTACAGAAAATTAATTACTTATTTTTTTATGAGTTACAGAATTATTGTAAACATCATATGATTTCCTGCTTAATGGCAAAACCTGAGTCATAAAGAGAAGTTTAAAACACTCATCAATCCCCAGGGTCCGAGGATTGTTCAAGGTTCCTGAATAAACTGCATTGAAAAAAAAAACACATGGCTGAGAAACACTTAAAAAAAAACACTCATCAAGTCCATGTTCATACCACCCAGAATGTGCCTTATCTTGTCTGATCCTGGAAGCTAAAACACTCATCAATGGACACCTTCAAACTCAGCGTCACATACTCCATAACTCACAAAAGATATGAGAGAAAGAATGGGAGAGAAGAGAGAGAGAGAGAGAGAGAGAGAGAGAGAGAGAGAGAGAGAGAGAGAGATGGAGATGGAGAGATTAATTTATGGGGAGCATAGAGATGTTAGATGGAAGAGCTCTGCTGGGTGTGAGAGTAGTCATCAGGGCTAGTTTAATTGCTATGCACACCTAAACAATTACCAGAGCATCTGAACCAATCCAGGCAGATCACAGATTCTTGGTGCTATTTTTCCCTTACCTCAACCCAGCAGATGGAAAAAGTATTCGCTTAAAGATCAAGTTTAAAAATTCCATTCCCATAGTGTAACCATTCCTATGCAATAACAAAACAATCCTCAAAAGGTATTGTTTTTTTTTTATTCTTTTTTTTTTCAATGCAGTTTATTCAGGAACCTTGAACAATCATCTGACCCTGGGGAAAGCCAGCCCACAGCTTAAATAGCCTCTGGGTAGCCAACCCAGGTGTGCCACGTGTGCAATGCAGATAGGTCCACATACATGGAAGCAAGCCAAATCCTCAGCCTTAGCCAAATGTGGAATTGTTCGTGACAGAGAGCACTCACCATCGGGAAGGTGGAAGGAAAAGGTATTGTTAACCCTCTATTTTTCCTATGTTAGGTATTTTTTTTTCTTTTTCTGTTTTTTTCCCTCTTTCTTTCTGTTTCTTTCATATTTCCTTCCTTTCTTTCTTTGTCACAAAACAAAAAGAACAAATGTAATTAATACAAGTAAATTTTAAGCCTTTTCCAGAAAATTATAAAATGCTGACATCTAGTGGAGGTGAAAATATAGGCCTAGAAGGAGTTTTAGTAATGCAGTGTCCTAAGTGTAAGCTAAATGCTTCCAGATCCAAATGCAGAAATAAGCACAGGTGGATATGTCTTGTTTATATTTTTATCCTTACTATTATTATTTACAATTTATTTACATCCCAGATGTAGCCCCTTCCCTCTTCTGCTTATGGTCCCACCCTCTCTTCCTCTTCCTTCGCTATCCCTCTTCCCTAGTCCACAGATAGGGGAAGTCCTTCTCCTTTACTGTCTGACCCTAGAATATTAGGTCCCATCATGACTGCCTGGATCCTCTTCCTCAGTGGGCTAGCTAGGTCTTCCAAGCAGGGAAAAGCGCTCAGGGAACAGGCAACCTAGTTCATGACAGAGACTTTGTCTTCTCTACTTATCCAAGTAAGGGTACTCGCTTGGAGACTGAGCTAACTATGGGCTACGACTGAGCAGGGCTTCTAGGTCCTCCCTATGCATAGCCTTTGGTTGATGCATCAATCTCTACAGTCCCCCACTGGGCCCAGGTTTTTGTTGTTTTGTTGGACTCTGTGTAAGGCTCCTGTCTCCTCCATGTCTTTCTATCTCCCTCTTATTCATAAGATTCCCTGCACTCTGCCCAAGTTTGGCTATGTGTCTCAGCATTCACTTTAATATCCTGCTTGGTACTGAAAGGGTCAAACTAACTTTGTAACCTATATGTCTTTTAAAGCCTATAGTTTTGAGTTTTAGGTCTAGGTTAAGCAAAAAACAAACAAACAAACAACAACAACAACAAAAAGCAACAATCAATGACCTTCACTCAGCAAAAAGAATGACCAGAACCTTGTTTTTGAGATAGTGTTTCTTAGCAACCAAACCAGATGACCTCAATCTTTCTTCTGAGTAGCTTGTGACCTCCAGCCAAAAGCCCACAACCCTGATCTTCAAGGATGGGCTAACCAAACCCACCTTCAATTGCAACTGCATCCACACTTGGCCAAGCTTGAGCACCTAAGACTAACCAATTATCTTAATTTATAGCTTCCTCATCCAATCCTAAATTGCCAAAACTGCAACTTCAAATTTCCCACACTTTTTCTTTTAAAAAACCTAAGGCCTTTGTCGCCTGGTGCCACTCTTTGCTGACAGGCAGGGGTGACCCCATTGCACAATGGTTAATTTAAACCTCTTGCTTTTCCATTGAGTTGTGGTCTGTGGGAGTTTCTGGGAAGGGAGTGATCTTGAACTCCTGAGCTGTGAGACCCCAGGTCTTACAGTCCAGTCTTTCAGAGGCCCTTTGTGGAAGGCTCCTGTCTTGTTCCTTGTTTTCACCCTCTTCCAATGTCTATCTTGTTTGCCTTTCTGAATGAGGATTGAGCATCTTGAGGACTCAAGAAGGGTCCTCCTTCTTGCTTGGCTGCTTTAGGTGTACAGATTTTAGTATGTTTATCCTATACTATGTGGCTAATATATATGTATGAGTGAATATACACCACCTGTGTCTTTCTGTATCTGGGTTACCTCACTCAAGATGATCTTTTCTAGTTCCCACCATTTGCCTGCAAATTTCATTGTGTCCTTGTTTTTAATAACTGAGTAATGTCCCACTGTGTAAATGTAGCATTCTTCAGTTGAGGGACAGGTTATGGCTATAATGAGTAAAGAGGTCATGAACATAGTTGAGCAAATGACCTTGTATGGTTGAGCATCTTTTGGGTATATACCCACATGTAGTATAGCTGGCACTATTCCAATTTTTTTGAGAAAGCTCCAGATTGATTTTCAAGGTGGTTGTACAAGTTTACATTCCCTAAATCAATTGGGGGGGGGGGTTACCCTTTTTCCACATCCTCTCCAGCATATGTTGTAGCTTAAGTTTTTTATTTTAGCCATTATGATGGCTCTGAGATGGAATTTCAGAGCCATTTGGATCTGCATTTTCTTGATGACTAAGGATGTTGAGCATTGTACTAAGTGCTTCTCTGTCATTCGATATTCCTTCTTTGAGAATTCTCTGTTTAGTTCTGTACCTCATTTTTATTTTGATTATTTGATTTGTTGGTGTTTAATTTCTTGAGTTGTTTATATATTCTAGATGTTAGCCTTCTGTCAGATATAGGGTTGGTGAAGATATTTTCCCAGTGTGAGGGCTGTCCTTTGCTTAACAGTAGCTTTTCCATTTCATGAGATCCCATTTATTGAATGTTTATCTTAGAGCCTGTGCTGTTGGCATTCTATTCAGGAAGTTGCCTCCTGTACCAATGAGTTCCAGGATCTTCACAAATTTTTCTTCTAACAGTTTTAGTGTGTCTAGTTTTATGTTTTGGTCTTTGATCCACTTGGAGCTTACTTTGTGCAGGGTGACAAATATGGATCTATTTTCAGTTTTGTACATGTAGATATCCAGTTAGGAGAGCATTATTTGTTGAAGGTGTTGTCTTTTGTCCCAATGTATGATTTTGGATTCTTTGTCAAAAATCAGGTGTACACAGTTGTATGGAATTATTTCTGGGTCTTCTATTTGATTGCATTGATTCTCCAGTCTGTTGTTTCTATTTTAGCACCATGCCATTTTTTATTATGGTTGCTCAAAAATACAACTTGAGGTCGGTGATGAAGATGCCTTCAGAAGGTATCCGTTCAGGATGGTTTTAGCTATCCAGTTGGTTTTTTTTTTTCTTTTTCCCCATATAAAGTTGAGAATTTTTCATTCAAAGTCTGTGAAGAATAATGTTGGTATTTTGATGAAACTGCATTGAACCTGTAGACTTCTTTTAGTAGGATGGCTATTTTTACTCTGCTAATCTGTCTTATCAATGAGCATGGTAGATCTTTCCATCTTCTGATATGTTCTTCAAATTCTTTCTTCAAAGATTTGAAGGTTTTTTTTTTTTAACAGTTCTTTCACCTTCTTTGTTAGAGTTACAACGAGGTGTTTTATGTTATTTGTGGCTATTGTGAAGGGTGTTGTTTCCCTAATTTCTTTCTCAATCCATTTGTCTTTTGTATACAGGAGGGCTCCTGATATTTTGAGTTAATTTTGTACCCAGCCACTTTACTAAAGTTTTTTATCAGCTGTAGGAGTTCCCTGGTAGAATTTTTGGGGTCACTCATGTATAGTGTCATATTATCTGCAAATAGTGATACTTTGACTTCTTCCTTTCTATTTTGTACCTTTAGCTCTTTTAGTTGTCTTATTGCTATTGCTAGGACTTCTGGTACAGTATCAAAGAAATATGGAGAGGGTGGGCAGCATTGCCTTGCTCCTGATTTCAGTGGAATTGACTTAAGTTATTCTCCATTTAATTTGATGTTGGCTATAGGCTTGCTGTGCATTGCCTTTTCTATGTTTAGGTATGTGCCTTGTGTCCATGATTTCTCAAGATTTCAAACATAAACAGGTGTGAGATTTTTGTCAAATGCCTTTTTCAGCATCTAAGGAGATGATTATGTTTTTTTTTTGTTTGTTTGTTTGTTTGGTAGATTGATGTATTTCCTTATGTTGAACGACCCTTACATGCCTGGAATGATGCCTCCTTGTTCATAGGGGATGATATCTTTGATGTGTTCTTGGATTCGGTTAGCGAGTATTTTATTGAATATTTTTGTGTCAGTGTTCGTATGAGAGATTGGTCTGAAATTCTCTTTCTTTGTTGGGTCTTTGTGTTGTTTAGGTATCAAGTTGATTGTGTCCTCATAGAATAAATTTGGTAATGTTCCTTCTGTTTGTGTTTTGTGAAATAGTTCGAAGAGTATTGGAACTAGGTCTTCTTTGAATGTCTGGTATAATCCTGCAGTGAAACCATCTGGCCCTGGGCTTTATGTTGATGTGAGACTTTTGATGACCTCTTCTTTTTCTATAGGGGAAGTGGACTATTTAATTTAGTTTTTGGATCTTGATTCAGCTTTTTAAATGGAAGCTACCAAGAAAATTTTCCATTTCACTTAGATTTTAGAATTTTGTGGCATATAGTATTTTAAAGTAGGACATAATGAATCTTTGGATTTCCTCAGTGTCTGTTGTTATGACCTCCATTTAATTTCTGATTTTGTTGATTTGGATAGTATCTCTCCTCCCTTTAGTTAGTTTTGCAAAGGGTTTGTCTGTCTTGTTGATTTTCTCAAAGAAACAGCTCTTGGTTTCTTTGAATTGTTTTGTTTCTAATTTATTGATTTCTTAGTTTGATAATTTCCAGCTGTCTACTCCTCCTGGTTATGTCTGCTTTTTTCCCTAGTGCTTTCAGATGTGCCAATAAGTTGCTTGTATGTGAAATCTTGTATTTTTCTACGAAGAAACGTAGTGCTATGAACTTTCCTCAGCACTGCTTTGATTGTGTCCCATAAGTTTGGGTAAGTTGTGTCTTCATTTTTGTTGAATTCTAGGAAGTCCTTAACTTTCTTCCCTGTCCCAGCTGCTGTTGAATATAAAGTTGCTCAGTTTCTATGCATGTGTAGGCTTTTTGCTATTTCTATTATTGTTGAGGTATAACATGGTGGTCTCATATGATACAAGGGAGTATTTTAACTTTTCTTCTGTATCTTTTTTTGAGGCTTGCTTTGTGCCTTACTATATGGTCAGTTTTGGAGAAGGTTCCCCGAGCTGCTGAGAAAAAGAGATACTTCTTTGAGTTTGGGTGAAACGTTCTGTAGACATCTATGTGGTCCATTTGATTTAGGATCTCTTAAGTGACATCATTTCTCTGTTTAGCTTCTGACTTGATAACTTAGCTTCTGACTTCTGTCCCTTGGTGAGAGTTGAATATTGAAGCCTCCTATCATTAAGGTCTTGGGATGGATGTGTGATTTAAGCTTTAATAATGTTTATTTTATAAATGCAGAAGAGCTTGTGT